>NW_017728947.1:79500524-79512786 GCF_001723895.1 Crocodylus porosus
GAAGTAGCTGTAAGAGTTCCGGTGTCTGCACATGTGCCCAGGAGAGAGAAGATAAATTCCGCTTGCAAACACAATTAGTGGGTCAGAAGCTGATTTGGGCATCAGTGCCCCACTCTGACCTTGTTTGCAAACAAATACAACCTTTTGTGCCGACTGATGACTGTGTGTCTGTGATCTTTGCGGGCCTCCAAAGAAACGAACCGCTTTTTGCAACAGTTTGACAGTCTGGATTTACTCCTGTGACATTCAAGGGTATCCAAGAGGGCCCCAGCATTACTGGCCACATGGAAGCAGTTGCCTTGGTGGTCATAGGGTTCAGTAAATGGCCCCACGTGGAATGCTAGGCTCCTGGGTCCGTGGCAGGATGGCATGTGCCAGCAAAAACATTTGCTGGGTTCTCTGCAGACATGTGTAATGTCTCACAGCCTCCAGTGAGAGTTGCACAGGGTGACCAGAAGGATGTGCTGTAGCTCCTGGAGCTGTGGACTTGTACATGAGGGGTATGGTTCCACAGCAGGGTCCAGGCAGAGATGCTGATGTGCTTGCAGTTAACAAGACAGAAGACTCTTTATGTCTCTCTCCTGGAAGCCTGTAGCCAAGCTAAGAGGAAGAGGTCACTATGATGGGGAGTTCCTTCAGGGGGCAGTCAGGAGTGCTTTATGTGCTCAGCTGCGCTTGGGAATCTCTGGTAGCCTATGAAGCCCACGGGGCATGCTGGGATGTGTGCAAATGGGGCCCTGTCTGTAGGCCATTACTAGCACACATTGCCTGCATACCTCCTTCCCCAAAAGCTTGGTCAGTTTGCTGTCAATAGGGTTTTAGGCCACTCAGACTAATCCATGCAATTTAGACTGGTTCACATGAGCACTTGCATGTACTCTTATGTGGCTGCCTACAGCCATTGTCAGACAGGCTACCAGGTGACTTTATTGCATAAGTATAAAGGCTTCAGCCTAGCAGGAGGTGAATGACACTCTTGTTTTCACTCCTACTCTGGTGCAGTCACTCTCAACCAGGATGCCACTATTGCCACAATGCCCTTTCATGGGTGCTGGCGGTGTGACAGTAACTGCAATGGTTAGGTGAGGCTGCCCTGTGCAGTCTTGTGTGAAGCTAGATTGGGAAGCAACTGCTACATGAGTTGGCACTCCTGCCTGCATTAGGTTCAGGTTTATCTGATAAACCCAATGCACACAGGAGCACCTGCTCTTACCTTAACCCTTCCCAGTCCAACCCTGCACACTCCTCCCAGAAACAGAGGCTTGTAGGATAGCAGCCATGTGGCAGCCTAGGGAAACACAGACAAATCTGCAGATTGTTGTACTGCCACTAGGGGTTACCAGATAACCCTAACACAAACAGAAGTGCTCACTCCTGCTGCAGCTGCTTCCTTACCTACCTCCACAAAAGGCAAATGGGCCCCTTTCACCTGGTGGCAGCGGGAGCATCAACACCTTGGTTGAGAACCACTGAAGCAAGCTGAGGCAGCATAACAGTGGTCTTCAGCAGGGCTACTGCTAAATTCAGAAGAGTTGTGGAGGGGTGACTTAAATCTGAAAAGTTGAGAACTACTTGCTCTAGCAACTCAAGTTTTTGTGCATACTGCAAGCATATTCCTAAATCCTTAGTAAGTGCCCAAGAAGGGGACCCCTGGGGGACTGGGCCACAGTACTGCAATCTCTCTTCTTCAGTAGAATGCCTCTATGCCTCCCAGGAAGTATCTGCTGGGTCCAGGCCTCTCTTTTTGTACACAAAGGAAATAGCATAGATTAAATCAGCTGCTTTCCTATTGATACAATTCTCCTGCTCTTAATTAATTTTCAATAATTTCGATAATAATCTTCAATACCTTCCAACTCATTTCACTTTTTACCCACAGCACCTAGAGAGGATTTCAGAAAATATATTTACTAGGTAATTATCCCAGAACTGCAGAATCAGTGTTGTAAAAAGTGAAACTAGCCATATTTTTACTCTTCCTCTTTATGGGACAACCACAAAATATCTCCTATCCAATCAACAGACCTTCAACCTGAGCTATGCTATTAAGTAGTTCCACTGAAGATATTGTCCATTCATGCGAGAAATAGGCAGATGCAATTCTTGGAGATAATTAGTTTGTACTTCATAGCCCGTCACAGTCCTTGCCACTGTTCAACGTTTAACAAGAACACCCTGGGCTATTCCTTTGAGAGCATTGAGCTCATGCACACAGTGCTCCATGCAACAAGCATTATGCTTTTTCATGTGCATGCTAAGCACTCAGTGATTAGAGCCATTTCACTCAAGTGTAACCACAAGACTGTTTAAAAGCAATGCTCTTCCAAAGAAAAATCTGGGGTTCCATTCTGCTCTTAGGAAAATGTAGCTATAAACCTGAAGCAAACTCAGCTAAACCAACTGAGCTGCTCTGGATTTACATAACCAAATAAAAAGTGGCCCCAAATATTAAAAGTATAATTGTTCGCCTTTCAAGACTGTTCGTATCATTCAAACTAAATAATTTATACAGCACCTAGATATAATGATGATTGATATTATATAAGCACCAAAGCTAAACAGACCGATGGCTTTTTAAATCTAATTTTCATTTCTCTTTTCATCTCATTACATGTTTTCATTTCCCTTAGCTGGACAATGAAATTTGACTGGTCTATATCAGTTGCATAATTTTGAAATCCTAGTCAATTCACTTTATGTTCCCCGTTCATTAGGGTAGTGTTGCCAATTTTGGATTTCTAGTAACACAGGGAACTTTTATTAGAAAGTATATACATCATTTCAGGAAATAGCAAGAGAATCCATATGCTCCCCTGATACCTGTTCCCTGGGCTTTACACATTAGGTACTCCGTATACCTACATAAAAATGCTAGGCAAGACCAGATTAAACTAGGCCTGTTGACTACAGGATTTGCTTCACCCTTCACATATATAAGATCTTCCAGGTCTCTGAAGTCTGCACCCAAAATCTGGGAATCAGTACTGCATACGTATTACAATGGGTTGGAAAGTCTGTGTCTATGCACTTTAGGCCAAATCCTATTTTCACTGGAGTTGTAGATTCACTGAGAGTTCTGCATAAAGAAGATCCTTGGGACCCATCAATAATCATTTCTAGAACAGCCACACAGAAGAGGTTTTTAAAACCAATACTAGATTTTCTCAGGACAGGTGTGCTGCATGGACAGATATGCCAGTGAGTTCTCAGGGTCACCTGTATGTATCAACTGATTACTCACCAAAGCCCAGAAACTGCCATAGGACAAGTAACACTAGAAAAAGGCTAGTAGGCAACATGAAATTACAGCTCTTGAAAGCTTTAATATTATTTCAACCAGGCTACTTAAAGCTGGCATCCATGATCATAAAGTCATCGCCTCTGTACACAAACAATTTGTTTCAAATCTTCATATAGGGAAGTTGCTCTGGTGATATAGCAGGTTCTGACTCGCATATTTTTAAAGGAACATCCAAGCTGTAAAATGCTTTAACATATCACAAATCAATTTAATGTAGGTAATCAGAGAACCTATTACGCTGAACTATAAATTGTTTGACCAAACATGCTGAATTTTGCTTTGTAATAGATCTGGAATAGAATTTTTTTTTTAACAGTATTCAAAAGCTGCTGACTACAAAATAGAGATTAACTCTAGAGCTGCTGTTTCACCTTTTGCCTCCTGTCAGAGAGAAAATAGTTCAGATCTCCCTGTGCTGAGTTCAATGCAAAGTCCATGCTGTGCTGCAATGGTATTGGCAACTGTATTGGCATTTGTTTTATATATTGCCCAGGAAACGCACAGACTGAGAGCTACAGACCTACAGAAACTTGATGCAAGTGAGTTCAGGATCAGACAATGCATTTGGATGGAAAAGCATATATTTGTTGGTGGGCTTGACTCCAACTGAGGAGGACCTAGAGTAACTCTATGGATGTTAAATTGATTTACAACAGCATAAATGAGAGCAAATGCAGGCACTCCAACTTCAGGAGTATGCTTAGCGAGAGTCACTTCATCCCAAGTGCTAGAGCTACTACTTTGAGTTCAAACTCCCAGCATGCAACACTCCCAGTGTTTTCTTGAACTTTTCCAGTGGCTTCGTCTTTGTAACTGAGCCTTCATTGTCCCAGCATGTAATCCAGCAGCTATTCAAACAACCGACAAACTAACAAATCTTCCTTTCTGTTGGCAAGAAGAACCATGTTGCACAAGTCAGCAAGCATTGGAAGGCTATTAAAATATATCCAGTTCACTAATGCTGTAATTTCAATAAATATTTGTCCTGTCTGTTTTTCTTACCAACCCTGCAATCTGACAGTGTGTGCTTGGCACAGGCAGGAGATTGCAACCATCTGCTGGAAACAAAAATAGTCAGTTATAAAACAGTTTGTAATTCTACTGAATATCTCAATGCTCGATAAGAAGAACGGCTCAATGCTCAGAGAGTAGCCTGTGAAACAGGAGTGCTTTTGCGTCGCTAATGCAATTGTTTAATCTCTTGACATACAAATTCTTAAGGTCTAGAAACACCTTTAAGCATTTGTCTGCATAAAGATTCAATTCCCCCCGGGATCTGGAGACTAAAGGGGGCTCTGTTATGGTTAATTGGAGATGCTGTTAAAGCACACTTTCTCCTCACTTCCCTGTCGCCTCAGCAATGTGCCACTCAGCCCGTATCTCCATCACAAGCATAGCATAGCTGCTAGGGATGCAAAATGATCATGCCCTGTGACTGAGGCAGGTACACCATCTGAACTCAATGTGGACACAGCTCTGCCAGCAGCAAAAGGCTTGTACAAGCAGAGCTTCTGCCATTCAGGAGAGCTGGTATAATTTTCCTGTTAGCAGAGCCTCTTCCTGTTGGGGCCTGGGCACACAGTTAAAGTGGCAATAACAACATAGTGTAAGCTAAATATCAGATACCAAATCAGAGTCAGGTAGACAAGGTTCTTTGGGTAGATGTGATACCTTTTATTTCATCTACCCAAAGAACCTTGTCTGTCCTTAGACCAACATGGCTACAACCAACACCCTGAATCCGAGTCCGAGCAGGTGGCCAGGGTACGCTATTCCAAGTACACATCAGTGTGCTCAGTGATGAGGACAGGACTTTCTTAGTTGCTATAAAAGGTAATGTAAATTGCTTCAGGCAAGCAAAAGAAACCAGACAGGAGATGATCAGAGGAGCAATCATGATCAGGGGTCCTGGTTTTCCTTGATAAAAAATTGCAAATTCTATTCAACACCCCCCCCAATCCATGATTTAAATGAAAAGCCCCTCACCCCCCCTACCCTAGCCCTGCTGGTGCCCCTCACCCTCCACCCATAGCCTCCTACCCCCCCAGCCCCACCAGAGGGGCCCCCAGTTGCCAGGGTCCCAGGTCCACAGCCCCTGGCAGGAGGCAGCAGCTGCTTCAGCGGAGTGGAGGCCAGCTCCCATCCTCCCCCCCAAATGTGGGCTCAGGAGAGGGGGTCAGATCCTCGCTATGCGCACTCCCAGGGGGGCCAAGGGGGAACCCGTGTCTCTTAGATCTGTGCATGGGGTGGGGATGGGCTGCCCACTGCAGGCTTGGGCTCCCACCCTGCTGCATTCCCCCAGGGCCTCTGCAGCCTGACGGGTGTGACCCAATGCGGGGCTGTGTGGGGGTCTCTTTCCCACTGCGAGCTCCATGCTGCCCTGGCAATGTGTCCACTGTGCACACGGCAGCAGCAGGGGCAGTGGCGTGGGACTGTGCATCTCTCAGCTGCTGCGTGAGCAGGGGATGCGTCACCAGGGCAGCATGGAGCTCACAGCAGCAAGCAGCTTTCCTGCACAGCCCCACTCTGCCCTGCAGCGCTGGGTCACATCCACCAAACTGCAGAGGCCCTGGAGGATCCCCCCCTGCTCCTGCAGGAGTGTGCACAGCAGTGGAGAGCCAGCCCTATGCCTTGCCCCCTGGAAGAGCCACACACAGCCCCATCCTGCTTCTGCCAGGAGTCCTACAGCCATGCATTGCAGCCCCAGTCCAAAGCCCCACTCATTGCCTGACTGGGCAGCAGCCCCAGCCTCAGCCCCAGCTTCTGCTCTGCTCAACTCCCTGCCTCCCTAGCTATGGAGGCCTCAATTCCCACCCCCTCCCACTTACCCGCAGGAGCTGCTCTCTAGGCTGCCTGGCATCCATGTGCATGTACATACACGTGGTGCCCCCTGCCTGATTGTCCTCCTCCTGCTCCCCCCACAGGTTGAAGCCCTGCCAGCCTGCAGAGGGCTCTTTGCAAAACTGTAAAATCCACGGGTTTCTCTGTTAAAATGAGAAATCCGCATTTTCCTCCAGTAAAGCGGGGAACCAGCTATTTTCTCCTTTTCTCCATGGGAAACTGAAAATGCAGATCCCTGATTTGTGATATCCAAGGTGCTGATCTCAGATTTTGCAAGCTAAGCAAGGCTGAAACTAGACATGGGTGGAAGACCACTGAAAAAAATAATTCAGACATTTTCAGAAGGTGTGGATACTCTGAGGGTATCCAGACAATCTACCACAGAACGAAAGGGGGACAGGGGCTTTACTGCATGTCAGCCGTTCCATAGTACTTGTCTGTGTACATGCTCTTGTGCATGGTAAGCAAAAGTTAACCTCTGGTAACTTACCCCATTTTCAGTGAGGGCTAAACTACAGTTTAGCTTCTGCTTATTATAGCCAGAGAATGCTCACCAGCAGGTACTATGGAGTAGTTGACCCATGATAAAGCCTTGCCTCCTGCTGCCTAAAGTGCTCATCTGTCTATATCCTCAGTCAGGTATAGGCTGCTACGGTGTTAGAGGATGTTGTGCTGCACATGGTGCCATTTTCCATATGAGATATAGCCACTCTCAGGCACTGAAGATCCAATGGAGCCATCTTGTATGAATCAATTTTCAGTTTAGACAATTAAACTCTGTACCCCTGCACTACCACTACAGCTTGAAAAGGACAAAGCACTGCTTTCTAAATCATGATCTCTGCACCAGTGGTGGTTCATGTAACATTTGATGCTTTCCATGTGGTGCTCAATCCACCTTTGTTTCAGTTGATTGTACAGGTTACAAAGCATGGGAATGGGAGTAAGCTTTTTGGACCCAATCCTAAACTACTTGCCCAGGCAGGGTTTTCATTTAGCTATATTTACAAAGTAACGATGTAGAAACCCAAAGGACTACCTGCCCAGTTAAACAAAGCTCACTTTGTTTAACTGGGCACCTATACATGTGACAGACCTATGCTCCGACGCATGCCAGTTAGAACATATCAGAGCAGACTGGATTAACCAAGTCTGTTGGAGCATGCCTATTAGAGGCTGCAGAGGTGGGCTGTGTCATGTGTATTCAACGTTCCTACATTTCAAAATGATGGCAGAGGTGTTTTAACTAAAGCTCGTTGAGCGGGATGCTGAATACATGTGACATTGTGGGCACTTTAATTAGAGCAGCTCTCGGAGTTGCTCTAATTAAAAATGCTCCCTACCCCACCCCAGAGCATGTGTATGGATACCTACTGATTGCAAACAAGCTGGCTATCCTCTCACTACAACCATATTATTTTAGGACACATGGAGGATGTTTCATGTTCAGCTCTCAAAATCTCCGATTACTAGAACAGTGCAGGAAAAAGAAAAGGAAGGGAAAGCGATTGATATATCAAGTCTGAGAGGGGTGAAATTGCTTCCTTGGGCTTTATTCTCTTGATTACTACATGACATTTCAACATGTAAGTCAGCTCTAGGGAAGGAGGGATGGAGAGAACAAACATAAGATCTGTGCCATTGTGATGTGCATTAGGAAGGGGCAAGGATTATTTACACCCCAGTTTTACACATGCAATTACTCTGTTGATTCCAACTAGGAACACATGAATGGAGCAGCAAAGCCCAAGGCATTAGACCGAGAGCAAACTGCACAGAGACAGCTACACACAAATGAGCAGACTGTGCATTTGAGGCTGTGAGAAATGAGCAGGCTGTTTCTTGAAAAGCAGGAATTTGAAAGCATGACCAATTTGGGACTGATTCAGCCAATTGTAATTTTGTAACCTTTAGGTCAGGACTAACCCACCTTCAGGGCTTGCATCATATATTCACAGTCTTTAACTGGGACAGCTTGACCTGCCACAGGTTATCCATTCATGTGTCAATGAGTTTATACTCCACTGATCGTTGATTTGTACCAGACTTTGAGATCAGAACCAGAAGCTTCATACTTAGACTTTTATTAGAACTATATGTGGGAATGCCTCCCACTGCAACACTGTGAAACCATCCGCCATCTCCCCATTCTGAAATCTGCTGTTAAAGATAGTTCAGTGTTAGCCGCATGCCACTAGCGGTTTAAGGCCCTTGCCAATTCCAGGATATTTGGCTGCCTCCACCCTATTCATACAACCCCCAAGGACCAGAAACCAGTCAAATTCCCAGTAGGCATACATATGATGTAGCTTCTTCCTATACTACAGCTATAGTACAGGTGAATATGAGGTGGGTGACGCCAGATCATTTTGCCCTTCTACTATCCTCAAATGGTAGACAGTCCTTTTCTAGCAGGAAACTCCTACAGCATCTTGCAGGCTGCCTGGAGCAAAGACTGCTGAAGAACACAAGCAAGAATTCATAAAACAGCTTTGGTGTGGAGCTGATGAAGCTGAGAATATTGCCTTTTGGGATGCTCATTTCCTCCAATCCCAACAGCTGTACTGAGGAACAGGTTTAGGTCTGCCTATTTATAAGATTTCCAAGATTTTAAATAAGGCAAGAAATGTTGGGAATTGCGGGAAATACCTGACTAGGAAGGTACTGTCATACTTCTATATCTACAGATTCTGCCCAAATGAGGCCTGAAATTAACTAGTTTTAATAAAATATAGGTACAGACACAAAGGCTAAGTACAGACAGTCAAAAAGCCGGAGGCTGAAATCTATTCAAACTAGGCAGCTTCATAAGCTGTGTAGGTTAAAAACGATAACCAGCTGAACTGACATTCAGGTTTTAATTGGGAAAGGCAGAGGAAGATCTGCACTGACCCAGGCCTGTAGTTGGGGGTGTAGAGAATATCTCCCAGCCCGATGGCCTTTGCCAGCCCACCCAAGTGTCCCCAGCCCCTACAATCCCCCCACAGGGGGGTGGAGGGAAGCTGGGGGGAATCCCCGCCCCCCCGCCTCCTTCCTAGCTGCTGATTGCTGCAGCCAGGGCAAAGGAGAAGTCATCCTCCCAGCCAGGTGCCTGCCCATGTGGCCCAGCCTGGGGGCACCAGGGAGCCCCCATCTTGTGGGGCTTCCCCACAACCCCAGCCCCAGATCCCCCAGCCCCAGGAAGCCAGAGGAAGATGAGGGGAGTTCTTCCCAACCCCACCCCCTTGCTTTAGCTGCTGGAGTCTCAGGGATAGCCCAGAGAGAGAGGGAAATTTCTCTGCTCCCCTGCATTAGTTTTGCCTTGGACTGACAGCAGCTGAGACAAAACCAGCTGCAGAAGAGCAGGAGAATTTCCCTCTGTACCCCGTAGCTGCCTGAGACTCACAGGGGCTAAGGCAAGCAGCAATGTGGTTTGGGAGGAAAAATTCCCCTCAACTCCCTGAGGCTGCCCCAGACTAGGGGACCTTGAGCTGGAGTTGGGGGAAGCTCCCCAAGGCAGGGGCTGCCTGGTGTCCACATGCTGTGCTGCAAGGGCAGGCACCTGGCTAGGGTGACTTCTCTCTCCTTTCTGTAGCAGCTGCTGAAGCAATCAGCAGCTGGGAAAAGGGGAGGGGGGAGAGGAGAGGACTGCCAGGGTCTGAAAAGGTGGCACCACAGGGGCTTTCCCTCCCCCATGTGCTGTGCAGACCCTGGCTAGGAAGGGCTAGGGGTTTTTTCCTTTGCCCCCCTTCCCTACGGGCTGATGGACACAGGCAGGAAGCTGGCTAAGGAGTAGAAGGGCAAGGCAGTACCTACCCCACTGGAGCACACAGCATAGCCCAGGGCTGCAAAGCATCCTGGGATGCTGGGGGCTAATTAGCTTGAACCAGAAGGGGATCTGGGACAGAAGTTCCATAAACCAGTTTGACCTAAATCAGTTAAGTCTGATACTACATCTATCCACAGTGTTATCTTAAACCAGTTTTGATCATTTGAAAGCAGTTTATGTGCACTGAACTTCTGTTCTGTTACAGGTCTCTTAAACTGGTTTGTGTGTATCTTCTTTCCCTAGCCAAAATGTGATTACAATGGAGTAAATTGCTGTAGATTTTACTAGGCACATCTACAAATGCTATTACTGCTATAAAGGCTTACTGCAAAGTAAAACACTATGCAGTAAGCCTTCCTGGGAGCACATCTACATGTGCTTCCTGTTGGGACCAAATCTACTCCCAACAGGAGCAGCTGGTACAGGGCTGCTACAACCCTGCTCTGACCCCCTGCAGCAGCCCGGGGGAGCTCCAGGCTCCCCATGGGTGCTAGCCTGGGGGTTGGTAGGGAGCATGGGGCCAGCAGAGCTTTGCTGGCTGCAGCTGTCTCCTTGTCTGACACACGTTGGGAAAGGTCCTGATGTGCAGGGGGTGGGAATAGAGCTGCCGCTGCAGATCTCTCCTGATCCCCTGCACAAGGAGACATGCCTAATGCCCAGCAAGGCTTTCCTGTGCAGCTGGGAGCTGGCTGAGAGCTGTCTTGCTTCTGGGGCAGCTCCCAGCCAGGCCTGGGCTGGGCAGGGAAATCCTCACCCAGTCCAGAGCTAGCTGGTAGCTGTCCCAGAAGTGGGACAGCTCCAGGCCAGTGTCTAGCTGGGTAGGGAAGCAGACAGCTCCAGAGTCCCAGCACTGCTTGGCTCCTGGCTCCTGGGGGAAGCTGGGAGCCGAGCAGCACCGGGACTGGGGTGGGGAGGGAGAGGACAGAGAACTACTCCGTCTGGGCACTGTTCAACTCCCAGCTCCTGTGGGGAGCAGGGAGTTAATTAGTACCAGTATCGGATTAGTTCCCCCACTCCCGGTGGCCCCCTAATGTTGGGGCTGGCCAGGTGCAAATTTGCTACCAGTCAGAAGCTACACATGCACTACTGCATAGCATCTATTGTGCTGCTAGTTTACTACCAGTATACACAGGTAGTAGCTACCTGCAGAGTAGACTAATGTGCTGCATAGTAAATGGTGCATACATGTAAATGGTGATGTTTTACCATGCAGAACATTAGTTTACTGAACAGTAAAGAGTCTCATGCAGACATACCCACTCTGTAGAAAGTTTAGTCTGTAGTAACAAGAGGGCACACAACCAGCATTCCCAAGCCAACTGCCTGCAGAAGGCCTAATTACTAGGACTGCATGAAATTTCGTTGGCCGTTTCTTTCCGACACTGTTTCCCCCAATTTCAAGGTTGAAACAACAAAATCAGAATGAAACAAAGGCCCTCAAAATAGCCTCAAACCAAAATGAGGCTGGTCGAAATATTTCAAAAGTTGAAACATTTCAACCATAGGCTGGGGATGGGAAGTAAGTCCAGCTGGGCTCACTTCTCATCCCCAGCACAAGATCCGGCAAGGGGCAGTGAGGCAGCCCAGCTGGGTTGCTTCCTGGTCCCCTGTGCTACATCATGACAGGGGCAGGAGCCAGCCCAGTTTGGCTGCTTTCCCATTCCCTGTGTTACATCACAATGTAGCACGGTGGATGGGAAAGCAGCCCAGCTGGGTTGATTTCCCATCCCCAGCGAAACTTGAAACAGCCTATTTCAATGGAACAGAACAGCTGTTTTGAATCTAAATGAAATTTGATATGACATGCTGTTCCATCAAACTGTTGAAACTCAAGGCAAAACGGAATGGTGCTGTTTCGTATAGCCCTGATTACAGGACCTGGCCACCAGGAACTGGTTTGCACTAAGTAAGCTGCTGCACAAGGATAAAAATGACTAGGGCTAGTTACAGACATTAAAAAAGTTGAAAGCGGAATCAATCTAAGTTACACCGTTTTCTGTAAGCATCTTAGTTTAGATTAGTAGCAAGCAGAATGTGTATTCATGTGGAGGGGGGCAAATCTCAGACCAATTTTCACCATTTTTAGCCAGTCTGAGTACTGAATTTCTGTTCCATTATGAGTATAAACCAGTTTTGTGTGCCAAACTTCTTTTCTGTTATGGGTATGTACCCATAGGCCTGTTTCCAATCACTTACATGATTAGACTTATGTGTCTGTACCTGGCTTAGGGGAACATCACCTTTGACACATTTACTTATTTGATTCCTAACACCTTTCCTAACAAAGGCTCAGGGCATCTTACTGTAAGAGA
>NW_017728947.1:79514944-79528599 GCF_001723895.1 Crocodylus porosus
AAACAGATTCACAGCAAGTTCTTTTCTTTAAAAAAGGTGGCATCAGACCAGGTCTATTGATAACATCCTCATACAAGGTTTAAAAATGAGCTTTTCCAACCATAAAATTACTAATTGTCTGTCTTGTAAAAAGATAAAATGAATGTCTCATTACTGTCAAACTCTTGATTTCTTGTTTTATATGTAGTAAAATTAACCGGTTTCAGCTATGAAAGTATGAAAATTCAAGATATGTCATTAGCTTTCCTGGAAGAAATCGTAAAGAGTTGATTGTCTTTATTTTTTAATTGAAATTCTTTCAATCTGGCAGGCAGCTCATCTCCTGAAAGTGAGGAGGACATGCGGCAATGAGCTGCTTATGTGAAAGGGAATAGTGTGTAATAGTTACTGAGGGGAAAAGGGACTGGGAATCAGAACTTTTGGGCCCTGCTCTCAAGTCAAGATTGGGTCTCAGTGTAACAAGTGCTTGCATAGTGCAGGCTAGGTAGTTGTGCACAGCCGTAAAATGTGAATGGAGAATACAACAGCTAGATAAAAAAGGTTAAGCACAAGGGGCATCCTGTGCACAGAACCAAATATATGCACTTGGCAGCCAATGAACTCAACTATCATTAACACCAAGTCAGTATCCCATACAAATCTGTGCATCTTGAATATGCAAAACTCTGCATTTGCAGTCCACAAGATAGAGTCCCAGACACACAAAGTGATTTTTCTTCTTTACTTCAAGAAAAATATGAATAAACTAGAAAGAATCCAACAGAGTAACATAAATGACTAGAGGCCTGGTAAATATGCCCTATGAGAAAAGGCTGAAGAACTAGCATTTAGACTGGAGAAGACTGAGTCAGGCGTCAGGCTTTGATAGTACTCTTCCAGTACCTGAAAGAAGGTTATAACTAGTATGAAGATTCACTATTCCCTGTAGCCATAGGGGACAGGTCTGGGAACACTGGTCTCAAACTGCAGCAGAGGAAGTTTAATCGTATGTTTTTTAAAGTTTCTCAATATAAAGGTGGTTGTAATATGCTAGCTAGAGAGGTTGGAAACTTTAAAAGGAGGTTGGACAGACTTCTGGTAAATATGAACAGTATCCTCATAAATGATGTTGAATTGTGTGCCTGTTGAGTGAGCATTGGAAGTTTAATATGGGCTAAAGGAAGACTAGTATAGTCTAGCAAGATGCAACAGTCTTCTACACAGGGCCATGAGAAATATATTCTTCCTCACCTGCATCATCCCCTCTTATTCCAGTCCTGGGTGTGTAGTTCAGCATCACTATAAGGCGAGTCTACTTTCTTCAGATCCTGAGTTCTAACTGCTCAGCCTTGAAAATGTAAGTCTATGCATAATATAAAAGAATCTCTTTTAAGATACAGTTCCCTATATCTTCCTTTCCCAGCCAGAGATAAATAAGGAATAATCAACATTGGCCTGGTCTGCTCAACAATGGCTGACAGGATGCAACAGCAGCACATGGCCAGGATAGGGAGGAACTTATGGAGGCTTCTGTAGGCTACAAAAGCCCTGGTGGATGGGGGCAGGGGGGGTTGTTTGTTTTGTTTTTAAAAGACTTTATAGATAAGCATTTTTACCATTTTTTAAAATGGACTCTGTATATTTACAGAGATCTGGCAACCCTGCCACTGCCCATGGTGCCTGCTGTTACCTGTGTTGCACACATCCAGTATAGTCTTCATGTTGAGGTGCCTGCTCCCTACACTCTAATCATCTTGCATTGTTTATTTCTTCCTTATCTGTTTCTTTATATATTTATATACCTTAGTGATTTTAATCTCAATTTCAAGCAGCACAGATTTGCTTATGTTCAGTTTTCTATTGAACTAAAATGTTATTGGTGCTGGTCTGTAAGTTAATAGTGATAAATACAGAACAGTCTAATTCCAAGGCTTATTTAGAAGGTGTTTTGTTATTTTGACCCCACTTTCTGCTAACTTGTTAGACTGAAGATAATTGGGACAAACAATAAAAGCTCTAAACCAATACTTCAATACTTAAACTAGGAGCACTAAACTGTGCTCATCGTGAGCTCTTTATTAGGTTAGGTAGACCAGATCTATCAAAAAATAGATTCCATTTGGACAATAAATGGTTTCACCACAGCATGTTACATGATAAGGCTATTTGAGAGAAATGACAATGATAAGTAAATAGTTTCTTTTAATCTATGTAAACCAATCCAAGCCAATTTTCCTATGCCGCCAATATGACTTCTGTTTCATAATTTGGCTTGTATTTCTAGCATATACAACAAACCTCAACAGCTTCCTCAATGTCACTGTTCATTTGAGACCAGTATCAATCAATTCTGGTTGTTACCTTAGATGTTTCAGCCCCTAAGTTACTTTTACATATCATAGTTTGTAGGGTAGGAATGGACCTGAGCAGATCATTGAGTCTGACTCCCTGCCCCCTTACATATCCTTTATAACATTTTTTTAAAAACACCTTAGGAAACAATACACTAGTGTCTTCAGAGTCCCATTTGGTACCAAGATCACCCCCTTAAATTTAAAACACAGATGAGGACTATCCTGTCCTGACTACCTCTGATAACAGTCTTAATTACTCTTTTGCAAGGTTTCATCCTTAGCAGAAACTCCAGTAATCATATTTTGTCTGAGATCAGACAGGTTTTCTAAAGCAGATTGACACACATATAATCTACATCTTGACTTGGTTCTTTTGTACTTTGACATGTGTGTCTGCAAATACCAAATCTCTCCCAGGTTTACATTCAATTTACAAATCATAGGTTTGTAGCTGGAAAAAACCCCTGCCTTTGTTCTCTCAGTGGGGCTGATGGAGGAATTGCCATGCCCTTTTAGCAACAGCAATAAATGGCTTGTAGTCAGACATTCCATAAAGAAATACAGGAAGTTTTTATACCCAGGGACTAAAGAAAAGTCTTAATTTTCTATTTGAGCATATTAAGAGCATATGCCAGAACCCTGATGAGCCATAAATCATAGAAAAACATTTGGCATTTGCCATCCTGGTCAATTTTTCCCCTTCTGTGTAACAGAAAATGTTCTCTTTTTACATATCGATTTAATACTTGGGGGGTCTATACTAAGTGAAGGGTTACTTGACTGTACCCATATTCAATCAAAATGAAACATTTTAATGTTCCTAAAATTGAAGTACTTTATTCAGATTTGTTAATGACTCAGAATGCTTTCATTCATCATTAAACCACACTTCCCTGCTATGATGCATTGCTTCATCCTCATCCAACCACACAGCAGATCTTTAAATGGAACTCCAGAAAGTAGCCAGGAAGCTACAGACTGGTAAGCCTAACTTCTGATCCTAGCAAATTGGTCAAGCATTGGAACGGGCTACTGAGAGAAGTCATAGAAGCTCCATCCCTGGAAGTTTTCAGGAGCGAGTTAGACACTTAGTTGAGATTGTTTAGTAAGGATGATCCTGCCTTGAACAGGGGTAGATGACTTCATGAGATCCTAAAGCTGAGTTAATGGGGAATAACAGGCTGGTGAAGTTCAACATTCAAAGTGATGCACATAAGAAAAAAATAACTTAAGGTCCACATATACAATAATGAACTCTACATTTGTTTGATTGCTTTTTTAATGTGCTCAGAAACATTAGGTGTTGACTTCAGCTGAGGCTGGGATTCTGACTAGGGTATGCCAAAGGCCCTGCTGAGATTTAAACTCAAAAAGGCTCTTGGCTAGAGGCTCTTGTCCCTCTGCTTGGGGTCAGATGGACTGCCATGTATAGGTTAGAAAAGATTTTTTCTGGATTTTTTTATTGGACTAGATGACCTCCAGACATCCCTTTCAGCCCTACTTTTCTATGATTCTATGGAAGACTAATTTCCTAAATACTGCATGAAGTTCTCATTACCCTATGTTAAGGAGGATATAACAGAGGTAGGAAATGAGAAGGGCAACAAGAATGATCAGGGGTAAGGAAAGATAAAATAGGCTAAGACTTCTCAGCTTAGAAGAAAAGATGATTTTTATGGACCTCTATCATATCCCCCATCACTCATGAATAACATGGAAAAAATAAATAGAAATTTACTATCCCTCACAATATTAGAGCTAGGGGATATACAATGTAATTAGGCAGCAAGTTTAAGATGAATACAACGAAAACAATTGCCACACAGCACATAATTAATTTGTGGAACTCTGTGAAAAGATGCTGTGGATGCTGGTAATTTAACTAAGTTGAAAAAAAAGGACTAGACTAATTAATTCAGGATAGGTCCACTGGTGGGTTTTAAACATGATAGTTAAATGAGAAAACTCTAAATTAGGACTTTCTGGGCTGCTAAATGTTGGGAGCTGTAAAGGAAGAGCAGTAGGGGACACATCCATTTGGATCAGCCCTGAATAAATACCCTTTCCCTTACTCTCACTGGATGGCAGGAACCTGTCAACTCAAAATACCAGCATGAAAAAAGCACAATGTCAAGGGTAAGCTATGGGGCAATCAAAACACTGAGGAAGGACTGGGTAGCCCACAAGGTAAGAGGGGGATTGCAAGAAGCATTCCCACCTTCTCAATGTCTGAGAAATGTTGGGGGAGGGTTTTAAAAAAAGGTTTTCAGTAGCACATACTAACCAGACCATTATTCTTGGACCCGGTAGCATAGGCAATTGGTCCATTCAGAACAATTAAAAGGCACTCAGCCGAGCAGCCACTTCCCCATTGCGGCACTGCCTGATGGAAATCATCGCCCAGTCTTGCAGACACAGATGTCATCTCACTTCATGTTCTGGAAGAACAAATTTAACACCGTTTCCCAGCAAAATGCCCAGGAAACATTTTCCCTGAGGGTCAGTCACTTGTAATAAGCTGACTATGTTGGCAGTCAAGTCCATTGAAGATTAAGAGAGCAGAGAAGTGTAAAGGATTTTGAGCAGAAATGACTTGACCCACAAGATTTCAGTCTAAATTTCAAACCCTCTCCAACACTGAGGTGTTCACATTTGAGTTGTGAGCTTAACCCATGTCTAATTCTCACTGTTATAGGTTCAGAACATTTTTTGCAAGGATTAACCCCTGGATGCAATGTTCTCAGAGTACGAGTGCTAATATGTACTTACATACAATAACACCATAATCTTAGGAAAAGGTACGATGACTATTAGGCAAAACATGTTAATAAAGAAGATCTATTAAACTATGGAATGGCTTCTTTAAGGTATTATAGCAATCCCATCACTTAAATAATTTGAAACCGGACTGAGAAAGGCACTGGAAGATATAATTTAAGGACACTGGCCAGAACGGAAGGTAAGATACCTCATAACCAGCTCTATCTGTTTTTCACTTCTGATCTTGTGTGGAAGGTGGACACATTTTTTTTTTTTTTTATTCATTTACATCCAAGGGAGCTAAGGGTCAGTTGGATGAGGTGACCCACCCAAAGTAACAAATAAACCAGTGAAAGAATCGCCAGTATCAAATTCTTGTATTGTTTATTTTCTTGCTGCTGTGGTTATTCTGATTTCAGTGAAAGCATAATGATATCATACAAGCATGTGAAGCTGACTTAAGTTTTGGCAGAGGAGAAAAAAGAGTCACAGGCTACAAGAATGGACTTCTTTGGAGCACAGGGAAGTGATCTGTCAACTGCAGTAAAGGATAAAGTCTTGAGTTAAAAATGTAAATAGAAGAGAAAAAGAGTACATAAAATGAGATGATACTGACATTTGTGGACAAAGGCTGCACTACCACATCTGATGTAATTCATTACAAAGATTTTTACTAAGAAAATCCCATTTTCCTAACTGGTCCTGGTCCAACACAGTGAATTCAGTGGGGTTCTTTTTCAATAGTTTTCAATTGGCTTTGGATCAGACCATCTCATTTGAACAGAATCGTTTGGTCTCCAAATCTATTTCCCTCAAGGAAAGATGACACCAGTGTCAGATTTGACTAACATGCTACAGAAGTACTAACCCCATTCAATTTTCTTAGTTAAGAGGCAAATCTTTCCCTTTAAAAAGCAAAGAAATCTTTATATTGTATCCTCACGTCTGAACTCCTTTTGGAGACCAAAGGGAGAAGAGCAAGGGAACGCAAGACTTCTGTGTACATTGATTTGGATTGTGGTAGTACTGTTGATAAATGATTAATGATCACTTCCATGTTTATTTTGGGGGAGTGGATATGCTTTTTAATATAAAATTGTCAGATCTGTTATTTTATGGGTTGGATCCATTATAAATATATTTTTTAAAAGAGCAACCTTATCCAAAGCCCAATTAAAGTCAATCTGAGCCTCTTTCTACTTTAGTGGGCACTTGGCCTTGTCCATAAGTTGCCATTCTGTAACTATTTGAAGAACCCTTCAAAGATCATTTAGCATACAGAATCAGAAATAAAAAATTAAGGAGAGGCAGATAAGTATCCTTCATAAAAATAAAAAAACAAATCTGAAGAAATAGTGGATTTATATCAGTATTTGAATCAAGTAAAAACATTTAGCACTGAGAGAGCACTCTTTATAATACATGTGGAAGAAGGAAAAACTCACCTGTCAGCAAGGTCCATGTCTTTACATCCAGAGAACCTCAAAATCAAGAGGGGGCCATATCTGCATTGTTCAGGAAGATGAAAGCAGTAGGTGCATGTATTAAAAATGGAAGTTCAAGAGCTGTGCAAGAGAAGACATACCAAAATGTCCAACAAAATACACTGAAAAGTCCCTAAAAATATTAAGGAAAGCAGTTTGCTATTACTATTAAGGAAATGACTTTACTAACTGGCAGAAATTACCCTAACAAGATGAAGGTGGGTTGCAATCCTATCTGCCATGTGTCAGATCCTGTCATGAAATTAGGAGCAAATTGTATATCTGTTTTGAAAAAGTCATCAGAGTAAAAGACATCCTGGTAAAGCTATATGTCTAATGGCTTGAACCTGATATTTCACTCATTTTTCACCAAGGTAAAGTGCTCCAAGCTGCTTCAGGAGACGGGTATGATCAAGAAGATAATAGCTGATGGCTGAACATGATTTAGGATGAAAATGTGTCTGATGACTTGCAGAATTTTGTTTTTCTATAGCTAATACAAAATCCTGCAAATTTTAACTGATCCACAAAAACAGCCATCACCAACAGCATTTCTGCAACAGCTGAAGGTTTTATTTTGAAAAACTGTAAGCTTGCCTGTACATTGAATCCAAGTGTAATGCTGTTAACTCTGGTGTGAAAGAACCAGTAAATTTAGAAGCCTCATACTACCTGAGGGAAAAGAATAAGGAGTTTGAAGAGATGTGGGTCTCTATTCTAGAACCATGTGATTAAATAGATTAAGACATGTTTGAGGTTGTTAGAATACATTCCTTCTGCTTTGCTAGTGTTACAATTGGTTATACATGTACAGCTTTCAGTATACACTTTTCTATTCATACGGGCTGGAAATGCTGTGGTTGGACACATTAAGTTGTACCAGTCTGGAATCTTTGAGCCTATGCCAAAGGGGACAATTCCATATTATACTTAAGAAAATGGTTACTTAGAGGTGGACACACTCACAAAGGATGCATCTATACAGCGCAGTGCAGTGTTGTGTAGAGATACACAGGGTGGCTCTGAACACAAGGTATTTGCTGTGTTAGCACAGTATTCTGTTTGAGCTAATATCTGTTGCTTCTCAGCAGAGCTAGTTAGGTACTCAAGTATCTCTATATAAAGTACTGCATTATGCCATTTGGTCATGCCCCAAATTCTGACACGTTTCAGTAGCACACCTCCAGAATGCACAGATGTGCACACGCACATTCCAGTTGGAGGGGTTCTGGATCCGGTGGATTCAGCACCATGTCTAGGTATATGCTTTCTATACACTTATGAACTCTTTGCCAGTATTATTATATCAAATTGAACACATGATTCAGGTAAATACTTCAGCCATGAAGCATTATAAACATAGCTTCCTTGTCGCTCAGTGCATGTTTCTCTACAGTTTAAAAGCCTGATACCATCACAAACCACTTGCAAAATTCCCATTTACTTTATTGGGAACAAGACTGGACTTGGAACTGCCCACAGTATAGTTTTCGTCATTCCTGCTCTACATGGACTGAAACACAGAGGACTGATTATGAGAGTGTGGAGAAGGTTTCAGGACTTCTACACCAAGCACAAAGTTTTGCCTGCTACATGCAATTCTATTGATTGTAATGAAGTTCTTTTATAAGAAAATCTGAGCCCATGACAAAATATAGTAACATCCCACTTAATATTACCTACCATGTGTGAAGCACTGAGTCTTTTAGAACTTAGAGATGCTAAAGCTATGACTTTAGCTACCTTACATTTATCCTTCCATCCATCTATCCCTTCCACAAAGTACTAACACAATTAATATGTTAGCATAAGAGTGACATTGTAGCTGTCATGGTCCAGAAAATAAGCAGGAGGCAAGGGTGTCAAGGTGAAATCTTTTACTGGACCAACTACATAGTTGGGCTAAAGTTAGACAAGCTTTCAAATGCAAGGCATTCTTCTTCAGGAAGTATAAACAAGCTTTGGAGCAGCTACAACACCAGAGGGTGAGGAAGGGATCTGTTCTCCTCAGGGGCGACTGTTGTCTCCTGTCTGGAGGGGCACCAGTGGCCATCTGGCAACCAGGGGGGTCCCCCAGAGGCTGATCACTAAGCACACCAGCATCACAGCGGCAGCAGAAGTGCCAGGACTTCCACAGCTGACATCTCGCTGTGGAGCCAATTTCAGGGGCGCCAGTGCTCCCCTGTGGCCTCCTGTTGTCTATGGTTCTCCTCACCACCACCCCAGGTTAGTCAGCACAGCTACCATGATTTTACATGCAAAGTAAGCAAGAAAGGATATTTCATTCTTAAGCTGGTCTAACTTTATCCCAACTACATACTTGGCCCAATAAAAGGATATCATCCTAAGAAATCCTTGCCTCTGACGATTAGAGCATTCTATTACATAGATTTTCATCATGAAGAAGAAATGCTGGTCAAGCAGGAGTTTGGGAATCTCGAGTTCTGGGTTTATATTATATGGTATGTTACTCAATTTATTGAGAAAAAATTGAGTAATAGCTGTATGCCTTGGTTTACCATCCCATTAAAAAAACAAAAGACATCAGCAACATACTAACCTCTCTCTCAGAAGTCGTGGGAGGATTTGATCAATTTTTGAAAACTTTTAAAACCTCTGTCCTTTCCAACTCCCTTCATACAAGGACCTCAGAGCTCATCACAAACCTCATTTTATCTTCTCAGTCAATACAAGATAGGACAATTTCCCCCAGTTTAATTATTGGAAATAGGTATGGAGAGTGGGGGTGCCAACAAGTGCACACAGTGAGGCAGTGGCCAAGAAAGGAATAAGATCCAGAAATCCTGCCTCCTGGGCTAGGGACAGCCATTACACATAAACAGGTTTAAGTAATCAGAAACTGGTTTAAACATGTAACAGAACAGACATTCAGTGCACATAAACCAGTATGAAAATTGCTGAATACAGTTTGAGATAAACCAGGTTGAATCTCATATCAGATGTAACTGATTTGAGTCAAACCAGTTTATGCAATGTCTGTCCCAGACCCCTTCCTGGTCTAAGTTAAATAAGACTCCCCCAGTACCCCAGCATGCTCTATGGGCTGGGCGGGACTCTGTGCTCTAGAGAGCTGGGCTGGTCCCTCCCCTCTGTTCCCTCACTGCAGCTCCAACTTGCAGGCACAGCAGCGTCTGCCTGGCTTCCCCTGCCCCCCTCCCCCTTCCCCCCCAGCTGCTGGTTTCTCAAGCAGGGATCCCTCCCTGGCTTCCACAGCATGGACCGTGGCCTGCGTGTGGTATGCTAGCTAATGCTGAGATGTGTCTGTGTAAGGCAGACAGGACAGAGGCAAACAGGATGGTATCCACTTAGGGCTTTTTGGAGCTAATCAACAGGACAGCTGGTAATGTCCCTCCATTCCTTCCTTGGAAAAAGCTGTTTAAGAAGAGCTTGAACTAATGAGAGAGGCTTTGTTTTCTGATGGGGGGGGCTAAATACTGATCACAGAGCTGATAAATGCTCGTTATCAGCAGTGAGGGAGCGGGAACCCCTCCCTAATCAGCACATCCTGCCAGGGCCTGGCCACCCCTCCCCCCCTCAGCTCAGCTGTGGAAGGGTAGGGAGGGCTGCTCTAGCACCCCTGGCTTCTAGCTGGAGCCACTGCAGGCACATGTATGAATTTCCTCAGTCCAGAGAGGATGTCTGCATGGTTACAAACCAGTTCAGCCTAGCCAGGTTAGACTAACCTGCAAAGGTTGAATCAATTCAGATTCAGGCTGTTTGAATGTCTGTCCCTAGCCCTAGTCTCTTGAAAGCTGCTAGATAAGAGCAATGTATTATGAGTTCCAGCATCTGTCATGACTAGCATTCAGTCACATTTAATTTTGTTTATTTCTAGTTATGAGGAAAGAGCAGTGAATCTGCCCTGAGGCTATAAGAACAAAAGCTGCTTCTAACAATGCTTCATCTTCCTCAATTCTCTCTTCAGTTGCCACTGATCTAACCTGCTTTCTGCTTGAATCTTGCCTAACCCAGCCCTGACCTTGCAGATTAAGAGTTTAGGCTTAGTCTCCTGCAAATATAGGAGTGCAGATCTCAATTACAAGTCCTTAAATAAATAAATAAATATTAGTTCATTCTCTTGCACTGGCATACTGTTCAATGAGGCAACCAGTTTCCTTTGTTTGTCTAGTGGCTGCATTTACACGTTCTGTACTGTGCAACAGCACCTCAAGGTTTTGGTTGTGTCACAACTTGCAACTAAGAGCACATCAACTATACTAACTAACCCAAGTTCAGGAGGAAAGAGGAGGGTGTGGGTAGGAAAACAGATCCCTTCCTCACCCTCTGGTTACATGTGTTGTGGCTGCTCCAAGCCCTTCAAGTTTAGGGTTTGTTTAGTTCTTGCTATAACACAGGGATGTATAAGCAGCAGGAAAAGCTATGGGCCTGTTGGAGGTTATTAGACTTCACTGCAGCAGAGCAGGGGAGTGTACTAACTCTAGAAAACAAAGCCAGTCTTTATCAAGAAGCTTGAGTAGATTGCAGTGTTGCTTACTGAAAAGACCGGGGGTGCCACATCTCAGCGGTATCTGAAAATACTGAATACAGAGATGTAACAACAGACTGTCTGCTTAACCTCTGCAAAGGATATCCTTTGTTGGAAGGACGGATAATCAGGTTTCCCCTGAACCCTTAGATGAATAAGGCATGTGTACACACACACACACACAATTTTCTTCTTACATTTCTAATGACAAAATAAGAGGGTCAAACACGGGTCTATTCAGTTTTGTTCAAGTTCTTATGGTGTCCCTGCAGCAGTAGTACAGAGACACCTTTCAGTAGCTCATTAAAAGTAGCATGACAAGTGTTTGTTACATGTGTTTCCCTTTTTCCTCTTCTTCTCAGTGGACAGGATGAGTTGTGGAATTCTATTTTTCTATTACCGGTATTTGTTTATTGCTTGTTTGCTGTGCTGTGGGCATGCTATTGAAGGTTAAGGAACTGCATCTGGCACACTGACCATTTTCTAGTTATCCGTTTTGCCTCTTACAGTGATACTGCTATATTTTTCCCTTACAGTTTTTCCATGCAAGTGCTCCCTAGTATACCTCTGCCTGGATATGTACCTCCCTAACCTTGGTATGTCACATTTTACTTTATATACCCATGAACTCTAAGCAATCCTACCCACTGGGGAACTCACATAACCAGCTTTTTCCTGTCCAGATGCAGGATATTATGTAGCAGATGAGTTAGTTAGGATCTCATTGTACCAAAGAGCTTTAGCTTTCTCATTTTCTCCTCTGCCAGCTGTTAAGACATCACCAGCAGAAGGTTTGCTATGCATCTTCCAGTCTCACAGCGGATGCAAAAAAAAGATGTACATATTAATCTTTTCCCTCTTCTTCCCTTAATACCTCACTCTGAGATTTGCACAAATTCAGCTAGCTCTCATCTGCTCTTGAATGGTCCTTCCATTACTGGGACATACTGCTAGAAATAGGAATGTCAACTAGTGTCTGATAAGAACCAATGGGAAAACAAAACTCAAAGCCTCTTTTGAGGCAGGAACACATCCAGAGAAGCTGGGGACATTTTATAGCATCTGTCAATTTTTGCATCTACTTGTACTATCAAGCAAAGAATGGGAGCACCAACATATTGTGATAAAAGGTTTTCTAGGCTGCAAAAATTGGAGAAAGACCTAGAAAGTCTTGGGAGGTGACTTATCCTAAGCCATTTTTAGTCTCATCCTGGGAACCTAAAAGTTTTAGGAAAACAACTCCTGAGTTTTTCACCGTGCCTGATGACTTATGCTAAAAATGAAATGCGAAGCTGTCCCAATCATTTTACAACCTTGAAAGAGGCTTATAAAAGAGGGATCCTGGTTTTCACATTTATTGCAAATTCTCTGTTAAAAACCCCAGATTCCATGATTAAAGTGAAAGGCCCCCAACAGTCCCATTCCCCACCCCCGGCCCTGCTTGTGCCCCTCACTCCCCTGTCCACCCCAGCTCTGCCAGAGGGAGCTCCCAGCTGCCAGAGCCACAGCCCCTGGCCCCCAGTGGCTGTTGCAGTGGAGCAATAGGCTGTTGCAGTGGAGCCCGGCTGTGGGCTCAGGCGGTGGGGAGTGGGGGGTGGCTCTCTGCAGGGGGGCAAGGGAGTCCCTTCCCACAAGATCTGTGCACAGGGTGGGAGTGGGATCAGGCTTCTGTCCTGCTGCGCTCCCCTGGGCCCTCTGCAGCAGGGCTGTGCAGGAATCTCTTTGCTGTTGTGAGCTGTGCTGCCTTGGAGATGTGTCCCCTGTGTGCACAGCAGCAGAGGGGCACAACCCCACACTGCTGCCCCCACTGCAGCTGCGTGCACAGGGCATGTGTTGTCAGGGCAGCACAGAGCTCACAGTAGCAAGGAAATCCCTGTGCAGCCCTACTCTGCCCTGCAGCACTGGGTAGCACCCACCAGGCTGCAGAGGCCCTGGGGGAAGGCAGCAGGGCAGGGAGACCAAGCCCACAGCTGGTAGCCCGCACCCATCCCATGCATAGATCTAGGGGGGCACAGGTCCTCGCTGCCCCTGGGGAGTGCATGCAGCAGCAGGGAGCTGCCCCCCCCCTCCATCCCTGGACAACCCACCCATGGCCCTGCCCCAATCCCCACCATGGCCCTCCTGGGCCCCAAGCTCCCCGCATCCCCTGGCTGGATAGCAGCAGCAGCCCCAGCCCTGCTCAACTCCCCCCTTTCCCTATGGGGGCCTCAATCCCACCCCCACTTACCTGGCCATGTGCATATATATCAGGGGCAGGCAATTATTTCAGGCAGAGGGCTGTTTACTGAGTTTTGGCAAGCTATGAAGGGCTGCATGGGTAGCCCCACCCCTTGATAGGTTCCCCACCCCTGGTTACCATCTTGTGACTGGAAGTCCTGCCCCCTAACCCCTGACTTTTACCACCAGAAGTCCCCCTCTTGCCCCCAGAAGTACTTTTTTCAGCAAGGGGTTTTGCCATCTTTCTACTGCCTAAGTGCAGCACCCTGCGCTTGTCAGTATTGAAACATAAACAGGATGCGTTTCAATACTGACAAGTGCAGGGTGCTGCACTTAGGCGGTAAAAACCAGCAG
>NW_017728947.1:79529237-79544716 GCF_001723895.1 Crocodylus porosus
TAGCCCTTAAGGCAGGGCACAGATAGACACCCCATTGGGGAGCAGAGACAGGAACAACGATACCGTCCACCAGGGAAACAGGCAGCCTCCATACTATATATATTAGACACCAAAGTCGTGGCGGGCGAGATTCTGAGGGTGCTACGTTCACCCTAATGTGACGGTGAGTGGCGCTAGGGAGTTTCACGGCCGCCCTTAGCGCCCGCTCCCTCACAGTCCCCAAGCCCTGCTCAACCCCTGCTCCAGGCAGGAGGAGTGGTGTCTACCCCAGCCCAGCCCCCTACCTCCAGCTGGTGCTTAGGAGGAGGTGGGCCAGGCAGTGCGGGCAGCATTGGCGGGCAGCCTGCCTGGTGCACCATGCCACTCTGCCTCCCCACCAGACTGCACCCCATGGCCTGCAGCAGCACAGCTGACTTCAAGGTAGAGGGTATGCGGGGGGCGGCACCAAAATTGAAGTTTGTCCAAGGTGCCATTTTCCCCAATGCCAGCTCTGGTAGTCTCCTCTGCAACAAATTACAGATGCTCAGAGGACAAAATGGCTGCAGTTTCTGCACACAGATACCAAAAAGAATCCCAACTCAACAAAAACACACCAACCTTCGGAAATTAGAGCTGTAACACACAGCCAAAGGCATTCCAGCATCCCAACTACATATAGTGTGATCAGGCTGCGTATAATAGAAGAGGGAGAAAAATGAGCAGACCAAAAGGAGAGGATACATGGCTATGCATTTGTGATTATTAAACCCTGAACTCCCAGCCATTCAGCTGAGAGAAAGGAAGCCAAAGTGGCAATTATAACAGATGTATTCCATAAATTACTGACTATAACATATCTCCCCAGCACAGAGACTTAGCACTAGATCCACAGAGACTTAGGCACTCTAACATAAAGCCTTACAGTACCTATCATTTAGATAGCTGATTGCTTAGTGCAGGGCTGACCAACCTACAGCACACATGCCACAAGTGTCTCAGACAACCGCTGTGTGGGGGGACACAGGAGATCAGAGGTGGGGCATAGCCACCACAGTGGCAGATAGGGCAGAAAGCAGAGCAGCAGACAAAGAGAGGGTACCTATTTCTGCAGAGGAAAGGGAATGGAGTGACACTCAAGGAAGGTGTGAAGATAGTTTGGGGCATAGCTGTCCATCTGTCAGGGTTGCCAGGGATCAAAGCAAGGGCAGGAGTGACAGTCCAGAGCTAGGCCAAGCACCTGAACTGTCACTCCTGCTCTTGATCCCTAGCTAATGTGACTGCCCCTGTTCTCTGAAGCTGGATGGGCTGCTGAAAGTGCCACTCAGCCCTTTTAAGCACATTTGCAGCCTCAGGCTACAGGTATGTCTTCACATAGCCTCAGTCTGTTCTGGCAAGCTTCACATTCACTGTGGTCTTATTCTCCTGGCTCTTGACTTGGGTTTGGCTTTTCCTGACCCTGATCTTGGATCTCTCTTAAACCTGGGTGCTGGCCCCACTCTCTGGTTTCCCTGGCATCCTGAATCAGCTTGGCTACTTGACCCTGATCTCAGATGTTCCTTGGAACTCAGCACTGGTTTTCTAACTCCTGACCTTGACTTAAAGCTCAGACTGCACCACTCGGATACATCTCCCTTCTCGGCTCCCCTGGAACTCAGTCCCATGCTCATTGCTCTGCCAAACCTAACTCTGACCTGACTCTCCAGCAACCTGTGCCCCTGCGCTGCTGACTCCCAGGTCACACCTTGTGACCTACTGCAAGCCTGACCACACCCTCATAATACCGAGTAGAGATTGGCCTCTACTGGCATAGGGTAATCTTAGGATCATAGGAATGTAGGGCTGAAAGGGACCTCAAAAGTCATCTAGTCCAGACCCCTGCTCAGTGCAGGATCTTTCCTCACTAAATCATTCCAGCCAAATGTGTCTAGCCTATCCTTGAAAATTTCCAGGGATGGAGATTCCACAACTTTCCTAGGTAGCCTGTTCCAATGGTTGACCAGCCTCACAGTCAGAAAGTTCCTCCTAATCTCCAATCTCAATTTCCCATGCTAAGGTTTGACACCATTGTTCCTAAAGTGGTATTCTATGGCCACATAGAGTAGTCTACATGCATTCTCTCTATAATCGCTCTTCAGTTATTTGAACGCTATCATCAAATCCGCCCCACCCAGTTTCTCTTCTCCAGACTAAATAACTTTAGCTCTTTCAGCCTTTCCCCATAAGTCATTCTACCCAGACCTTTAAGCATTTTTGTCACTCTCCACTGGACTCTTTCTAATGCGTCCAAATCCTTCTTGATTTACAAGCACTCTTGTTAATACAACCCAGTATGGTGTTGGCTTTTTATATAAAGAAGGGAGGGGGGCCATGCTGTTGGCTCATATTCAGCTTATGATCTACTGCAACACTGAGGTTTTTCCCTGCACAGCTGCAGCCTAGCTAATCATACCCCAGCCTGCATTTTTACATGCAATTATTCCATCCAAGTGCAGTACTTTCCACTTGTATTTGCTGAATTTCATTTGATTGATGGTGCACCACTTTTCCAGTTTCTCCAGGTCAATTTCCCCTTGTACTTGGCCTTGGTGAGGCTGCAGCTGGAGTACTGCGTCCAGTTTTGGGCTCCACAATTCAAAAAGGATGTGGAGAAGCTTGAGAGAGTCCAGAGGAGAGCCACGCGCATGATCAGAGGTCAGGAAAACAGATCTTACGATGACAGGCTGAGAGCCATGGGACTCTTTAGCCTGAAAAGCGCAGGCTCAGGGGTGATCTGATGGCCACCTATAAGTTTATCAGGGGTGACCACCAGGATCTGGGGGAACGTTTGTTCACCAGAGCGCCCCAAGGGCTGACGAGGTCGAACGGTCACAAACTCCTGCAAGACCGTTTCAGGCTGGACATAAGGAAGAATTTCTTTACTGTCCGAGCCCCCAAGGTCTGGAACAGTCTGCCAGCGGAGGTGGTTCAAGCGCCTACATTGAACACCTTCAAGAGTAAATTGGATGCTTGTCTTGCTGGGATCCTATGACCCCAGCTGACTTCCTGCCCTTTTGGCAGTGGGCTGGACTCGATGATCTCCCGAGGTCCCTTCCAGCCCTGATGTCTATGAAATCTATGAAATTTGGATCCTAAATGTCTGCAACTCCACCAGCAACACTGACCCACACGTTTGCTAAGCATGCTCTCAATATCATCATCCAAATCATTTATAATCCGCAACCCAGTGTTAGAGATGCAGGCTCCTAATACATGTATGGAGAGAATTTGGCATCTAGGAACTGGAACTGCAAGAGCCAGCATGCTAAGCAAAGTGCTGCCTGACATAGCCAAACAAAATACTGAGGGAAGTATCTTAAGCTCCACCCCTTTCCAAAACTTGGACTCCTAGCTCTGGGCTGCAGGAAGCAATGGACTCTGTCTTGGAGTTAAATCCGTCATAGGTGTCTTTCTGGTAAATGAGTCGGAGGAAAAGGATAGAGCTGTCCTTATTCTATCCAGTAGCTCGGTGTGTAGACTGCTGCCCCACATTGCTGGAAACCCAGTGTTCTGTGTCTTTATGCACTGTGGAGATTTGAACCTTTATCCTGCATGGTATCTATAAAAAGTGTATTTTTGAGCAGGGCTTTCTTAATGTTTCTTGTTGAAGCTGCTTAGCTATGCATATAATAATTCCAAGTTCAGTAGGAGAAAGAAAGTGAATATGACTCAATAGATTTGATTTTATGGCACTCGCCTAGGAAAGAGCTGATGGGTTCCAGACCCTACACTAACAAAAGGTTATGCATTACATATCAAATATTCATTGAAGTAAAGACTAGTATTCAGCTTTACTTTTTCTTTGAAAACTGAACCAGTATAAAGCTAGTGAGCCATGCTTTCCCTTTTTCACTGTACCATCTGGCTCAAGGAATACAATTCTCCATAAAGTGGAGTTGGTACTAAGAACACTTCCTCACAGTTGAAAGACATAGATACAGGTTCAGATCCCCTCTGGTAGAAGAGGGGAAGAAGCAAATCTGGGGTCTTCCACAGCCTTTGCAAATATTTTAACCACTGAACTACAGGCACAAAGGGAAGTTCCTTTCCTCCAGCTATGCTTTGTGTCATGCGTGCTCTGAGAGCACAGTCTGGATTGAGCCCTAAAGATGGCATGTATAAAGGAAAGCTTAAATTGTGGACCTGAATGGAGTTTATACACCTACAGATATTCAGTGCTGTCAAGATTTAACGACTTATTTAATTAAATGGCAGCTGAGCGGGAATCTTGAGGATGTAGTTTTTGGACTTAGATGACACCTATGTGCTTAAGTCCCTTCATGGACCTAGTCCTTATTCCTTAATCCATTCTAGCTGTACCTCATGTACAGCTGACAGGTATGTAGCACCTGTCATCTACAGATCTCAAAGGTTATACAAAAATTTCCCCCCATTGCCATTTCTCATGAAATAACCCAAGCTAGGTCTTCTGAGGTGAGAGAATAATGAAATAACCCCATGCATCACAGAGCCCCCAGTAGATTCAGCTCTTTCTGTGCAGATTCTGTTACCAAGACTGATACAAGATTAAAGACAACTCCATCACAAAAGCACATGTCCTTTGATCCTCTAGGATAATAGGCTATAGTGATCTCAGGTTACTGTCAGAAAGCAGGTCTGAGAGGCCAACTAGTTGGAGCAAAAAATAGATTTCTGTAAAACTAAAGCAAGAAAGTTGGAGTCTTTTGAATTCAGTCACTCAAGGTATATATCCCAAAGGCATCTAAATGGATAGGTGTGAAATAAGACTCTAAATAGTTAGGCATTGTAAACTACAAGGTCAGATAGAGGAAAACAGCTTTTTCTGGAACACATTAGACTCAGTGATGAGTGAACCTCAACAGTTCAGAAATCAGCTGCATATAGCTACCGGCAGTTCAGATACTTCTCAGAACTTCTTGGAAGAAATTCTTCAGTGACATGAGAACACTGGGCAAATTCTGTGCTCATTTACACCGGTATAAATCAGGATAATGGAAAGCAGGTTTTGGTCCATTGACTTTACTGGAGTTGCACAAATGATTTATTTGCCACATTGTGCTGCAAATCTCTAGAGAACAGTTTTTCAAGCAGAAAGTCCCCTTGGCATGGAAAAGTGACAAGAACAGCTTCTCTTGCAAAGCTTCACTTCTAGTCCTCCATTCGAACTCACATGTTCAGAGGTAGCAGTACTATGATCACTGAGCTCTCTCAAACCTAAAAAACAAACAAAATATCTCTTTTGTGTTTTGGAGAAAAGGTTTTGTTCTTATTGCATTCCAACCACCTCAAATTTCTATTGATTCTTGGTTTCCTTGAAATCCATCCCTTGCTTCTTTTTCATTGCCAACACACGTCAACCAGGCTGTAAGGTAGACACTCAGCCTGGAAGAAGAGATCTTTCCTCAGACACCAAAAGTGAGCAAGTCTGGAGAGCCAATGAAAGAGGGCCTGATTCTGGAAAACAAATTGGTGTCTATATACGTGCTCTGGGGGTTGGTTGGGGGTGTTTTAATTAGATCAACTCCCAGAGAGCCATTTTAATTTAAAAAAAAAAAAAACAAAACACTCCAGCATTGCGTTTATTCAGTGTCCTGCATTTCAAAAGGGCAGTGGAGGCACTTTAACTAAAGGCTATTTGGCTAGCTGTAATTAAAGCGCCCCTGCTGCTATTTTATGACGTTGAACACACGTGACTGCGATGCTTGCAGGACTGCTCTAATTAGAACGCTCCAGCGGCCTCAGTTAATTGAATCTGCTCCAGCACATTCCAATTAGAAGGCCCCGGAGCACAGATATAGTCTCCCTTAAGCCATTTTCACTTCGTAGGGTTAACACGTGCAAAGAGTTAAGCATAAGCTTAACTTTTCCTAAACTGGGACCATAGCTCTCAGTAGCAAATAAGGCACTAATTACATTTTGAGAGCCTCCCTGCTTGAGGGTTTAGGTGCATGGAAGCCCGTGTAGAATCACTACCCAATTCCCACCATTTAGAGGTGCATGTATGTAGTGGGGAGAGATCAATCATTTCCCCCATTATAGTCTCAAGTTCTACAAATATTAATTTCAGAGTATGTTAAAACAAGTTTCCACCCCAAATGTATTCAAATGCCTGTGGGAGTGTATGTGGAGGGGAACATATTACACACAAACAAGTCATTGACAACAAGATTACTTTCCTGTATTGATCAAGTACTATTTTGCTAGCAGGTATATTATCTAAGAAAATAATCACTAAATTAACTCAAGGACATCAGGCTCCTAGAAAGATTAATGATACATAATTTACTTTATGAAAGAAGCAAGCATCCAATAAATTAGAAAATGCATACCACCAAAGCAAATTGTTAAATATCTCCAGCACTTTACCTTATTGAGTAGTTGACAAATGGATTTTACATTCATTCAGTCACATCAGGAGTAATGCTTTGTCACCCACCCTATAGTGTGATCAAACATGTGTATATTTCCCCTAAAATGTGCCATTTGCATTTCACACTAAATTCATTCCCTACATAAAGTACGCCAATATGGTGAGAGAGATTAAGAAGGGGAAGACTTCTTTTGTAGATGCTTAAATTAAGATTCAGTCATCAAGGGTTTGCTAGTAGTAATACTGGTATTACTACTACTGTTCTGCAAAAATACACTCTTACTCTACTAGAGTAATTTAAGGCAATCATTCTGGAGTTAAAGTATGCCTTTCCCACAAACCCGAAATAAGCTGCATCTGGCTGTTGTGCTGCCCCAGGTGAAGAACTGACTGAGGGTGTCAGTCTTAGAAAACTGTGCTAGCTGCATACCTGAGTGTATATGACTTTGCCAGAAGTACTGGCAGTGAAACCAACAGGGCTGATGAAGGAAAAACTTCTTAAAAAAAATAAACAGCTTCTGGTCACAATGCTGCCCAGAAATCATAGTGATGAGCCCAACATACAGAAAGGGAAGAATAAAGTACTAGATCGATCAGATTTGGAACTGAGCACATGCTAGGCCCCAGTTGTGCCCATTACACTACATCTATTTCTGTACTGAAAGCCAGAATATAGAAAATAATATGGATTGTACTTAGAAGTACATTAGCAACTGCAATATACTCCAGTATTTGTGCAAAAGCTAGCACTGAGAATACCCAATAGTCACAAATAAAATCAGAGTTGGCACAGATGGGAACTCAACAAAAATCAGCCACACAGAAGCTACATCTATCTTCCATATGTTTATGGCTGGCAGATACTTCAGCCTGCTAGAGAAGAGGATCAGGAGCACTGTTACATTGACAACCCTAGCTCCAAGCATTCAGTCTACCTCGTGTTTCAAGGGTTTCACCAGGTCAGACACATTGCACAAGATGGGAACAAACAGAGGATAATAGTTTCCTTGTTAGGCATAGGAGAGGATAACTTTTGTTGAAAACCTACATAACTGGACAATATCATCACGTTCAAGCTGTGTCTAGCTGAGGTGTGTTGTTACCTTATACTCACAAACCGGGAAGTTGTATAATCAAAAATTCTTTACTAGTATTCCTAAAAGTTCAAGACAACAACTCACTGTGGAAGTGCTACAAGAAACTTAGGCCCCTTTAGCAAGGCATTATTTTGCATACAGAAGTTCTGTAAGCTATTAGAACCAGAGGTGCACCAATAGAGATTTTTTTTGACCAGTACTGATGGCTGATTTTTAACAAGTCATATCGGCTGATAGTGATCCAGTTGCTGATATACAGCCTGGAGAGCAGTGACCAGCTGGTAAGTCTGTTGTGAGGGAAGGGGTGGGGAAGAGGGAAGGGATGTGGGAGGGGGTGGTCAGATCAAGGCCCCTGTGGTGACGGAGGGAGTGGGGCTGGGGTAGGTGCTGCCCAGCCAGGGTGAGCATGGGACTGAGCCATGGCTCACTCAGATGAGCACAGGGTGTGTGGGGGGGTGCCCCTGGATCTGTACATGGGGTGAGGGCAGGCTGCTGCTGTGGACTGGGGCCAGGGCTACACCAGGCTCTTTCTGGTGGTGAGCTGGGCTGGGCTGTGTGCAAGGTGGGCAGTGGTAGCACTGGGAGAGAGGTTTTGGAGGTGGCTGCAGCCTCCCCTAAATTCGCCATAGCCTCCCCTCCCAGTGCTGCTGTGACTGGCCTCAAGTGCAGCCCCCCAGCCCCCACTTTGAGAAGAGCTTAGTACCACCCCCAGCCTGCAGAAGCAGCCTGCCCTTGTTCCACATGCAGATCAGGGGGCACCCCCCCATACATGCACCCTGGGAGGGTAACAGTAGGAGCCGCCCCCCCTACCCACTCCCCCCAGATGAGCCACTTGTGGCTCCATCCCATTCCTTGCCTCAGCTGGGCAGTGCCTGCCCAAGCCCATCCCTCACTGCAGGGGCCTCAACCCTATTTAAGTGATTTCTAAAACTAGGGTGCTATAGCACCCTGGGGTGCCTTGAGAGCCTTTCAAAGGTGCCATGCAATATAAGTATGGTTAGGTGTACAAACATGATTCACTCAGTTTTCACAAAGGAATCCCTAATGTTAAAGCCATTCTGACCTGTAGTGCTCTTTGAGTTCTTTGCAACAGAAGTATTGCTCTATTGCTTTCCTGTAATTAAAAGAAAGATTAGAAAAGAGAGTAAAAAAAAATAGATGGTATTTTCCAAGGATTGCCACAAGTCTAAAAGGTTGAGAACCACTTCCCAACATGGACTGAATTCAGCTCCTTGCATCCTGTCTAGCTAAGCAGTTGCAGAGATACCATAGTCTTCCGTGGCAACAGGCAGTAATTATTTAAAAATTGGGCTGCTTATTCAGGGGCATAAATATGAGTACTTGGCTCTAGCATTTAACTTTGAAACTCTTCATCTAAGATTACACAATGATCAGAAATTGCAGGACCCAGATCCATGGGAATGCCGAGCACCCCCAGTAGAACCAAAGACCACACCCATTGCCTTTGGGTTCATCTTCAGGAGCTCCCATTCAGCTGCTCTTCATTTGCTAACTCACATTGCATGACAAAATATTTTCATAAGCCCTTATAACATGTGCTTCTCATCCTATATAAAATTCTACCACTTACAAAGTAAAGGTGTAGAGAGGACAGGAGAGTTACTGTTTAAAAGCATCTGAAAAGGAGGCTCTAGAGAAGGAATTAGAACAAGGGGAGCATTGTTGTTCATAGCACTAAACATAAAAATCCTTCCTTAACTCCAATGGACAGTAGGAACAAGGGAACTCTTACATCTTCTAGTCTTTCATTAATTAAACTTACTAATAGCAGATGCTTAAAGATTAATGAGGGGGAAGGTACAGTCTTCTGATAGACACTTTAAGTCCCAAGTGACCTTTAATTCTTCCACTTGAAGATGATTTATCTCATTTCATCATTACTGACTCCTCCCTGCTGCTTATACTTTGGATCTAGCCCTTCCCAATTCACACGGTTCACCTGGAGATGGTTTGAGTCTCCACACCAAAAAAATCATGCATAGAGCAACCATTCTCTTGTTCACTCTACCCCCAGCCCTATTTTCTATTAGAACCAGCAGGAGAGCACAGGTGAATTGCTAGCCCCTAACATTAGGGACCTGCATAAAACTTGCAGCCAGAGACAGCAATTTTTGCAGCTTGGCCATGTCCCAAAGAGCCAATTCCAGAGTCATTTTATGGTGGCCCCATCCCTGTGGGCCGATTGGCAGAGAGGCCTCAAGGGGGAGGAGGGTTGAGGGGACAGCTGCCATCTTGACCACTGGCTGCCCCATACAGCCCTGCTCCTCAGCACTGATTGGTAGAGAGACACAAGGGGGCAGCTGCTGTCTTGCTGCTGCCCTTTGTGCCACCCCACCAGCCGGCACCTTCCCTTCCCAGGTAGGCTTTGAGGCCAGGCTGCAGCAGCAGCAAGAACCACTGGCTCCCACTGGGGAACCAACATTTTATTTGTATTGGTTTTTTTTCCCAGTTGATTTCCTTGGAAATTGTGGTCAATGCCTTTTTTTGCAGCGATTGCAGTATCACCATTTTTCAGAGTTTCTGCAAAAATTGGGAAGCCACGATTTAAGTAAGTCCCTACTCATCATCCCCCAGTTGGACCATGTGGTTGCTGTTGTATATCTGGACAAGTAATGATTCTTGGTCATCCAATCCCAGGATAGGATTTGTACCAGTGATCAAGAGGTAGAATGTACTTCTTCCTAAAATTAGAGCCATCCAGCGCCTCCATAGTTCTGTTCTCATTTAAAAAATCTTGGAGATATGTCTGAGATTTCATGGTGCACTTAACTGTTACATTTCCCACCCCCCCACCTTCACAGCAAGAGCACAAAAGTATAAGAGGGAAAAGTAAGAAACTCATTTAATGCATAATACAAAGGTAAAAGGCCCAGTCTGTGCAGAAAGGAGCTCTCTCAATCAGCTTTCACTCAAATAAACCCCTTTTACGTAATCTTTCCGCTTGAATTCCCTCCATGAAAATCAAAGTGCCTTTTAGGATGAGGAAGTCAGTCAAAGCAAAATACAGAGATCCTTTTCTGGTTTTATCATAGTGTTAGTCAATAGAAGTTGGATATACCTTCAAAAAAGAAAAACAAAACCAGGATTTCTCCCTGCCCTCCCCCTCACCCCAGCTACCTGTATATGCTTTCACTGAATAGCTAATACTGCTACATATATCCAGAAAAGACAATAATCCAGGGAGACTTTAAGCATTGACTATATAAAAGAAGAGCAAGTGAGAACCAACTTAAAGGGCTGGATTCATAAGTAGAATCAAGGATCAGGCATAGCAGCACAACACTTTTACACTGCCTTCATTTCCAGGACAGAAAACAAAGGACATTTCATAACACCGCGGTGAGTCAGGCACACAGAATAGAACTTGCCATATGGAGTTTAGCCAAGATTCTGGAACTAACATCCACCCCTCTTTATACCATGGTACCATTAATAGTCACGGGGAGAAAGGAAATGCAGGCAAGCAGAATACCTGCCTTGATGCATGCCAACAATTATTGAATAATCCAGGCCCTTAGCTGGTACTGGAAACCACTCCTAAATCCTCACCCACAGGAAAATCTTTTGCTACTAGCCCAGGATTCAGTTGCTCTTTGTATTGCACATGGAAAGAGTGGTTGCAAGGAGCTCCTCTTTGTTCAAGAGCGGGGATGGAAGTACTCCTCTTATTTTGCCCCTTTATAAGAACACAGATGGGCTTTCATACAAGGAAATGAACATTTAAATGGCAGCAAGTCTACATAGCCTGATTCTTGATGTTTCCTATACAACCTGAGCCACATTAAAGTTGGATAAATTATTTTCAGCTCCAGAAACAAACTAAGACAATAAGTGTCAGTCCATTAAGGTCAACATTACTTCCTAGGATTGCCCGCAAGGAAGATTTCCACACCACCATAACATGGGTAGCTAAATTACATTGATGTAGGCCCTTTCTGTACATACACTTCATTGGTATGCATCAGTTTGCATTGGTGCAAATTTGCTCTGTTTCAGAATGGAGCTAAGTCAATGTAGCAGGGGTAAAATGCTCTGTCTAGGCAAATATTTGGATTTAAAAGTGACCTGCACATCCTTTGACAAAAAATATCCACTCTTGCAGTGCTATATACTGCATGGCCCAAACTGCCAACAGAAGAGAGCTTGCTCCAATCCCAGAATAGCTCTTTGTTTTTTTGTTTCTATTTATCGAGTCTATTTTGTTCTTTGTATGTTTCTGAACACTATGGATTTTGCGAATTCATCACCTTCAGTTTTGTGGGCTTCTTACAGTAAATAATCTCTGTGCTTGTATAACACCTTCTGCCTGGGGGGTCAAAACACATTAATGTAGAAAATGAAGCACGGACAGATCAAGCCACTATTCAGCAGGAGTAAGGGTGAAAAAAACAAAACAAAACAAAACAAAACAAAACAAAAAAAGAATGGCCCCTTGTGATTTTTCCCAAGGTGACAAAGGAAAGCCTGTGGCTTAGCTGGAAATAACACACATTTTTCAATTTCTAGACCTGCTCCTTGGGCACAAGATCACTCAATCTTGTATTTACTATAATGAAGTCTTGTTGCTACCCATAACACTTGGAGTCTAATCAAGGAGCTTACTTAGATACCCACAGTCATTAGAAATATTTCTTCCCACCTACTACTAGTAAGAAAGTTGCACCCCATCCTCTGCTACTCCCACATAGTCACAGTGATTAACATATGGTCTCCAAAGTCAGTGCAGTGGAGTCTAGCTAGAGCACATCTCTATGGATGTTGTTACACATTACAATTCCCATGTGCCAATTCTAAGGAACGTTAGCATGTGCTGTGAACAGTTGCACATTTAGGGCGCATTGAGATGAATGTGCACATACTTCTTGCCCCATCTCAAACCCCTTTGAGGTGGGGCAAAAGGCATGTGCAGGAATGAAAAAAATGTTGCAGTGCAGAGAGAAAATGGAGTTCAAAAAAAAAAAAACGGAGTTCAAAAAAGCAGGGCAACTGGAGGCTGGGTCCTCCACGGAGATGCTTTGGCTGCCAGAGTTCATAGTTTCACAGATGTTAGGGCCGGAAGGGACCTGAGCAGATCATCAAGTCCGACCTCCTGCCATGGGCAGGAAAGAATGCTAGGGTCAAATGACCCTGGCTAGGTGTTTATCTAGTCTCCTTCTGAAGACCCCCAGGGTAGAAGCGAGCACCACTTCCCTCGGAAATTGGTTCCAGATCCTAGCCACCCTGACTGTGAAGTAGTGCCTCCTGATATCTAGCCTGAACCTACTCTGTCAACTTATGGCTGTTATTCCTTGTTACTCCCAGTAGTGCTCAGGGAAAGGGGGACCCTCTTATTGCCTGCTGGTTCCCCTTGGTCAATATGTAGACGGCCACCAGATCCCCTCTCAGCCTTCTCTTGTGGAGGCTGAACAGGTTCACGTCCTGTAGCCTCCCCCATAGGGCTTGTCCTGCTGCTCCCTGATCATGTGAGTGGCCCTTCTCTGGACCCTCTTGTTGTCCACATCCCTCCTGAACTGCATCTAGCTCTGCGCGCCGCACTACTCCAGCTGTGGCCTGACCATGTGGCCTGACCAATGTCACATAGAGAGGAAGAATCACCTCCTTGGATCTCCTCGTGATGCATCTATAAATGTATGACAAGGTGCAGTTAGCCTTCCTGACTGTGTCCCCACATTGGTGGCCCATATTCATCTTTGAGTCATAATGACTCCAAGATCATTTTTTGCTTCTGTGCTGACAAGAAGGGAGTTCCCCAGCCTGTAGGTATGCTGCTGGTTCTTCCTCCCCAGGTGCATCACTTTGCACTTGTCAGTGTTGAAACCCATCCTGTTCTCATCCACCCACCCCTGTAACCTGTCCAGATCTGATTGCAGCCTGTCCTTCTCCTCTAGTGTGCCCACTTCTCCCCACATCTTACTGTCGTCCATGAATTTGAACAAGGTGCCTTTCACCCCCTTGTCCAAGTCGCTGATGAAGAGGTTGAACAGTGCAGGCCCAAGGACCAAGCCCTGGAGAACCCCACTACCCACATCCCTCCAGGTCGAGAATGACCTATCCACCACCACTTTCTGGGTGTGGCCCTCCAGGCAATTAGCAACCCATCTGACTGTGTAGGCATCGACACCATAGTCACCTAATTTTTTAATGGGAATGAGGTGAGAGACAGTGTCAAAGGCCTTCCTAAAGTCCAGAAAAACTACGTCTACTGCAGCGCCTGTGTCTAAGGCTTTTGTGACCTGGTTGTAGAAGGCCACCAGGTTGCTCTGACAGGACCTGCCTCTAATGAACCCATGTTGATTGCCCCCAAGCATAATCTCTCCTGCTGGTCCCTCGCATATATGCATCTGGATAATTTTCTCAAAGAGCTTCCCCAGGACTGAGGTAAGACCAATGGGCCTATAGTTTCCTGGGTCCTCCTTCCTCCCTTTTTTTGAAAATGGGGATCACATTGGCCCTTCTCCGGTCCTCTGGCACCTCACCAGAGCACCACGAGTACTTGTAAAGCTGTGCCAGGGGTCCCACTATGACCTCTGCTAATTCCTTCAGCATTCTGGGGTGGAGATCATCAGGACCTGCTGATTTGAACATTTCTAGTCCCACAAGAAGTTCCCCAACTAGGTCTTCACTGACTCTGGGCCCAGCTGTGCATCCCCTGGGACTATTAGGGATCCCGGTGGAAGGGGGGGAATGACCTGGTCCCTGCTCAGAAAAATGGAGGCAAAGAAATTGTTAAAGAGATTAGCTTTGTTGTCTGGTGCGACCACCAGATTTCCTAGCATGTCCTGCAGGGGCCCCACATTCCCCGGTACCTTCTTTTTGCCCCCTATGTATTTAAAAAAGGACTTCCTGTTACCCTTGATCTGGGTTGCTAGTCCCAGTTCCATTTCTGCCTTAACCTTCCTAACAGCCCCCCTACACTCTCGAACCAAGGAGGTATAATCCTCCCTGGTGATGGCCCCTCCCTTTCATTGGGTGTATGCCTCCTTTTTAGCTACAAGATGTTCCTGGATGCTTTTGGTAAGCCATGGGGGCTTTTGAGCACTCTTGCCCACTTTGATCTGCATTAGGATTTTCACCCTTTGGGCTTGGAGGATCATCTCCTTAAAGAATGACCACTCTTCTTGGACTCCCACCTCCCATCCTTCTGGGACCTCAGAGCCTCCCCACCTCATTGAAATTCACCCTGAAGTCCATGGCTGCTGCCTTGCTGCAGGCCTTTGACACCCTGTGCTGGATGGCGAATTCCAGTAGGCAATGATCGCTATCGCCCGGGTGGTCGAGCACCCGCAGTCCCCTCACCAGGTCATTGCCTGTGGCCAGGACCAGGTCCAAGAAAGCATTTCCCCTGATGGGACTGTGCACCTCCTGGGTTAGATGGAGGTCCTGTAACTCGGCTAGGAACCCATGTGAGTAGTCAGACCTGGCTGACTGATCTTCCCAGAAGGTGGCCAGATAGTTTAGTCACCCATGATCACCACATCCTTTGACTTGACTGCTTCCGCAAGCTGGCCTAAGAATTCTCAATCTAGCTCTTCTCCCTGGTTCAGTGGTCCGTAGTAGACATCCACCATAAAGTCCCTTCCCCCCGACCCCCTTGTATTCTGACCCAGAGCACTTCAGTCTGCTTCTCCTCTGACCCAGTGTTGCTTGTTGAGGGTGTGTATTGCTCTTTGACGTAAAGCACCACACCCCGACCTTTCCTGCCTGTTCTGTCCCTCCAGTACAGCCTATAGCCCTTGATGTTCACCGCCCAGTCATATGTTGGATCCCACCAAGTTTCAATGAGCCGTACTATGTCTGGGGTTGTGTTAGCTAACAGAGTATTTCTGTGGTTGGCCCCTCACCCTGGTGCTGAAGTACACAGCCTGCCAGGCAGTGCTGCAGCACCAAGGCTCCAGTGCCGGTAAGTAAGAGGTATGAGGGGCTGGAGGAGTGGGGAGGGGACTATGGAGGGGACCCCCGCTAGCCCCATCCACTCCCCCATCCCTGCCCCTCCC
>NW_017728947.1:79544870-79558787 GCF_001723895.1 Crocodylus porosus
CACCCCAATCCCTTTCCTGCCCAACCCCACCCTGCAGCCCCCCTCCCCAAGGTCCCCAATCCCTGCCCAGCATCCATATAGGAAACCACCCCCCCGGCACTTACTGGCAGTCCAGCTGTCGTCTGTATCACTGGGGCCCCGTCTGCACAGTATGGGGCAGAGCCCCTGTGTGGGGGCTGTAGCCCCCATGTGGGAAGCAGCAAAATATATATTCATAAAACATGTATTTAGAGTTCACTTTATTATGATAGAAACACTGGTAGGCTTCCACATTACTTGTACAGTGTTAAAGTATTAATAAAACATTGCCCAACTGATTGCAATCTCTGTTGCACTTCTCACTCTCTCTCTTTATAGTGGTCTTTTGTTTTAATTGTGGAGGAACATGGATTTTGGGTTGTTTTACAGAGTGATTTTGGGATTTAAAAAAAAAAAAGAAAAAGAAAAATCGGGGATTTTTCTGCTTTTCAATAGGGAACACAAGAATTCATGCTAGGGAGGCCAGTGGCAGAACCCTGCCAGCTCAGAGCTGGCACCTTGGATCCAAATGGGGCCAGGAGGATGTGCTTTGGCAGTTCAAAGCAGGCCACCACACCTGGAACATCTTCCTGGTGATAGCTGCCCAGTTGGCCGGGCAGGAGGCACACATGGCAGTAGTGCCAGACAAAGGCCAGCTCTGCAGCCACAGCCCACTAGCAGCTGGCCCAGAGGGGCAGATGCCTCTACTGGCTGTGCAGTCCTCATCTGGGTCTGGCAGGTATGCAGCAGGTCATAGCCAGGCATCAACCCCCACAGCCAGACTGCTGCAGTAGGTAAAGGGTGTAAGGAACTCTCAGGGCTGCTTCAGCTGTCCAGCTGGCACAAGGGGTAGTGTCCTCAGATACCAACTGGCTGGGCCCCAGAAGCTCCCAAGAGCAAGCAGTCCTGAGCTACTTGCCAGGGCAGCTTTTTGTACTGATGGAGCCAGGACAGGGCAGCTTTTTATACTGCTGGGGGCAGCACAGGTGCTAGCCTTGGGCTGTAGCTCCCCCCAGCTGCAGATCCAGGAGGAGCCAGGGAGGGTTATTTTGCCCCAAGTGGCACAATTTGCTCCACAACAAAATGCAAGTCCAAGCGCATGTGCCGAGGCAAAAAGCCCCAGCTGAAATTTACACCACTTCTATTTGAGCTGCTGCAAGTGCACATGCTTCCATGTGTGGACACACCCTTAGAGTTAATACCTTCACTAATGTGCACAGCTCCACCTTGCTGCCAGAGGACTGAAGAGCAGGGCATGGCTAGGAGCTACCAAGTCTGCCCAGCTCTCCAGTTCAGTCCTGCTCACTCCTTTCCCCATGATTCACTCATGTCTCCCTAGCATCTACCCTAGTTCCTCACTCACCCACAGCTGTCTGGCTCTCCAGGTCAGTCGAATTCCAGACAATAGATCATCCACATGGGGAAGGCAGGGGCTAAAAGCAATGTTTCCTGGGAGGCTGGAGGACCACAGATTGCTGGAATTGGCCCTGTGGAGCAGAGTGATGTCACTGCAACACAAGCTGCCTAACATGAGGTGGAAGTAAACTTTGTCTGAAGAGGCAGAAATTTGAGACACTTAGCTCATCTTTTCCTGCCTTAACATGCAAATATTCCTGCCTTAAAAGCATTTTATGGAAAACGTAATGTTTGACAACACTACATAGTGCTGCTGAAAAGCAAGCCCCACCCACTTGCTCCTGGGCTACATGCGTGAAGCCTAGTAATGAAACAATGCAGCCACCTTGGAGCTGCACCAAGTATTCATCCACAATCACTTGCATGTTCTTTCTCTTGAGCAAGTTCAGGGGCAAGTACTCAAGCTACCCTAAAGCAGTTCTGTTCTGTAATGTTCAAGATTTGGAGTAGGCAGAACAGGAATGAGTGGGAAGGATAAACTTCTCAGCAGCATTCCCAGGCTGGGAATGGAAGCAGTCTGAATAAAGCCTAGTCTGAGTGATGCTGATGTTTTCTGCTGGCAAACACCCTTTGTAGATAATTGCTTCTTTTGGAACCGTCTTTGTCCCCACCCCTGTTTAGCTGCTCTTTTGTACTAGTACTGTTGTCTGTCCCTATTGACAACTACCAAAATAAGGCACAACCAGGAAAGGAAAGAATGAGGCCTACAGGTCATTTAGACCATCGCCAAGAGAAAAAACCATAAGGGACACAATTTTCATTTTATACTAATTTGGTTCCCGTGACAGATAGTGCTGGCTTACATTTGTGTTCACACAGACAGACAGACAGACACGCCTCCCCCTTGCAGTCCCCTGCTATTCTGGCCCTGGATTCCTTCTCATTCTATTAATTTAGCTTTGGGGGTGGAATGCAGTGTACACAGAAATACATGCATGCACACCGCTGTTCTAGCCCTGGAATATTTCCCAACTGGAAACTTTATAATAGTAGCAAATTGTTTTTAACTACATGGGACAGGAGGCAGCAAACAGGTTGAGGGAAATCCACTAAGCACTAGGGGTAGGATTTACCAACCACTTAACAGAATTAGGATCATAATCCTCATTGAAAATCCCACCCTAGAAGTAGTTCATCAGAAGAATTTTTCTTTGTTTAAAATATACAAATCAGGGATGTTTTGCAAGGGCACCTAAGCTCTCACTATCCATCATTTGTGTTAGTTGAGAATGCAAGATAGCCAGAAAGCCAGTGCAGAAAGAGTGAGAAATCTTCTTTGTAAGATTATATTATACAGACTGGATACACTAAACACCAATTTATGGCATTCTGCAAGTAATATCTTTATATGAAAGATGTGCAAACCATGTAAAGACCTGACACAGCCTGTAATGCAGAGGTTACTAAGGCTAAAAGGGACCATTGTCTAACTGGTCTTATGTCTTATCCAACACAAGCCATAGAACCTCAACTCATAAGTCCTGCATTGGGCCACATACATTCTAGCTCAGCTCCTAGTTATTTTCAAGGAGACAGACATCCCACTCTAATTGGCAGGCTTTGAGTGATGGAAAATTCTTGTGGTTATTAAAAAATTAACAGCAACTCTTCCTGCTTCTACAAACTTCTCTCAGTAAATGTAGGGAGAATCCCTAGGGAGCATCTATTCCAGATATTTTTCCAGAAGTTAATTAGTTGCTATGTGTATTTGTAAAGGCCAAACGCAACACTCCAACTGTTTGTTCCAGGAAACAAACAGAAGGCAAACCACAAATACCTGAATGCTAGTTAACAAATGCTAACATGCATAAATCCTTTGAGAAAATGAATTTTTCATTGCCCCCTCCTCATTTCTGGTCATACCAGCAATCTTTCGTCTCTCTTTAATATAAAAAGTCTCTCACACAATTTGCTCTCACTGCATCTTTCTTTGATCCTTTTTCTTACCATCTCCTTATGGATTCTTTGTCTCCTAGACCTGTTGCCCCCATAAGATTGCCACCTCCTCCCTTCTCTTAGCTTTCTAAAGTTTATCACTTGTCTTCCCAGTCTTTGGAGGTCCTGCCTTTAACCAGTCATGCTTCAATTCTAATCTTCCCTTCCCAAAGTATTCAAGAAAGTATCCTCTTTTTCTTTTCAAAAGAAACAGTCCTAACCTGATTCCTGTCTTGGGTTAGCACCGGCTTTAATGCAGAAAAGTCCTCTGCATGTATTCAACAATCTCCTCCTTTCTTCACAGATTAGCCTTCAGCATAGTGGACAACTCCACTCTCATGAGCCACCTTCACATCTTATTATATGGGTGGTCGAGTTATTGAACTCTATTGACAAAGGGCTGGATTTTCCAGCAAGATGGAGCTTCATTAAAATTCTGCAGAGACTGAAAATTCAATAATCTCTCTCACAAAGCACTGCATGAGTAGGGCTGATTAGGCAATTTCTCTCTCATTCCATTTCTTTTGCAAAAAGCGTTGTTACTTCTTGTTGGTACAAAAAGACAATCATTAAATGAGCATTCGCTATAGTTGATTAAGCGGAAAGTTTTAAAGGTGCACTGGCTCCTTTCTCAAGACCTAATTGAAGTCTTAAAAAAACAATAACACCGCCATCACTATATTTTTCTCATTTGAATTATTTAAAATGTGGATCCAACAAATCCATTTTGGGCTCTTTCTTCTTTCCCTCCAAATATCTCTCCCTGATAGCACTGCTCCCAGTGGCAGCCAGTTCTGACCTGTTGCTGGGGAGTGTCCCATAGGTACTGTCTTTAAAGGAGATTGAGGCCCTTGCCTTTAAGGCAGTAGTGTAATTCAGGGGGGTAAGCAGGACACCAGCCCCATGTGCCTACTTATGTTGGGGGCAGGGAGTGCAAAAATAAGAACTGCTGCCACTGGTGATGGCCTGGCCACAGTTGCTGCCCCATATGCCACCTCCACCTAGGGTGCAAAACTGCCCAGTTATACCTCTGATTTATGGGTTCTGTCTACTGTACTCAGCATGCTGTTCCTGTAGCAGGAAAAATGGACCAAATCTTTAAGTCCTCACCCAGGACTATTCAGTCCAAACTCCCATTAACAACAATAGAAGCATCGCCTGCATAAATCACTGAGCAAAAAATGAAGAAAGAAATCCTTCAGGATTTGGTCCAATCCCTGTGTTACCTGGGAAAACTAGGTATTGAAATGTCAATGCAGGAACTGGATTTTCACAGAGTCTTCCTGTCTCGACCACCTTAGCATCACAGATGATGTTTTATATGACTTGCATGCTAAGAAAAGAAACGGTCTCCATTAAGCATATCCCAGAAAAAAAGGAGCAGCAAGAGGAACTGGCAAATGGAACAGACTCTGAAGGAGGTATTGAGACAGCAAATGGTCACAGCAAATGGTCAAGGAAGCCTAGATGGGACCTGGATAAGGCTAGACACAATAGCACATACAAAAGTGGAAGAAAGTTTATAGAACAAGAAATGAGACCTCTGATATGTTTTGTAAGGATATCAAGCATCAGTCGGGATAACCCAAAAGATCTTTTCTGAACCTAACATCTGGTCAACAGACAGTATCAACTTCAAATTAAACTTGATCTGGCACAAGCAACATCTAAAATGTATAGTTGGTGGGTAAAATATGCTGTTTTGGGGGTTGAGATTTCTATGGAGCCTGCCGCCTTTAGTGCACCTGGCTTCTACCAGCTGGGAATCCCCGATCTCCAAGAAGTAACCTTCCACTCCAGTGACTTGTGTCATGGTCAAGGCTTGCTTAGGCAGTGGTCTTTGCTGGCTATGGAAAAAGAGACTTCTGCACAAAAAATAAAAAATTCATCTGGACACAATCAAGTGACACAAACGCCTAGATTTATTTTATTTTGTTCCTGTTTCTCCAGCTGAAATCTGCAAGGAAACTGCCGGCAGTATGCACAGCCCACCACTAGAGGGCAGGAGAAGCTAACGTTTCCATGAAATAAGACTCCCCGAGGGAGAAGCCGCTTTGCCAGGAATTACTGCTTGTCCCTGTTTATCCTGCCTCCTCCTCATCCTCCTTAAAACAACTCTGACTTCAAGGCAGTTTTGCAAAGGATAGTTTCTGCTTGCCAGTTTAAACTAGATGTGACTTGGTAAAAACTTGTGTCAGCAGAGCTTGCAGATCTGACTCAAATCCACCCAAGCAGCAGATATGCTGAGTAAGAGACATTTTTGCAACGTCACCTCCCTTACTGTAACTGTTCTTTGAATCAAATACCAGGAAGTGGTGGATCCAAAAGAAAAAACAGGTGATTCCTTATTCTCACCCATTTCTCTACCCATTATTAAGGCACCAGATGCCATCACGCCTTGAGATCAGAGAAGGGCTCCCTGGAGAATGCAAACCTTAGTAGAGGCCCAGCATATGCGGGCAGTAGGGATGCTGATTAAATAAGATGCTACTTCAGAATAACCACTACAAATATACTGAGGCTGGATGGTTCCAGGTCCACCTACTGCTGGTGGGAATCCACATCGCCCTGCTGACTTGAGCACAGTAACGCCAGGTGAAACTCTGGCATGCATTTTGAGAAATGAGAAGACTGAGAATAAAAAGTCTGGCTTGGGTATTTAAAAAAAATAAAGCAGTTTGCTACAATAATAATCCCCAATGTTTGTTCTGGATCACTATTTTCAAAGTCTCTTGCACATTTTTAAAATAAGCGTTGGTACTTCATACTGGAATTGGTGCAGCTAGTAATTTAGCATGTTTCCATTTCAAACAAATTTAGAAACTAAATAATTTAGCAAACCTGTGCCCATGTGAGTTAGGGAAGTATCATCTTTTTACAGGAAGTGAAACTGAGGAACAGAAATGCAAGGGGACTTGGCCAAGGCCATTCAGGGACTTGGTTCCAGTCAAGGACTCCAGAGTTCCTGACTCCCTGTATCCTATTCAACTCATTTCCTTTTTTCTAAGCAGCCATGGGTACAGCACTGACCCCTCTTTCTAGGTTCAGATTACAAATACAATTCCTTCTTCAGTTCACAGCAGGCTAATCTTTCTGCAGAGCCATTCAGAGGGACAAGCAGAAAACCATGCATATTAAAGCAATCATGGAAGGGTAGCATGAATCCTGCTTGGCTAGCAGCATGTGCTGGCCAGTACTGCCCCTAAAGCAGGTGCTACTGTCCAGAGAAGATACGGGATGAGGATGCCTGGAAGGTGCTCTGAATCAGTGTCTTCCCTGGGCAGCTACAGTAGACAGCACTCTTATGAAGTCTCAGCTGTAACTTTCATTAGCAGAAGATACTCAAGGGCCTGTAAGATGAACACCAAACCTGAGAACAAATGTGAGAATAAATCTCACCTCCAGGACCTGTGAAATGAACATGAAATATGAATCCACTCAGACAAGCAGGGAGGTACAGTTTGTGAGCAAATCTGCAAGCATGTGTGTACACACACAAGCACCACAGCAACAGGAATGAATGAAACTATATAATTATATGGTATCCAGTCAAATTCTCAACTCCTTCAGCCAAAAGTTTCAGAACAGAACTGTCTCTAATGGAAAAGAAGAGCTTCACCAAAGCTGCTCTATGACATCGCTCTCCTATCCGCCTTCGCATTTTCCTTAACTTTGGTGCCTGTAGCAGCGCGGGGTTCTAGGGGTGGCCGTGATCTCCCCTAGCGCCCCCTACAGTGCCAAGTCAGTGTTAAAGCACCCTCACAATCTCGCCCGCCACGTCTTTGATGTTAACAATGTTTAAAGGAGGCTGCCCTTAGTCCTTTCTGACATGGTGCTTTGATGTATCTCAGTCTTAGTGCTATCTTGGGTGACTCAGTGCACCGCAGCCTTATGGGCTATGCATGGCTCCAACCACCCCTGTACCACGCCCCAAGCCTTGCAGATGTACCGGACGTTGTTTGGTCGATTTCCCTCTCCGCGCCCCACTGGTGCGCTTTGGCTTGTCTCGCAGCCTGTGCCCCACTGACGCTCTCTGGCTTGTCCCCCCTTTGGGGCTTCTTGCAATGGCCGGCTCTGGGGCTTCTCGTGCCACCCTGCTCTGGGCTGGTGTCGATGCACCCCTGAATGTTGTGCCCTCTCTGGCTCTGGGGTCTCCATGCTACCATGGAGCCCCTATGAGGCCTCCTCCAACCCCTAATAGCCTCACTCGGTCTGCCGGTGTTATAAAGCTACAAACAGAAAACTCAAGCCCCTGGGCTATAACATAAAATCTAAGCCATCTGGCTAACCATCATTCAAATCCCTACCAGGGAATTCTCCTCTCAGTATCCGCGAACAGAAGCTGTTCGAACCATCAGGCTTCTCTACTCTGCTTGCTCCAGCAGAGTAGAGAAGCCTCCAGCAGTTCTCCCTTGGCTGCTAGCGGAGAACTGCCCTCCTGGCCCCTGGCCTGGGGCTTAAGAAGGGCCAAGCCCTGCCCCTTCCTTTCAGCTGGCTCCACCGGTTGCCCTAGCAACCAGCACCTGTGATTCTGGCTGCCTTGGTGATTGGCAGCTGAGCCTCCCCCTTCTTGCCACTAGGGGTCCTTCCCAAACTGTTTTCTGCTCTCAGGAGCAGGGCACCTAAGTGCTCTGCGACAGTGCCATCCTCCATATCTTCTCTTTGGGTGCAGACAGAAGTAACAATTTTCACCTGATATGGCCACAAAAAGTGGTCTGTAGCCATAACCAAACACAAGTGCATGGCTGCAGACAGCTTTAAAAATGGCCAGTTGGGTGAAAATCTGAGGGGTCAGATGAAGACTTTCAAAACACCGCCTCTTCTGTAAGTTGTGTCTGTGCTGCCTCCCAGCCTACTGCTGTTTTCAGTATGGGAGGGAGCAGAGGGAGTTTGGTTTAGGGGGGGTTCAGCCACTGTTGGAGGGTGGGGGGAGGTGTGTTGGAGCCCCCCTGAGGTTGGGGTGGCTCCAATTCACCCACCCCCACCCTCCAGCATAGGGAACCCCTAGAATGAGCTCCCTTTGCTCCCTTTCCCCCATCCATTGGGAAAACTTTGCAGCCTCGCAGGGAGAGAGGCTGTTTGCTGGGTGAAACTGGCTGCAGGCTCCAGCCAGCAGATAGATTCCCTTCTGCCCTGGAAACAACAGTGAACTTGTTTGGTCCAGGAGATTATTGTCACTCAGATCACTTCCTGCAAAGCCTTCTCAGCTACAGCAGGGAGCTACACTTCTGTCTGCACCCTTTATTTGTCTGTAAAGCATCATGCATACCTACAGCACGGTAGGATTAATAATAAGCAATAATAATAACAACACTATTTCCTATCACTTTTTTACTTTGCCTACATACAAAACACTTTTTAATTTCTCCCCATACAATAATAAATTATTATGATTGTTAACATCAATGAGTGGCTAATAGAGTTTGAGCTGGATAAAACCTGAGTGAGGACTTAAAGATTTGGTCCATTTTTCCTGCTGCAGGAACAGCATGCTGAGAACAGTAGACAGAACCCATAAAGCAGAAGTGTAACTGAGCAGTTTTGCACCCTGGGTGGAGGTGGCATATGGGGCAGCAACTGTGGCCAGGCCATCACCAGTGGCTTTGTGTGTATGAGGTTTTGATTCAATATTTACTTAAAGTTAAGCACATGGGTAATACCATTATCTAAAAAGGACTTGAAATTATGCATGTCCTTTGTATTAGGTTGAATTGAGGCCTAAGTGAGAATTAGTGTCTGCCAGTGACTGGCCAAGATAAAATGTACATCTATCTGTTAATGCTAAAGAAGTCCTCCTTCATGTCAGGGGAAAATACTGCATTTTCAGATTAGGATGACCAGGAACATACCTTTGGGTCCTGGCTTATGTTTAATTTAGGGTTTGACTCAGAGCCTATAAAAAATTAGTGGAAGGTTTTCCATTGACAGCCCAGGCTTTGGATCGATCCTTTATACAGCAACTGCGTCTACTGTCTGCACCATATAAATTCATTATAGATTGGTGCCCAGAGGTACAGTTGTCTGCAGTTATGTTGTGGATGTAACAAACTGGCCTGATCCAAATACTCTCTCCACAACTGTCTGACATAAAAATCGCAGGTCTGAATATCTCGTGTCCTTCTCTAGTGCTTATCTCGATGGCATTGTTGTATAAGCCTGTTATGAAACAAGCAAGAAAATGAAATCACATTGTGCTGTGTTTTTATATAATACTAGCATGAAACAAGCAAGAAAATAAAGTTGTATTTTGCAAAAGCGAGTCATCAGGCTGTTTTCTGTTGTCATTTTTAAGAGCAGGGTACTGTTGTGGCTACATTTCCTAGCAGCAGACGTTCTAATCAATGGCAATTGCAACAAGAAAATGCTTGCTGCTGAGGCAGAGGTGAAATAGTAATAGTTAAATGCTTCCCTCCTGTGATGGCATTAGCATGGCTGTTTGGAAGTATGTGCTCAGAAATGCTGGAGAAAGTGATTTGCCTGCTAAAGAAGGTCTTTTTTAAGAAGAGAGAAAATGAAAACCACAACCACACAAAAATAAAAACTACATTTAATGAGATTCTGATGCCTCCTGGAAAACTAAATAGGGTTTTTAATGCACAAATGCTTCTTCTGAAATATCATTATATTTTCTGCTGGGGCTCTTGCACGCTCTCTCTCTCTCTTTCTCATTACCAAGGGTATTATTTTTATTTAACAGAAAACGGGATTTTTGTTGTTAGAAACATAGAACCAGAAGGACCAAGGTATCATAAAGAGCAAACTGTCATCATTGAAACCTGACTGTATGACAGATGCTCACCTAATCCTAACCAATAATCCTTTCTCAGTGCCATGTAGAGAGGAGAAAATTCCCTCATGCACCTGCCAATATTTACAGATAGGAAATTTAGTGTTCACTTTAACCTTGTGAAACTGAGTATATGTCACTATGAATAACAATGGTCAAGTAGGCAGCGGTGAACCTCAGCTGCAGCTAAGCTCCACTGGATGCACCTGAGGAAATTGAGCAAAGTGTACACAAGACACTTGCAGCTCCTTGATTCTGGGACCAGTGAAAGACTAGTGTGACCCCTGGCAAATTTAGAGAAACCAGAGGCTTCACTAAATTTGCTGGCTCCACTTCCACCTCTGACTGCTAGCTGGAATTGCTGCATTTTAACTCCAGCATCTTGTCCATTCTTCCTCCCCTCTGCCACACCATAACATGTCACCTGATCTTGGGATGAGCAGGAGATGTGGTGTGGCTATGTCCTTTCTATCCTACCAGAGAATTTCCAGACTGGGAAAATCCCAAATTGCTCAACTTAATCTCTTTTTCAGCTCTCCTCTGTGGCTGAAGCAATGCACGGCGACAGGAACAGATAAACATTTAAAATGTTTTAGTTGAACAATCATTCATTAAAATGAAATCAAATATAAATGTGTACAAAAGCCCAAAAGAATTACATTACCCCAAGTCCTGCCACCGCTGCCCAAAATTGTGCTTATCATTATAGAACAGGAGTGGGCAATAATTTAGGTGGAGGGCCACTTGAGTTTTGGTGAGCTGTTGCAGACCAGGGTTGTAGGGTGCTGATCCAACATAGTGAGGGAGGAGGTGCTGACCCAGCCCAGCATAGCGAGGGGCGAGGGGAAAATTGGGCCTATCTGGCCCCAGGCTGTTTGCCCCTCACTTACCACCAGGGCTGCCAGATGGAGCAGGTGGGCAGGGTCTCCAGAGAGGCCAGCCCAGGACCCCCGCAGTCAGGGCGTGATCAGCTAGGTAGATGGGATGGGGCCAAGGGCAGGCATCCAGGATTCACTGCCTGAACATCTCTGCGACAGGCAGTGGTTCCACAGACAGCAGACTGGTCTCCATGGAGATCCCAAGCATCTGCCCTCTCTGTCTGGCACCCTCAATGGTTGGTTTGGGGCAGACTGGCAGTGGCAGCTAGGCAGAGTCTGTTGCTGCACTGCCCTGCCCTGCCACATACCTGGGGGCAGTGGGACCAGTTGTCCGTACCATGGCTCAGGCTGCCTCCTGCAGCTGAGGGACCCATCATAGGATAAAATCCCTTGGTGAACTGTATCTGGCTCCTGGGCTGTATGTCACCCACCCATTATAGGCACCAGAACACCAGTCCAGAGCTTGGCTAACTGCTGATACAGTGATATCTGCTGGACTTCCTTCACCATCTCTGTGTGCAAGTGTATGAGGGTGTAGCAATATGCGTGTGGATCTCCAGACAGCACAGGACAGAATCACTGGAACAAGTAACTGGAATCGACATACCACCAAGCAAAACAAATCCAGCACAATGTTAAAGGATGCAAATACTAGCATTGCAGAATTTAGCACTGCATATGACAACTGACATACAACTGCATGAGAGTAGCAAATATACAAAGCACTGTTTCTGCATGTGATATAATTCAGGGATTATACATTCTAGCGTGTACCTGTTATCATGCTAAGCACCAACAATCTACCTGCTCCAGGGGCCATTAAATGGACTAGCTCCCCTGTAATAGGAAAAGGATTATGTGTGAACAACATTAGGTATTTTACATTTTATGCCTCTATTATTAGGCACCAAAACAAGCTTGCTGCTTATCCAGTTAATTTCTTTCTTTGGATTGATACACTCACAAAATGAGAGCTCCCATCAGAGCCTTCAGATGTCCCTGCCACTGGTATCAGCAAAAGCGAGAAAGCAGATTACCAGGGACAACCAGCAGAACTTAACCCACCTCTTTCCCTCCTCTTTCCCCCATACAAACATCCCTTACTCATACAGATCTAACCACTATCAAACAGGAGGAACAGAACAGGGAGGAAAGGCGGGAGTGTGGCACTCTACATTAAGGAGGAATACACATCCGCATCAAGTAGCCCAGGGTCAGAAGAGGGGCACACTGAAGTGCTCTGGGTTAGAATACAAGGCAGTTGAGGGGAAAGGGACTTAACAGTGGGGGTCTACTACAGACCACACAACCAAGGGGAAGAGCTAGACCAGGAATTCTTAAGTCAGCTCATGGAGGTAGTTAGGTCAAAGGACGTGGTCATCATGGGTGACCTGAACTTTCCAGACATCTGCTGGGAAAAGCAGTCAGCCAGGTCTGACTGCTCATGTAAGTTCCTAGCCAAAATGCAGGACCTCCATCTAACCCAGAAGGTGCACAGCCCCACCAGGGGAGACGCCTTGTTGGACCTGGTGCTGGCCATGGATGACAACCTGGTGGGGGGGTTATGGGTGCTCGACCACCTGGGCAACAGCGATCATCGCCTGCTGGAATTCACCATCCAGCAGAAGGTGGTAAAGGCCTGCAGCAAGACAGCAGCCCTAGATTTCAGGAGGCCGGACTTCAGTGAGCTAAGGAGAATCATCAGGGAGGCACTGAGGTCCTAGAGGGGAGGGGAGTCAGGTATCCAAGAAGAGTGGTCGCTCCTTAAGGAGACGATCCTCCAAGCCCAGAGGGAGGTAATCCCAACACGGATCAAAGGGGCCAGGTGGGCACAAAAGCCCCCATGGCTCACCAAAAGCATCCAGGAATGTCTTCTAGCTAAAAGGGAGGCTTATACCCAATGGAAGGGAGGGGCCACCACCAGGAAGGACTATATAGTGGTTGCTCGGGACTGTCGGGGGGCAGTCAGGAAGGCCAACGCAGAGATGGAACTGGGACTAGCTTCCTGGATCAAGGACAACAAGAAGCCCTGTTTTAAATATATAGGAAGCAAAAAGAAGGCACTGGGTAACATGGGGCCCCTGCAAGATACACTAGGAAATTTGGTCATCACACTAGACAACAAAGCTAACCTATTTAACAACTTCTTTGCCTCCATTTTCCTGAGCAGGGACTGGATCAGCCTCCCCACTGGGCCCCCCTCAGGCACCAGGGGAGGCACACCTAGGCCAAGTGTCAGTGAGAATCTAGTCAGGGAACTTCTGGAGGGACTGGACGTATTTAAATCAAGTGGTCTGGAGGATCTTCACCGCAGAGTGCTGAGGGAATTAGCTGAGGTCATTGCGGGACCCCTGGCATGGCTTTACGAGCACTCGTGGTGCGGTGTGGTGCCAGAGGACTGGAAGAGGGCCAGTGTGGTTCCTCTCTTCAAAAAGGGAGGAAGGAGGACCCGGGAAACTATAGGCCAGTTAGTCTTACCTCGATCCTGGGTAAGCTTTTTGAGAAGATTATCCTGGCACATGTCCACGAGGGGCAGCGGGGGAGGTCATGCTTAGGGGCAACCAACATGGATTCATTAGAGACAGGTCCTGTCAGACCAACCTTGTGGCCTTCTATGACCAGGTCACCAAATCCTTAGATGCAGGAATAGCAGTGGACATAGTTTTACTGGACTTTAGGAAGGCCTTCAACACTGTCTTTCACCCCGTTCTCATTAAGAAACTGGGGGACTGTGGTGTCGACACCTACACAGTCAAATGTGTCACCAACTGGCTGGAGGGCCGCACCCAGAGAGTGGTAGTGGATGGGTCTGTTTCGACCTGGAAGGACGTGGGCAGTGGGGTTCTGCAGGGCTCGGTCCTCGGGCCCGCACTGTTCAACATT
>NW_017728947.1:79558798-79568036 GCF_001723895.1 Crocodylus porosus
CTCTGGGGTCTCCATGCTACCATGGAGCCCCTATGAGGCCTCCTCCAACCCCTAATAGCCTCACTCGGTCTGCCGGTGTTATAAAGCTACAAACAGAAAACTCAAGCCCCTGGGCTATAACATAAAATCTAAGCCATCTGGCTAACCATCATTCAAATCCCTACCAGGGAATTCTCCTCTCAGTATCCGCGAACAGAAGCTGTTCGAACCATCAGGCTTCTCTACTCTGCTTGCTCCAGCAGAGTAGAGAAGCCTCCAGCAGTTCTCCCTTGGCTGCTAGCGGAGAACTGCCCTCCTGGCCCCTGGCCTGGGGCTTAAGAAGGGCCAAGCCCTGCCCCTTCCTTTCAGCTGGCTCCACCGGTTGCCCTAGCAACCAGCACCTGTGATTCTGGCTGCCTTGGTGATTGGCAGCTGAGCCTCCCCCTTCTTGCCACTAGGGGTCCTTCCCAAACTGTTTTCTGCTCTCAGGAGCAGGGCACCTAAGTGCTCTGCGACAGTGCCATCCTCCATATCTTCTCTTTGGGTGCAGACAGAAGTAACAATTTTCACCTGATATGGCCACAAAAAGTGGTCTGTAGCCATAACCAAACACAAGTGCATGGCTGCAGACAGCTTTAAAAATGGCCAGTTGGGTGAAAATCTGAGGGGTCAGATGAAGACTTTCAAAACACCGCCTCTTCTGTAAGTTGTGTCTGTGCTGCCTCCCAGCCTACTGCTGTTTTCAGTATGGGAGGGAGCAGAGGGAGTTTGGTTTAGGGGGGGTTCAGCCACTGTTGGAGGGTGGGGGGAGGTGTGTTGGAGCCCCCCTGAGGTTGGGGTGGCTCCAATTCACCCACCCCCACCCTCCAGCATAGGGAACCCCTAGAATGAGCTCCCTTTGCTCCCTTTCCCCCATCCATTGGGAAAACTTTGCAGCCTCGCAGGGAGAGAGGCTGTTTGCTGGGTGAAACTGGCTGCAGGCTCCAGCCAGCAGATAGATTCCCTTCTGCCCTGGAAACAACAGTGAACTTGTTTGGTCCAGGAGATTATTGTCACTCAGATCACTTCCTGCAAAGCCTTCTCAGCTACAGCAGGGAGCTACACTTCTGTCTGCACCCTTTATTTGTCTGTAAAGCATCATGCATACCTACAGCACGGTAGGATTAATAATAAGCAATAATAATAACAACACTATTTCCTATCACTTTTTTACTTTGCCTACATACAAAACACTTTTTAATTTCTCCCCATACAATAATAAATTATTATGATTGTTAACATCAATGAGTGGCTAATAGAGTTTGAGCTGGATAAAACCTGAGTGAGGACTTAAAGATTTGGTCCATTTTTCCTGCTGCAGGAACAGCATGCTGAGAACAGTAGACAGAACCCATAAAGCAGAAGTGTAACTGAGCAGTTTTGCACCCTGGGTGGAGGTGGCATATGGGGCAGCAACTGTGGCCAGGCCATCACCAGTGGCTTTGTGTGTATGAGGTTTTGATTCAATATTTACTTAAAGTTAAGCACATGGGTAATACCATTATCTAAAAAGGACTTGAAATTATGCATGTCCTTTGTATTAGGTTGAATTGAGGCCTAAGTGAGAATTAGTGTCTGCCAGTGACTGGCCAAGATAAAATGTACATCTATCTGTTAATGCTAAAGAAGTCCTCCTTCATGTCAGGGGAAAATACTGCATTTTCAGATTAGGATGACCAGGAACATACCTTTGGGTCCTGGCTTATGTTTAATTTAGGGTTTGACTCAGAGCCTATAAAAAATTAGTGGAAGGTTTTCCATTGACAGCCCAGGCTTTGGATCGATCCTTTATACAGCAACTGCGTCTACTGTCTGCACCATATAAATTCATTATAGATTGGTGCCCAGAGGTACAGTTGTCTGCAGTTATGTTGTGGATGTAACAAACTGGCCTGATCCAAATACTCTCTCCACAACTGTCTGACATAAAAATCGCAGGTCTGAATATCTCGTGTCCTTCTCTAGTGCTTATCTCGATGGCATTGTTGTATAAGCCTGTTATGAAACAAGCAAGAAAATGAAATCACATTGTGCTGTGTTTTTATATAATACTAGCATGAAACAAGCAAGAAAATAAAGTTGTATTTTGCAAAAGCGAGTCATCAGGCTGTTTTCTGTTGTCATTTTTAAGAGCAGGGTACTGTTGTGGCTACATTTCCTAGCAGCAGACGTTCTAATCAATGGCAATTGCAACAAGAAAATGCTTGCTGCTGAGGCAGAGGTGAAATAGTAATAGTTAAATGCTTCCCTCCTGTGATGGCATTAGCATGGCTGTTTGGAAGTATGTGCTCAGAAATGCTGGAGAAAGTGATTTGCCTGCTAAAGAAGGTCTTTTTTAAGAAGAGAGAAAATGAAAACCACAACCACACAAAAATAAAAACTACATTTAATGAGATTCTGATGCCTCCTGGAAAACTAAATAGGGTTTTTAATGCACAAATGCTTCTTCTGAAATATCATTATATTTTCTGCTGGGGCTCTTGCACGCTCTCTCTCTCTCTTTCTCATTACCAAGGGTATTATTTTTATTTAACAGAAAACGGGATTTTTGTTGTTAGAAACATAGAACCAGAAGGACCAAGGTATCATAAAGAGCAAACTGTCATCATTGAAACCTGACTGTATGACAGATGCTCACCTAATCCTAACCAATAATCCTTTCTCAGTGCCATGTAGAGAGGAGAAAATTCCCTCATGCACCTGCCAATATTTACAGATAGGAAATTTAGTGTTCACTTTAACCTTGTGAAACTGAGTATATGTCACTATGAATAACAATGGTCAAGTAGGCAGCGGTGAACCTCAGCTGCAGCTAAGCTCCACTGGATGCACCTGAGGAAATTGAGCAAAGTGTACACAAGACACTTGCAGCTCCTTGATTCTGGGACCAGTGAAAGACTAGTGTGACCCCTGGCAAATTTAGAGAAACCAGAGGCTTCACTAAATTTGCTGGCTCCACTTCCACCTCTGACTGCTAGCTGGAATTGCTGCATTTTAACTCCAGCATCTTGTCCATTCTTCCTCCCCTCTGCCACACCATAACATGTCACCTGATCTTGGGATGAGCAGGAGATGTGGTGTGGCTATGTCCTTTCTATCCTACCAGAGAATTTCCAGACTGGGAAAATCCCAAATTGCTCAACTTAATCTCTTTTTCAGCTCTCCTCTGTGGCTGAAGCAATGCACGGCGACAGGAACAGATAAACATTTAAAATGTTTTAGTTGAACAATCATTCATTAAAATGAAATCAAATATAAATGTGTACAAAAGCCCAAAAGAATTACATTACCCCAAGTCCTGCCACCGCTGCCCAAAATTGTGCTTATCATTATAGAACAGGAGTGGGCAATAATTTAGGTGGAGGGCCACTTGAGTTTTGGTGAGCTGTTGCAGACCAGGGTTGTAGGGTGCTGATCCAACATAGTGAGGGAGGAGGTGCTGACCCAGCCCAGCATAGCGAGGGGCGAGGGGAAAATTGGGCCTATCTGGCCCCAGGCTGTTTGCCCCTCACTTACCACCAGGGCTGCCAGATGGAGCAGGTGGGCAGGGTCTCCAGAGAGGCCAGCCCAGGACCCCCGCAGTCAGGGCGTGATCAGCTAGGTAGATGGGATGGGGCCAAGGGCAGGCATCCAGGATTCACTGCCTGAACATCTCTGCGACAGGCAGTGGTTCCACAGACAGCAGACTGGTCTCCATGGAGATCCCAAGCATCTGCCCTCTCTGTCTGGCACCCTCAATGGTTGGTTTGGGGCAGACTGGCAGTGGCAGCTAGGCAGAGTCTGTTGCTGCACTGCCCTGCCCTGCCACATACCTGGGGGCAGTGGGACCAGTTGTCCGTACCATGGCTCAGGCTGCCTCCTGCAGCTGAGGGACCCATCATAGGATAAAATCCCTTGGTGAACTGTATCTGGCTCCTGGGCTGTATGTCACCCACCCATTATAGGCACCAGAACACCAGTCCAGAGCTTGGCTAACTGCTGATACAGTGATATCTGCTGGACTTCCTTCACCATCTCTGTGTGCAAGTGTATGAGGGTGTAGCAATATGCGTGTGGATCTCCAGACAGCACAGGACAGAATCACTGGAACAAGTAACTGGAATCGACATACCACCAAGCAAAACAAATCCAGCACAATGTTAAAGGATGCAAATACTAGCATTGCAGAATTTAGCACTGCATATGACAACTGACATACAACTGCATGAGAGTAGCAAATATACAAAGCACTGTTTCTGCATGTGATATAATTCAGGGATTATACATTCTAGCGTGTACCTGTTATCATGCTAAGCACCAACAATCTACCTGCTCCAGGGGCCATTAAATGGACTAGCTCCCCTGTAATAGGAAAAGGATTATGTGTGAACAACATTAGGTATTTTACATTTTATGCCTCTATTATTAGGCACCAAAACAAGCTTGCTGCTTATCCAGTTAATTTCTTTCTTTGGATTGATACACTCACAAAATGAGAGCTCCCATCAGAGCCTTCAGATGTCCCTGCCACTGGTATCAGCAAAAGCGAGAAAGCAGATTACCAGGGACAACCAGCAGAACTTAACCCACCTCTTTCCCTCCTCTTTCCCCCATACAAACATCCCTTACTCATACAGATCTAACCACTATCAAACAGGAGGAACAGAACAGGGAGGAAAGGCGGGAGTGTGGCACTCTACATTAAGGAGGAATACACATCCGCATCAAGTAGCCCAGGGTCAGAAGAGGGGCACACTGAAGTGCTCTGGGTTAGAATACAAGGCAGTTGAGGGGAAAGGGACTTAACAGTGGGGGTCTACTACAGACCACACAACCAAGGGGAAGAGCTAGACCAGGAATTCTTAAGTCAGCTCATGGAGGTAGTTAGGTCAAAGGACGTGGTCATCATGGGTGACCTGAACTTTCCAGACATCTGCTGGGAAAAGCAGTCAGCCAGGTCTGACTGCTCATGTAAGTTCCTAGCCAAAATGCAGGACCTCCATCTAACCCAGAAGGTGCACAGCCCCACCAGGGGAGACGCCTTGTTGGACCTGGTGCTGGCCATGGATGACAACCTGGTGGGGGGGTTATGGGTGCTCGACCACCTGGGCAACAGCGATCATCGCCTGCTGGAATTCACCATCCAGCAGAAGGTGGTAAAGGCCTGCAGCAAGACAGCAGCCCTAGATTTCAGGAGGCCGGACTTCAGTGAGCTAAGGAGAATCATCAGGGAGGCACTGAGGTCCTAGAGGGGAGGGGAGTCAGGTATCCAAGAAGAGTGGTCGCTCCTTAAGGAGACGATCCTCCAAGCCCAGAGGGAGGTAATCCCAACACGGATCAAAGGGGCCAGGTGGGCACAAAAGCCCCCATGGCTCACCAAAAGCATCCAGGAATGTCTTCTAGCTAAAAGGGAGGCTTATACCCAATGGAAGGGAGGGGCCACCACCAGGAAGGACTATATAGTGGTTGCTCGGGACTGTCGGGGGGCAGTCAGGAAGGCCAACGCAGAGATGGAACTGGGACTAGCTTCCTGGATCAAGGACAACAAGAAGCCCTGTTTTAAATATATAGGAAGCAAAAAGAAGGCACTGGGTAACATGGGGCCCCTGCAAGATACACTAGGAAATTTGGTCATCACACTAGACAACAAAGCTAACCTATTTAACAACTTCTTTGCCTCCATTTTCCTGAGCAGGGACTGGATCAGCCTCCCCACTGGGCCCCCCTCAGGCACCAGGGGAGGCACACCTAGGCCAAGTGTCAGTGAGAATCTAGTCAGGGAACTTCTGGAGGGACTGGACGTATTTAAATCAAGTGGTCTGGAGGATCTTCACCGCAGAGTGCTGAGGGAATTAGCTGAGGTCATTGCGGGACCCCTGGCATGGCTTTACGAGCACTCGTGGTGCGGTGTGGTGCCAGAGGACTGGAAGAGGGCCAGTGTGGTTCCTCTCTTCAAAAAGGGAGGAAGGAGGACCCGGGAAACTATAGGCCAGTTAGTCTTACCTCGATCCTGGGTAAGCTTTTTGAGAAGATTATCCTGGCACATGTCCACGAGGGGCAGCGGGGGAGGTCATGCTTAGGGGCAACCAACATGGATTCATTAGAGACAGGTCCTGTCAGACCAACCTTGTGGCCTTCTATGACCAGGTCACCAAATCCTTAGATGCAGGAATAGCAGTGGACATAGTTTTACTGGACTTTAGGAAGGCCTTCAACACTGTCTTTCACCCCGTTCTCATTAAGAAACTGGGGGACTGTGGTGTCGACACCTACACAGTCAAATGTGTCACCAACTGGCTGGAGGGCCGCACCCAGAGAGTGGTAGTGGATGGGTCTGTTTCGACCTGGAAGGACGTGGGCAGTGGGGTTCTGCAGGGCTCAGTCCTCGGGCCCGCACTGTTCAACATTTTCATCAGTGACTTGGATGAGGGGGTAAAAAGTACCCTGTTCAAATTTTCTGATTGACACTAAGATGTGGGGGGATGTGGGCAAGCTAGAAGGGAGGAATAGGCTACAATCAGACCTAGACAGGTTACAGGGGTGGGCGGATGAGAATAGGATGGGATTCAACACTGACAAGCGCAAAGTGATGCACCTGGGGAAGAACAACTGGCACCATACCTACAGGCTGGGGAACTCCCTTCTTGTCAGTACAGAGGCATTGGGGTGTCCCTGTTCCCCCGAACACTGCCAGGAGTGACTAGAAATAATGGTCACAAGCTGGCAGAGGGTAAATTCAGATTAGACATCAGGAGGTGCTACTTCACTGTCAGGGCGGCTCGGATCTGGAACCAACTTCTAAGCAAAGCAGTGCTGGCTCCTACCCTGGGGGTCTTTAAGACAAGGCTAGACAATCACCCTGCTGGGGTCACTTGAGCCCAGTATTCTTTCCTGCCATGGCAGGGGTTGGACTTGATGATCTGCTCAGGTCCCTTCTGACCCTACCAACTATGAAACTATGAAACCCCACCTTCACAACAGGACATGGACATACATTACTGTGCAGCATTGCAGTTACATGCACACATCAGGGTCCCATATATATAGATTACAAAGAAATGATCCCATTCTGCAGGATCTTGCAGTTCAAGTTTCAGGTGAGGAGGAACAGGTGGATACAATATTGAGAGGAAGGTACACTTGAGGCAAGGCATGAAGTGTCAGAAGCAGTGGTCCCAATCTTGAGGGTTGGCAGGTTGGGGAGTGAAGTACTTGTTCCAGGCCTGATCGCCCAACTGCTGGCTCTCTTTTCAGTCAATAAGGACCCAGGTCTTTGAATCTCTTCTGACTGCAGCTGTGGCTGTGTTGTTTTTACAGTGCTAGAAACATTTTAGCTGTAACATTGAGCCTTGTGACACTTCAGTTCCCCAATGAAGAGGGGGCTAGGTAACAGCCTATTTTCTGGTCTGTAGGTAATACTAAGGAACTCAAAGGCCTTAGATTCCTTTCTTAAACATTAGTTTGTCATATTTAGCAACCATATTCAGTACTGACAAAGCTCTTGCTTTATATTTTCCAGGCACTGTGTAGATGTTAATGAACTCATCGTGTTTTTGTAAAAGCTGGAAGCAAACTTATTCTTTACTTTCTCCAAACTTAATCCCCCAGTTAACTCCTAAGAGTTACCCTTTGCTCAGTCATTTTCCGCAGTGGCATTCAGGGCAAAAATGGACAGGCATTTTCTACTCGAATTCCTGCTGCTTCTCTTGCTATCAGATGGTGCCATCTGTTACATGAGCACCAAAGAAGGATAGTAGGGGAAGGGGATTCATAAAATCCAAATGGAGACATTTATGCTACTAAAAACCAAAAAACCTTGATCTATGCAAAGGGCAGGTCACCACTTTTTTAACAGTCTCTGCAATACGCAGTCTCTGCAGAGACATAGAAAAGAATTTGGCAGGGCAGAAAAGAGGCCCTCCGGGCCTGTGGGGTTGGGTTCGAGTTCATTCTTTCATTCCTGTTTGTAGCTGTCCTGAGACAAACCTATTCCCTTCGGCACTGGGGATTTCAGCATGAGCAGTCAGCTTTCCGTTTAAGCACTGCCCTTCCCAATGACAGGCATCCCTGTTTTTAGTGCATCTACACCAAGAGTGGTTTTGATTCATGTCTCTTCTATCTGTGATGTCTTGTCTTAATTGTGAGCTCACCCACCTGGAGGGCCTATTTTACAGTGCTAGTGACTCATGTAATTGAATCTTTTGTAATGAAGTGCCTGGGCCTTCTCTCAGTGATGTCAGTGGCAAAGCTTCCTCTGAGTATCAGACCCTCTGCAATTTGCAGACTTCACCCCGACCTTCTATGTAAGTCTTCTGAATGCAATCCATATTGGTTATCTCATACCACTGGGGTCCTGCTGGCAATATGCTTAGTACAGAAGGCAGTTTCTACAGACTATCATTTTGTCCCATGGTATGTTAAGACTCATACCCCCTTACTACATTGATTGCTATTGTGATCCACTATAAGAGACTGTCTATGAGGAGGGGAAGGAGGACTAATGGCTAAACAGGAAGCCTTCTGTTGTTACCACAATACACATTTATAATTAATGTCTGATGATTCACTGCATGACCATGGGCAACTCAATTCACCTTTCTCTGCCTCTGCCTCCTCTTCTTTTAAACAGGAATCAAAATACTAACCTGCTAAACGGTTTATGGTTTCTGCTTTTTACTTAAAGATCTTAAAGTGGTAGAGAAGGTCAAAGTGGTTTTATAATTACACATAGAGGAATTAAATTATTGTAATATCATTATAAATGTGTATTGTGGTAACAATAGGAGGCTTCTGGGTGCTGCTTATTGTCTGCAGAATTGAGAATTAAATGGTTACAGCTTAATTTAATATACCTTGGCTCAGTACAGGTAGTCAAAAAACCCAAGGATGAATCAATTTAGTCTTTGCAAGTTAGTCTAAGATGCAAAGATTAAACTGAGAAACAACTGGATAAACTGACAAATAACTTTGATTCAGGAAATGCAGCCACATGCCTGCAGTGGCTCAGGCCAAAAGCCAAGGGGTGCTAGAGAATGGCTCTCTGGCACTTCCTTTTCCTGCTGCCCACTGAGATCTCTGGGATTTGCAGTCCAGCATCACAGAAGCAGGACTCTGCAGCATTGCTTATCACTTCCTCTTTCTGCTTCCAGGTGCCTCTGGGATTTGTAGTCTACAGTTGCAGCCAGCAGTAACTTTCAGTAAGTTTAGCAGCAGGGAAGCTCTGGACTCAGGGAAAATGGGG
>NW_017728947.1:79568136-79582783 GCF_001723895.1 Crocodylus porosus
GGCCCCAGCCCCCAGCCAGGGTTTGCCTGGGGTGGGCAGTCTTTTTCTCACCACCCCCCAACCCCTCTCTGCTGGAGCAGATAGCACAGCACAGCACAGCCCAGTTCAGGGCTGGAAAGCATGCTGGAGAACTGTGATTTAACTTGAACCAGGACGGGGTCTGGGAAAGAAGTTCCATAAACCAGTTTCACCCAAGTCAATTAAGTCTGATACTACATTCAACCAGGTTTATCTTAAACCAGTTCCAGCCAGTTTGAAACTGCTTTATGTGCACTGAACTTCTGTTCTGTTACAGGTTTACACCAGTTTCTGATCACTTAAACCAGTGTATGTGTAACTTTGTCCCTAGCCTTTGTGTGCATGGTTGCCCTGGTCCAAACATCACTAACTCAAGCATATACAACTCAATTTACTGATGCGGTGAAGATGTAGTCTCTGATAGGTAGATACTCAGAGGCTATAGCGGTAGGAGGCAGATCAGTTAGCCAGTCTCTTGGTCAGGTAGATAGATTAGCCAAATGTGGACTTATTCAAAACTTAAGAATATAAGAACTGCCAGGTACTGGGTCAGACCGTAAATCCATTTTGCCCAGTATCCAAAGCAACACATAGGCCCATGTAACACAGTGGCAGAGACTGGATGCTGAAAAGGAGAGTGAACAATGTATGACCAGGGTTTTTTCCACTGTTCCTCTCTCACTTGCCTCCAGTATTTAAGGTCCAGGAAGTTCTGATTTAGAGGCTATATCCCTAACTCCTGTGCACAATAACTACTGATGACCCTTTCCTCCAAGAATTTGTCCAATCCCTTTTTCAATATGGCTAAACTGTCTGCTTCTACAACATCTGGTGGCAATGAGCTCCACACTTTAATAACATGCTGAGTGAAAAAGAGCTTCCTTTTGTTAATTTTAAACTTACTCCCTATGAGTTTCAGTTTGTGACCCCTCATTCTTATATTCTGAGAGAGAGTAAATAATAAATCCTTATTTACTTTCTTTTCACTATTTAATATCTTGTTTTCCCCCCTCAAACATCTCTCTTCTAAACGAAATAGGCCCAGTCTTTAGTCTTTACTCATGTGGAAGCTCCTCCATACCACTAATCATCCTTGTTGCCCTTTGCTGTACCTTTTCTGTACCCTCTGTATTAGACATTTTAAGACTACTCCACCAATAAGAGGGAACACTAGCAATAAGTGGTTTAAAGCATGCTACACATAATCAGTCCATAGACCTCTTTTACACAACACTACCAATACAGACTTAGGTTTTTTTTTTCTGGAAATGAGGAACTTGCATATTATTGCAGAAAGCATAGCAATGATGTGCCAAATGGATTACCAATAGCTGCAATGCAGCTAAAAACAGATCTAAGATGAGAATCCAAATCTGAATCTGAGATTCCCCAGAGGTCAGGGGTATATAAATGTGGCGTTCCCATACAGGTCTACCACTTGATTCCACTGCACACAGAGCTCTTCAGAGCAGGAATTTGTCACCTGTATTTACTCTGTTCAGTACAATGCCTATTCCTGATCATTTCTTAGTAACAACAATATCAGGTTAATATTTCATATGCTCATGTAACATGTGGCTAAAGGCAAGGGCTAAAGCATTGACTCCCTGTGCACTAAGCACTTTCTAGCAGTAGTAAGACAAACCTAAGAATGTGCTAAAGGAAAGAGGATGTCAGGTCATAGTTATGATGAAGATGCCTAATCTGAGAATCCAAGACAAAGTCCAAATGATTAAACTCACCACTTGAAGAATGAGACTCAAGGTTTGAAAATGAACTACAAATGTTCTGGAATTGGGAGGCCATGATAAGAAGCAGCAGCTGAGGAACAAATTAAAAAAAAAACAAACAAATCTCAATATTCTTTACTTTATAGCTTCTACAATTTGACTGCCTGTGTGCGTCATTGAATAACCTTTCAGCGATCTGCCCTTCCAGCTGGTAGACCCTCTTAAAATCTAGAATCACATTGCAACAGTTATGCCAGGCCAAATGCTACCCGAATGTATTGAAAACACAACATGGTGTAACAGTAGACACTGACTGGACAGGATACTACAGGATTTGGTGAATTAATTGGTAGGACTATTCTCTCCTCATCAACACAGAACATTGGTGATGGGAGACACTCTGCCTCAGGAGGCACTGTCTTTCATAAGCAGGGATCCTAGTTTACTCTGTTTAAAAAAATCACAAATTCTCTGACAAAAATCACAAATTGTCTGATTAAAAAACCCCAAATCTATGATTAAAATGAAATACTGCTATATCCAGAGGTATCAGTTGAACACAATGTTTTATTGATTTGTTTACAATTTTAAGGCAATTTGGAAGCCTACCAGGTCCTTAATCACTATAATAACATACATTCTAAATACCTATACATTTTGGCATTTGATTTTGGGCTTTTTATCATGGAAAATCAGAGCTCTCCCTGCCCCCTTCACTCACCAGGACATGGGTCCAGCTGTGGCTGTCCTTCTCACTGGTGCTGAGAAGCCCTGATATGCCGGTGCCCTGCCCATCCTATTGCCCTCACTCCCAAGCCACAGCCCCACAGCCTTGCCAGTGCTCCTACTCCCCACCCACATCTCCCTAGCCCTACTGGTGCCTCTCACTTTCCACCCACAGGCCCCTGGCCCTGCTGGTGTCTCTCAGTCCCCACCCACAGGTCTCCATGCCCCAGCCCTGCCAGAGGGTGCCCCCAGCTGCCAGGATACAGGGCAAGGGACCTGGGTCCACATCCCCCTGCCCCCTGCAGCAGCACCTGAACCCCGGCTGCCACCATGTGAGGCAGCAGCTTCTGCGCCAGAACGGAGCGTGGAGCCCGGCTCCCCCTCTGACCCAGCTCTCAACCTCTACGGCATGCAAGCACTGAGTGTGACCCGACACAGAGCTCAGTTCCACGGTGTGCCAGCTCTGCATAATCCTGAGAAGTCATATCACACCCATTTATGCTGTGAGCAGTGTTCTCTGCAAGTGCTATGGAGGGATTTGCCCATAGTTGGTAGAGATATTTAGGAATTTTGTTGAAAGAGACTGTTTAAATGTTAGTCAACATTCATTTTTATTTCTGGTAGACTTATTTGGACCCATCCATTTCTCATCATTAACATATTATTATTGTTATTGTTATTATTGCTTTGTGACAGTGTCAAGGATCCAAATCCCATTGTGCTCTGAAACTATACTTTCAAACAACAGAGAAGAAAACAATCTTACAATTTAAATGCTAGACTTCAGATTCAAGTACACCCCTGAGACTTTAGATTCTGTGTTTTTCACCCCTGATTGGCAGCTTTAGTGCTAGAGGATGAGATGTCCATGCATTTAGTTCCTATTGCACCAACCTGAGACCTCAGTGCTCTATAAAAATGATGATGTCAAAGTAAAATCCAATGTCTACCCCTCTCACCCCCCCTGCAAAACCTAGCTCACTCTGGTTAAGGCACAACTGTTTCCACAGCAAAGGCACACAAGGAAATGATGTAGCCAGTATCGTATCCAGCCACCTTTGACTTCCCAACTTGAATGACCCAATCTGGTCTGCAGCTGGGATGAATGTAAACATGACTCCAGGACCAGGTTGGAAATACCTTAAAATACTTTAACCACTCTGCAACTATGCCTCAAAATGCTGTCAAACAATATGCAAATGAAACTTACTATCACACTGGTCAAATTCCTAACTAAACAGCAGCAAAATACTGACCCATGACCAGACTTCTTGTATCCCAGCTCATCAGAACTTCAGCTTACTTTCACCTAGTGCACCAGAGAAGAAAGTTAAGGTTTTTCTGTTGCCTTGGAATATGGAATATGGGCTTTGGCATCAATTGTGTCACCAGCAACTTCCACTCATTTGAGAAGGTTTCAGCTCAAGTGAGCCTGCTGTTCCCAGCTTAGGAAACATGGTCTAGTGTGTGAAGAACAACTTTATGGCAATCAGGTCCTGAAACACTGAGGTCTTTATAGTTTAACGTCCGCATCTGGCACTCCACCCAGACACTTAGGGGCAGGTGCTGCAGACTGCAGAAGGATGATGTACAGCACTCCCTACATGATGCACTTCTTAATAAAGTTAGCTGCCACAGCCTGCACTAGCTTCAGTTTCCAAATGGATTCAAAGTTTAGCTTCATTAGCTAGATCCATTAGTGTAGCCCCATTAGTTAGAACTGGACACATATGGGGCTTCTCTCTAATGCTATTTCATGGTAATCATCTCCTAGGAAGAACTGACTAGAAAAATGGTCTGAGTCAAATTGTGTAAGATTCAAGACTCCTTGTATAATAATCATTAGGAATATTTCAGTTACAATTATTTTTGTCAAGGTTTCTTATGTCCAGAAGTGTCAACCTGCCCTACGTGATGATACCTAATAATTGTATTCTTGTATGGTGGGGTACTATCCAGATTCAAGTCCTTTTACTGCCTGACCCCAACCAAGGACGTGAAAGTGGCTGCACTCCCCACAAGTGTGCTAACACTACATATTTGCTGTTATGGAGTGGGTCTCTCTCTCTTTCCCTCTCTGTTTTTCCTTTCCCCACCAAAATGTTAAAGGTCTTGATCTCAGTCCAGTTTAGAACAAAAACAAATTCTGAAACCTGGTCATTTTCACAAAATGGAAGTATTGTTTTCCAGCCAGCCCCGATAATACTATCATGTTATATTTAAGAGTACTTCTCATGCCAGGGAATCCCTGCTGCCTAACACAGCACCCCAGAGTGTTGTCAACACTTAAGTACAGCATGCCAGTCACAACGCTCTGTAAAGCAATGGGTTGGGGAGAGGGAATTTAGGCAAGCGCACCAGAACAATCCCCTGCTGTTACGAAAATTGCAACAGATCTAGAAGCTGGTTATAGAGCAGGGAGGTGGCTTTTTAAGGGATCATTTGAAACAACTCTACTTTGTAAATAACATGGAACAGAGGTTTTCTCCTCAAGAAAGGTGCAGGGTTGAATAAAACTTCTGGAATTTGATTCTGGCATCCTAGGAAGTCTGGGTGTTTTAAACCTAAAGCTTCAACAAATAAGCAATGCTCTATGGGTGGAGTTCAAAGGAGGAAACTTTCTCCTATGGAAAGGGAGCCTGCTTTGCATTCCTAGACCAAAGAAAACAGTCTAATTTATGTGGTGAACTTCAACCAAGGAAAACTAGGGTTTTGGGGAAAGGAGGGGGGTCTTGCTAGGGACGATACCAGTAATATCACTGTCTTCAGAGAAGAACATAGCAGAGAGAACATAGGGCATATATACACTGCACAATACAGTCTGTGCAGAATTAAGCAACCTGGCTTGGACACTGGAAAATATCTAGCTGTGTTAGCATGGGAATCGTGCTGAGAAACTGGATATATTAGCTTGGGTGGAGAGCTACACTAATGTAGCTATTTTTTCTGGTAGACCCAACTATCTGCCTTATTTAGAGATAGCCTGGGTATCTCTAAATGGTATGGCATTGTTCTGCATGGCCATAACCACAGAAATAGGAACCAGGCAATCTAGGTCCTAAACCTGGCTCTTCCTGATTCACTGTGGGCATGTCTCCACATGCATTTCACATGCACAAATAAACTTTGTGCCTGGGCATGCCATTTGAACTTGTGCCTGGAGGCAAAAAACTCTGGAGCATATTGTAGCACATGGAGTCTGATCAGAGCAGCCTGGGCTGTTCTGACAAGGCTCCATGTGCTGCAGAGGAGCTGGCTGAAACATGAGGGTGCTTCAGCATAGGGGCTGCTTGTGCCCCAGCCGGCCGCTCCACAGCAAATGGACCTCTGGGTCTCCTGCCAGCCTGAGCTGCTTTGACCAGGCTCCACATGATGTACAGGGCATGACGGTGCCTCAGCATGGGGGCTGCCTGCCGGCTAGCCCTGTACTGAAGCACCATCGTACCCCAGCCAGCTTTGTCACCTTCTACATGTGCGCTACAGCATTCAAAACAATGCCACCTCAGGGTAGTACTTGTGTTTAGCTGGACTACCCTGCAGTGGCAGTTATAAGTTTACTACGACCTAACAGGGTCGCACATGTAGAAGGTGACATTTTTACTGCAGAGTTGACTAGTCAGCTCTGCAGTAAACAACTTGTGTAGACACACTCTATGTAACTAGACAAGTCATTTCACCTCTCTGCATTTCAGTTTCCTGACCAATAAGGGTCTGTCTACACTAAGAAATCTCATTATCAGGCAAGCCCTAAAATGGCACCATTTACTTACTTTCCTTTATAAATTACTTTGAGATGTGAGGGTAACAAATGCTTATAATTTACTGCGATTGTCATACGTCCACCCGGAGCCTATCACAGAGGTGCATTAAATGCTTATTGCTTCATTACATTGCACTGTGCTTTGACCATTGATTCAATTCATAGTATGACTGAGATAAGAAAAGACCAGAAGTCGTTGTTGCTAAAAATGCAAAGTGAAAGAGTTCTTACAAAGAAGACCAAACAAAAAAGTTTGTGGCTACCTCCATGCATTTTTCCTGATTAGCATATTTCCAATCCAAATCCAGATGCCAGGGTTATTGGCATTAGCTGAATTCCTGCCCAGGATAATAAAGCTCTTAAGAGAAGCTTATACAAACTGTCAAGTTGCCAAGCAGGAGACAAAAGCATACTACTGTTGGGAAAGAACAGCTCACCTTCATCACAGACCAATTAAGATGGCATCTGCTATGGGGCTGGAAACTACTTACATTTCCCTGTCATGAGTTCACCTTTTCCAGCAGCAGGCAGAAGGGCCAGTTTTACACGTGGTTGGAACACTTTGTTTTGTTTGAGTACCCTGGAGTCCGATGACCTTGAATGTTAGACCGAAATCGAACCACATTTATTCCGAACGCTGAGAGAAGGTGGTGAGAGCTGTGCCAAGAGCTGGAATTCTTAATGATGAAGTGGCTGTAGTGAATGTCCTTATCATTTAAAGATTATTCAGTATAATTAATGCATCATCCCACCATTACAAAAATATCATGATCTTCCAAACTGACTAATGCCTTTAGTCAGAATATTTGTATCAAGATCTTACTGTATAGTGGGCTATAACTTGTTAAATAAAGTATGGTGCTAATAACACCAAGTTTCAAGTTGGATCACCAGTTGAACTAGATAATTTCTTGTGGTCCCTTCCTGCCTTACTTCTCTATAAGACAAAGGAATTTTACCATAGGCTTCAGAAGGATCAGGATGTGGCCTAATCTCGCCACACTTAAAAAGAAAGACTTTAATGGGAAATCTAATCTGAGCATAAGATGAAAGGAATAGATGAATATGAAGTCAGAGAGCAGCAGGAAAGCAAATCCATAAGGAGCAGTGAAAATCTACTGGGTGGTTTCAGCTCTCAGAAATAAGTGGAAAGCCATGCAAAGTGACGAAAGTTAGAGGACATCTTACGCCACTCCTTACAGAAGTCCGGCCTCAGCAGATGTCTTAATGTTCTGATGTTCAACCAATAAAAATGTAGGAGAATAAAAGATGGGAGAACTGTAGCAGATGTAATGGAAAATGGTTGAAGCACAAGTGTACGTAAAGGTGAGTCAAGGCAAAATTATGCTGTGAAGGGAGCAGACTTAAGTCAGATTTACAAGCTTCTAGATGCCCCAGCATTGGTTATAATCTAAGTAAAAGTGGGGAATGGCAAAGTGAATCTTGATCCCAGTCTTTGGGAGCAAAGCTAAGGAGCATGACTCTGAAACTTAGATGTGAATACAAGCAGAAGAGAAGCAGTAGAATGAGAAACAGCAGCAAGTTCACATGACAAATAAGTAGCAGGAACAGATAGGCTTTTTTAGAAATAAATATCCCTTTTTTCATGCTCATTTTCCAACTAATAAAAAACAAAAAAAATAAATACCAGTTATATCCCACATAACCAAGACGTCAAATTCATTTATTTACTTGGTAAACATAGTGTTCTTTCAAGTTTTGTGTGAGGCATTAGTATATTTTAAAATAAGAAAAAATTAACACCACATTTCCCCTAGTCAAGCCTGCAGACCACAAGGTTTTTACTGTCCACTCCATTTTTTTCTTTTCTTTTCTTTGGGATTTTTTTTGCCACGTAAGAGACAATGAAAAGAAAACACTTTGTAGAGGGCTGTCTTTAAAACTGGTCTGCAACTGGCATGCACAATCACTGCATGTGATGTGCGTGAGTGGGGATGTGGGTACGTGTGAGCCTGAGAAAGTCTGTGTGTGAGATGGAGAGTACATACATATGTGGAAGAGGCAGAATGAGAACTGGAAAGCAAGAAAGATCCAGTGCAGGGTGGGATTGAGCAGTGAGAAATGAGTTATAAAATAGGATTATAACAATATGAGGTTATTTTTGTGACTTTAGGCCAAAAAGGAAGTGGAAAAACCTAGAAATTCTCTCAGTTAGTAGCAAAACAATTCAGAGTTCATTACATACTCTAGGGTGTTTGGTTGTTAGTTTTACATCCCCCAGAGAGAATGAAAAGAGTATTTACAAAATACAGGGGGGAAATTCTGCAGAACTTTGAACAAAATCATGTTGATCCAAATGAGCTAAAGCTCTCACTCTCTTTGAGTTGGCTTTTCCCCCCCCCAGAGTTTGCTAATGCTGTAATTTTTCTGTATTGTAACAGCTGGACTGAATTTTTCATCTTTCCTTCATAATCAAAAACCAGGTGCATTAATAGAACTAGTGCAGATTATGACAGCTTAGACTAACTATTAAATTGTCGCTGGGTCAGAAGCAGGGGATCTGTTCCTGTGAAATAACAGCCCTTTTGTTAACTACCTCCTCTCCCCCCACTGCCAAACAAATCTGGTCAGAGTTTACAGATTACATTGGGCAGATTCTTTTCTACAAGATTTCCTTTTAAAACCAAAGTAATCTCTTTACTAGTTTAATAAACTATTTAAAAATCCTACGGCTCACCATGTTCCTAGCTGGCTGTCATGCACATTTTCACACTCTCTTACCCGTTCCTTCAGTCTGATGTTGGTGAAAAGAAACAATGCTCAAGAGAGACCTTAGCTAAATTGGGGTGCTGGAGTACAATTGTCTCTATGTTCTCTGGCCAGTCTGGGTACTATAACAACATGTAAGAAGGCAGTTGATCCTAATCTCCATTTTGTCCTTGGCCACTCTCCTTACACTGCTAAGGCGGACACCAGTCACTGTCATTTGTGGTGGGAGTATTTGTGATATTAACACCTGTCTAACTTAAAACTCAGCTGAAAATCATTTGCATCTGGAATGGACATGTGACAAGGATCTTCTCTCACCACCAGTATGGGAGACAGCCAAAGAAGTCACCTACAGATGAAGCCTTTTGTATCCTATTTCCAGTCTCCTGACCCACTCACTCCCTCTTCCCTTGCCTTGTTCCGCTATATAATTCTTTGTGAACCTAGAATAAAGAAAGCAGCACAATATAAGAAAAAAGTTATTTTCTTGGGGAAAAAAATATATTTTGTAATTAACAGTCTTCAGCAGAAATGGAGCTGAGTCTCAGAGTGTATGTCCCAATTTCCTCCTGATATTTGGGATGGTTCCTTGGACACATTTCTGCTTTAAAGCTGCAGGTTTCCTAACCACCAAAAGAGCCTCATAAAGTCGTTTTGGGCAATATGTGTCTAATGTCCTTTTCAACTAATGCAGCCTGCTGGTTCCAGGAGCCTAGCCACCTAGGATTTACTCCATGTGCTGTTAGCAAATGGCAATATGTAAGGGAGTAGATATAATATATGAAATCCTGGTTATGGCCAAGCCCTGCCTGCCAGCTTTAATAACAGGAAAACGATTACACAAGTCTAGTAAATCTGCTGGCACTCAACAGCTGGAAGGGACCCAGATTTACCTTCTGCCCCATGTTTGAAGCCAATTCTTTGAAGAAGACAAAAAATAGAAACAGTGCAGTATTATCTGAGACCTCCTGAAACTCTATTACCCCCATTAGACAAAATGCTTAAAGTCCAAACCTCCATCATTATGAAAGAGACAGCTGGATTAGTACCCACACAGGAATGCAAGGAGGGATGTCGGGCTTTGTGAATTTATAATACTATTTCAGGAGCATTACTGGATGCACCAGGGAGAAGAGGTGATGTCCCCTTTCTTCACACAAAGCCAAGATAGGGGGTCCTAAGAATGTAGCATAATGGCAACTGGATCTGACTAGATCTGAAGCTACAAGCAAACACTGATTTGGCTGAGGACCTCCAGAAAGATTTGTCCACAGGAACCCCATGCAGATGTAGTGGGGAAGGCACCCATAAATGATTTGCTACAGAAAGAAAGCTCTCCACATCATAAAAACTACTGCCAGGGTTGAGCTGCCTGTTCACAGATTGTGTAAGTTATAGATGGAAATGACGTAGTAGGTAAGACAGGCCATTCCCCGACACTGCAGGCTTGAGCTTTACAAGACATTTAGATCTCACAGTGACTGATGCCTTAGAAATACCATGGAGAAAGAGACAGACAGAGAGACAGATACAAATAAATATTATATTTCTAAAGGATGTTCTAATTTAATGTTAAGTGACCTAAAAAAATGAGTCAAGCAGCTATAAAATGAATGAATCTGACTTTCAAGTAATGTCAGCATATAAACTCTGATTCTCAGCCTATGTCTTCCTTTGCTTACAATTTATCCCATCCACCACCCCAAATATTTCCTTTGCACTCCTTAGTTATTTACACCTTTCAGATATTTACAGACTGTTATGTCCTTCCATTTTGGCATGCCTTAGCCAGGCAAGACAGATTTAGGTCCCTTAATCTTCTGTCATAAATCAAGCCCAAGGTGACTGAACTCACATCCCTCCTAACAGCGGTCCTTTCACAGAGCTGGTTTCAGAGCCTGAAAAACCCAGAGCTCTGGATCCTCCTGGATTAGGAGGAACTACAGTTGCAAAAAACAATCTCAAGGTTGATTTCTTTTTTAGAGAAGTGAGTTTCTAGTGCTTTACTTTGTAAAAAAGGGCCTTGAAAAATAGCAATGTAAACTGATACTCAGCCTCTCTGAAAATCAGGCCATTCATTTAGGAGCCCACATACACCAGGCCTGATACCAGGTACACACGTTTGAAAAAGTTGGCCTTAATTTTTCTGTCTTTGTTTCTCCCTTGGAATGCCTTAGAATGCATTAGCATGCAGATAATAAATTTACTTCCCAATCACAAAGGGATGATGTGAAGATTAATTAATTATAGCTCTGCACTTTACTAGAGCAAACACGAGGCCACGGGGGGATGCCTGGAGGTTTCTATGCACGTTTTGACTTGCTACAACATATTTATCTGGAAGAACATGTGGGCTCTTGGGGGTTAAGGAACCAGCATATATCAAACCCATCCTATTTGTTTGTAGAGCAGAATGTTTATAATCCTTTTTGTTCAAGAACATGCAGAATTGGGAAGAGACACCAGGTGCTCCAGGCCTCTTCTGTTTCACAATTAGTAGCAAACCATGCATAGAGAACAATTACTTTGCCCCAGAGTGATTTGGCTCTCCAGGCTAAAGAGCCAGTGAGCAGGCTGACAGCAGCCACAACAATAAAACCCACAACTGGGCTGGTTGGAACTTGCTTCCAACCTGGAAAACAGCATGTCCAGCCTTGAGCATTCACAAAGGTTTAGAGGAAGGTACAGGAAAGAGGAGAGAGGAGAAATGTTGGGAACTATTATACACAGCCATATGCTTCACTTGGATAAAATAATCAGCTTTAATAGTTACCATAAAGAGACAGCTTTCTCCAGTGCTTTAGGAACTAGGAGTCAAGAGTCCCCAGCTCTGTTCCTATCCTGCCACTAAATTCACTATTTAATTTTGAGCAAAACCCTTAACTACACCCTGACTCCATCAAAATGGGCATACTATCTAATCTATCTGCCTATCATACTGTACCCTAGTAACCTGACCTCTAAGGAATCCTCCAAGCCAACAGGGGACTAAGCGTACCATTCATTATCATTATTTTGGTTAGGGCTCAGCCACTTTGATTTAGCTGTGGTCAGACAAGTGAGCCTGCTTGGTTCTTCCACCCCAACCACTCAGGACTTTAAGATGAGGAACTGTGAATTTGAGTTTGATGGGAGCCAACATCAGGTCTCAAGAGTGGGAGCGATATGTTTGTGGGACCTTTGTAACTAAGGAGTGGAGCCCTTGCATGCTTAAGCAGCAAGAGTTCTTTTCAAGCCTGTCATTTAACTCCCATTTATAATCCATTGGGAACAGTCAAGCCTGACCGTACTGCCATGTCTGGGTCACTGAGAGCAGATGAACATTTAACAGGAATCTGTGGGAATGTAGTAAGAAGGATATGATCTGAAGGAAGAGAAGCTCCTGTTCTTTTTTATTCTCTTGATCTCATCAAGCAACTTCATATTACCACCGTGTAAGGAATGGTACACAGTTGCAGTATAGTGAGAAGAATGCCCTAGAGGAACCATGACTCACAGACCTTCAGTTTGTTCCCTGCTGTCCCCTTGCTCCAAATCAGTAATGCTGTGTTTCTATGCTTTGCCAACAGCACACTTTGTGCTTTCCCAGCAACACCAACAAGAACAGTGGCACCCTGGGCAAACTTGCATCCATCATCCCCCCCCTTGCCCCCCCAGTTATTAGTGCTACTGCAGGCAGAGACAGAGGAATATGGACAGGGGTGTGGGGCACAGTCCAGTGGAGAGGTGAAGCAGCATGGAGCAAGCATCAACCCATCCACACATGCCCAGCCCAAATCCTCCTGAATAGCAGCTGGATGCAGGGGGTGGGTTGGGCTGGGCACCACTCCTGCCTGGAGCAGGGATTGGCCAGGGCAGGGCAGAGTGGCAGGAGAGCCCTGATCTGAGTATGGGCTGTTCACACGTGTGTGCATGTGTTTGGCACTCACCTAACCAGAGCACCCTGGGCAGTCACCCACCCTAAGGCCAGCTCTGCTAATGCAATCATGTTGGAACACTCTGGCCACTTTGGCAGGTTTATGTTCTCAGATGCTAACACAGACCCGGGAGCTTGACTCTGAGCTCATTACACAACTTTAAAAACCCAAGTGAAGATTGTAAAACTGATGTAAGCAGGAGGAATATTGACCCTTAGATAAGTTCAGCATATTATTTTCAGACACTTCTTTTCTTCACGTGGTCCAACACAGGGCTTGACTCACAGCTACAGAGGGCTTTGAAAAAAAAATCTAACAGACAAAGTTGTTTCAGTTTTGTTTTGTTAGGATTTTCTTGATCACATTTATAATTAGTATTTTTTAGCATTATTGTTATTGTTGTGATTTTACTACACAAATTCACATTATTTTAAGGGATTTTTGCCTGCCTTAAAAAATTATAGCTGCCCCAGTCATCAGTAACTTACAGTACCAAATAATGCCTTCCATGCCAGATTGCAAAGCTGACAATGCACAGGATATGTTCCTTCAAAGCAAACAGCAGCCCAGTGTAATAAAAAAATAACCTAGCCACATAGGTTCTTGGGGATGAGTGATATGATCAAAGTAATACACACTGCTCTCTTTTACTTATTAAAACCATCAGAAGATTGAGGTACTCTGGATCCTGGTTATTAGAGGAAAATTATTTCTGCTGAATAAATGAAAGCATCATCCCCCTTTTTTTTCACTGAAGTCTAACCTCAAGACTAGCTTTTCTATCCTGAACAGAATTAGATGTGACAGGGAAGGCTTAGTGGGAGGGGCATTTATTAAATAACAACCCCACTAGGGAGATAAAGACTTTGGAAGTTTGATGAGATTTCCTCATGTTCTGAGCTGTAGCTCAAAAGGAAATAAAAAGACACAGCTGGGAATGCACTGGCCGAAGAGGGTCTGATGCAAACACACTGAGTTCATGCTCCAAGTAAAGCTAGATGTCCACAATTGCATCACTGGGAACAAGAGAAGATGAGCAATTTTGAGGTATCCTGCTGTGCCTGTCACTGGTCTCTATTTTTTAAATACGTATCTAGTGCCTATCACCATAGCAATGAAATAATTAGAGCTATGAGCAGAAAATACTTCCATTGTATGGAGGATTTGGTTTATTTCAAGCTAGAAAGAAAACCCCAAACTTCTCCATAGAAAAAGAATGAACATTTGGGTTTAGAGCCTCATAGTCCAAAGAGGTCATTGCACCAAGATCTCCCGCTCCCTGGGCAAGTGTTCTAACCACTAAGCTTTTGAATGAAATGTGGACGCAACAACCACAATATGCATTTTAGAAAGTGGTTGCAGTTTCACTTTGTGAAGATAAATTTCCTTGGCAAGTTCTGAGCACATCTACTGAATCAGGCCCCCTGAGGGTTCCTCCATGAAACAGATCTAATTCCTGGATGCCAGTTAAACTAAGGTGCAAGACAGGTACATAACTGTTCAGTCAGGCAGTTCTGGGCATGACCAGAGACAGAAAGTGTGACACCTAGACAATTTTCAGGTCAAGCTGGGATATCATCATCCAGCGCAGGGTGGCAAAGGCCTACAGCAAGGCAGCAGCAGGAGGGCAGACTTCAATGAGCTAAGAAGAATAGTCGGGGAAGCACTGGGGTCCCGGAGGGGAGGGGAGTCAGGTGTCCAAGGAGAGTGGTCGCTCCTTAAGGAGACGATCCTCCAAGCCCAAAGGGAGGTAATCCCAACAGGGA
>NW_017728947.1:79582883-79630950 GCF_001723895.1 Crocodylus porosus
GGCCCGCACTGTTCAACACCTTCATCACTGACTTGGACGAGGGGGTAAAAAGCACCCTGTTCAAATTTGCTGATGACACTAAGATGCGGGGGGATGTGGGCATGCTAGAAGAGAGGAATAGGCTGCAATCGAACCTAGACAGGTTACAAGGGTGGGTAGATGAGGATAGGATGGGATTCAACACCGACAAGTGCAAAGTAATGCACCTGGAGAGGAACAACCGGCACCATACCTACAGGCTGGGGAACTCCCTTCTTGTCAGTACAGAGGCGGAAAAGGATCTTGGAGTCATCAATGACTCCAAGATGAACATGGGCCGGCGGTGTGGGGATGCAGTCAGGAAGGCCAACGGCACCTTGTCATGCATCCACAGATACATCTCAAGCAGATCCAAGGAGGTGATACTTCCCCTCTATGTGGCACTGGTCAGGCAGCAGCTGGAGTGCTGCATCCAGTTCTGGGCGCCGCACTTCAAGAGGGATGTCGACAGCATGGAGAGGGTCCAAAGGAGGGCCACTCGTATGATCAGGGAGAGGCTAAGGGAGAGGCTAAGGGACCTGAATCTGTTCAGCCTCCATAAGAGAAGGATAAGGGGGGATCTAGTGGCCTGTTATAAACTAGTCAGGGGGAATTAGCAGGCATTGGGGGAGTCCCTGTTCCCCCGCGCACTGCCAGGAGCGACCAGGAATAACGGCCACAAGCTGGCAGAGGGTAGATTTAGGCTAGATATCACGAGGCGCTACTTCAAGTTTCACCTGTAGGCTGTAACAGGGAAGCTCGAAACAGCGTCTCTCATCCAGCAGGCAGACCGGAGGGCTGCGAGGGCTCTTCCAGTCCTCTCAGGGTTGTGGGCCCCTGATCTGCCTGCCAGATGCGGTGGGGAAGCCAGGTGCTGCCACCTGGGACTGGGGAGCTGGGGAAGGGAGCCCAATCACTCAATTCCCCTCTCCAGCCCTACGATTGTGCTGAACAAGGCAACTGAGCCCAGCTAAGCTGAGTTCCCCTCCACAGTGCTACTATCACACTGGGGAAAGCAACTCAGCCCATCTGGGCTCAGTTCCCTTCCCCAGCCCAATCGTAGTGCTGGGGAGGGGACCTCAGCTCATCTGGGCTGAGTTACCTTCCCAGACTGATCATGGGGCCGGGGGGCGGGAACTGAGCCCAGGCTTAGTTCCCTTCCCCTGCACTATGATCGGCTTCCCGCAGCCCAGCTGTAGAAGGCAGGGAGAGCCAGGCTGCGCTCTCTGCCTGGCTGAGCCATATGGAGCTGTGGAGCTGCTGGGAGCACAGCCCTGGCTGTCTCCTGTCTCCCATCACCTTGCTGCTGTGAAACTTGAACCATTTCAAAACTTTTGAAATGTTTTGACTAGCCTCACTTTGTTTCAAGGCTATTTTGAAGTCCTTTGTTTCATTTTGATTTCTCTGTTTTGAGCTTCAAATGAGTTGAAACAGTGTCAAAACGAAACAGCTGGTGAAATTTCGCACAGCCCTAGTACCTACTGACTTTAGGTTTCTGCTGAGCATGTGCTTTTGGATTGCAACGTTGAAATAAATGCTTAGTCTGCCTAAGTTTTGTGTGCCACAGCTAAACCATTATCTAAACTTAAGTGACTTGCTCAAAATCATACTGCACACCTGTAGGAAGGCTGGTAATAGATCCCATATGTCCTAAATTATAAAGCAGCACAAGTTCATCCTTCCTCTCTCTAGTATTGTTAGCACATTATCCAGTTCCCAAATGCTTACATGTGATCAATTATTTCTGATTTGGGTTTAGTTTCTGTTTTGTTCAGCAATAAACTAAGAACTGCCCCACCTCCCGAGCCAGAACAAGAACCTGAGATGGTCAGATCTTGGTCCCGTTTAATCTAAACCCCTAATATTCTGAGCCGAGCCTTTTCAAAAATCAGTCCCAAGCTGTATAAAAGGCTTTGGAATCCTTCAGAAGTGGACAGGTTTCCAAGATATCTGGAAAAAAAAGGCCTAGGAAGCCAGTGTGCACCAGAGTTAGTTAAAAATAATAAAACGTGTATTCCTTACAAATGAAAGATCCAACAAGATAAATGATGACACTTTGATCAGTGGATGACCACAGGTCCCACCAGTACTATTTGTTTTTTATCATGAACTGTACACTTGCTAATTTAGAAGTACTTTCCCGCTTCACTATTTATTTAACATTGGGTCAGGGTTATGAAAGTCACTGCTTGCTCTGACCTCTCCTCTAAATAGAACCGGACAGTAAGTTTGACACCTTGGCAACACTGTTCTCAGTATTATCAGAGATGTACTTAGAACCATAGTATCAGCAGTTGCCCTCTAACCTATTGGTACAGAATTACACCATTTCATAGATTTCATAGACATTTGGGCTGGAAGGGACCCTGGAGGATCATCAAGTCCAGCCCCCTACCCCAGGGGCAGGAAGTCAGCAGGGATCATAGGATCCCAGCAAGATAAGCATTCAAATGTGTCTTGAAGGCATTCAAAGTGGGTGCTTGAATCGCCTCCGATGGCAGGCTGTTCCAAACCATGGGGTCTCGGACAGTGAAGAAGTTCTTTCTTATGTCCAGCCTGAAATGGTCATGGCAGAGTTTGCGACCATTCACTCTTGTCATCCCTTGGGGCGCTCTGGTGAACAGACGTTCCCCCAGATCCTGATGAGCACCCCTGATAAACTTATAGGTGGCCACCAGATCACCCCTGAGCCTGCGCATTTCCAGGCTGAAGAGTCCCATGGCTCTCAGCCTGTCATCGTAAGATCTGTTTTCCTGACCTCTGATCGTGCACGTAGCTCTCCTCTGCACCCTCTCAAGCTTCTCCACATCCTTTTTGAATTGTGGAGCCCAAAACTGGACACAGTACTCCAGTTTCAGCCTCACCAAGGCTGAATGCAAGGGGAGAATGACGTCCTGGGATCTGCTTGAGAAGCATCTATGGATGCAAGCCAGTGTTTTGCTTGCTTGCAAATCAAGATTTGGCTGGTGCATCTGAGTCCCAGCACTCCATGTGAAAGCCCCAACATGGCAGAATAAGTTCAGTGACAAGGGCCTCTGGACTGTGACCACCTCTTTTGATAGTCACAGAGGAGCATTAGGTGGGACATAGGAGGTTTTTAGCCTGCCATATCAATATTGCATAAGGATAGGAGATGAAGAACAGAACTGACCATCTAGCCAAATGAAAACTATGTTCAATTGAGAAAGGAAAAATAAAATTACCCAAAAGAAGTTAGGAAAGAGAAAAGGACTAACCCACTATCATGAAAAAGATGACAGTGGTTCTTTAATAATTGCAGGGCCTCAGGGCCTGAAAAACAATACCTCCTACCACTACACTTGAGTATGAGTTCCATTGCTTAGCACCTATCCACAAGATGTCTGCCACTATTCCCTGGAAAAGCCTAGGTTTTCTGGATGTGTCTGTGAAAGGGGGCTGTCTTGAAGCTGGTCCCAGTGTTGGCCCACCCACCTGTCTAGGGCAGTCTGCCCACCTGCTTCATCTGCCACACCTTTGATGTAACTCAGATAAGTTGTTTATGGGTGCGAGGCGGGAAGTTGCTAAATGTCAAGGACATAATACACGGCTCTGTACTGTCCCTACACTGTGTCCCATGCCTTGCAGGCAGCATATGACTCCGGCCCCATGCTGGGCCCCATTACATTCCAGTCTGTCATGTCCAACCCTGACCTGGATTCCTCCTAGACAGGCAGCCTAATCTTTACCGGCCTGGCCCCTTTCCTTCTTGGCAGTGGCCCCCTCTGGGACCTTTGACCTTGTAGGCACTGGTCTTGCCTCTAGACCAGTCAAAACTCCAGGCCCCTGGCTCTGGCCATCCTTCATGGTGGACGTCCTTGCCCTTTGACCATTCTGGTCCTGGCCCCAGCATTGACCAGTCGAGGGTTTCCTGGCTAGGTTCTTGAGCAGCTAGCCCTCTCCCTCTCATACAGGTCCACCTCCTCAGGCCCCTCCAAACATAGCTCACTCAATCTCTCTGGCCAGCCTACACACAGTCCTTCGGGCCCACCTACACAGACCCTACTCTATGCAGCCTACTCACACATGCCCCCTCACTGGAGTTACTATGCTTTACAACCCTTGGGCCTCAGGCCTCTGATGACATGCCTGGACCCTCACCTGTCCCCTCTCCAGGGTAACCCAGCAGGTCATGGGGGCTGAGGCTATACAGCACCCCATCCTTGCCTTTCACTATGGAGGCATTGGGGACCACCCTGCCACAAGCAGCCCGACAGCACCATCCAACCCTAGCAGGATGTTATTTTAGGTCATTCCCCAGGATCAGAAACCTCCCCCATCCTCTTAATTCCTACCCTTAACCTCCAGATGTTCTGGGAGCAGCAGCTCCAGATGGGTGCTTTTGTCTCTCTGGCTCCCTGGAGCAACTGCTAGCTCAGCTCTGAGGCCTGGGTTTATACTGAAGCTGCCCACCCCCATCCTCCAATCCAGGAGCCCTCTTGTGGTCAATGTGACCATGTTATTAGGCCACATCACACCTGCTGGCTGCTCCACAGCCTGCTTAAACCTCTTACAGTGGCTGGCACCAAAGATGCCCTGCCACAGTGTCCCTGAAAATTACCAATAAGGTTCATTTTTGCTTTCCTAATAAAAACTATTCTGCTTAAAAGGTTGCAGGTGGCAGTTTCTATATGGAAGAAATGTAAATTTTACTAACAAAAATTATGAAGAATACTGTAGGAGGACCCTGGCTGAGTGTCCCTATTGGGGTGCTGCTTGCTCCACAGGTGTTTGCTTCCCCTTTGTTTATATAGTTCACCCACCATGACTTGGTGTTACTCAAGGAAGATATCAGGAGGTGGGACCTGCTACCTTGGGGTTCGCTGCAATAATATGAGTCTTGATGGATGCCAGTTTTCTGTGGGGCTCTGCCTTCCCTACACCCCACCCCTTTCCTGTTGGGTGTTGTTGGTGATTGGCCCAGGCGCCTGGTGTACAGCTTTGCTTATTCAGTGCACCTGTCCACAACAGAGAAAAACAAATACACAACTATGACTTAGGTAATCTTGGTTGTGCCTGTTTCAGGATTCTTGTCATCTTCCCAGTGCACCTCAGTCCTTGTTCCCAAGGTGAGTGGGCTCATCTGAGCTTATGCATCCCTTTTTTATGAGGCAAGTCCAATCATCTCCTTCAGATACTCAGGGGCTGCTGGTGTGAACTGTTGCATGGTCCCTATGTATACCTGACTTTCACCCTCTAGGTGACAATCAGGGTTCCTCCTACAGAGCTGATGAGTCATTGGTTCTAGCTCTGGATCCAGTGTTCTGGTAGGAAGATGTGGCATAAGCCAGTGCCAGTGCCAATGTTCCCCCTTCCTCTGAAGCTGTTGTCCTTTTATCCCAGAAGGTTCTGGCTGGCCTGGAGAAACCCCGATCCCTGCCTCCCTCCATGTGCCCTGCATTCACTGCTAGTGCAAGTGTTATAAGCCTCAGCTGGGCTCATCAGCTCCTGTACCTGTGACTCATGGGCTCTGGGTGGCATTGGCTGGCTGGATTTCATGGTCATGTGAGTTGCGAACTGTGGCTTCCTTCCTGTCCCAGACAAGGGAACAATGGCTTATGCATTCCCTGCTAGTTGCCCAACCTGCCCCAGGAGCGGAAAAGCAGCGGGGGACTCCAGTGTTCCTCAGGCTTGCTGTCTTCCTGCCCAACCAGCTGTAAGCTGTCACCCACAAAGGCTGTGGTGGTCATTGCCCCCGTAAGTACAAGGCTCAGCTGGGTCACTGTTACAAACACTGAATGGCTGACTACTGTGAATTGTTGTTGTAGACTAAGATTTAAATTACAGAGTTCAATAGAAATGACATTAGCTCTGACAGCTATAATCTTGGTGTCTCAAAGAGCATGTGTGCATGGCATAATGCAGTGTCATGCAGTTATTTGTACTAACTTCAATCTCAGAAGGCATGCGGCTGTATTAGTACGGTGTTCCACCTGGGCTAATATACATTGCTTCTCAGCAGGGCTAGAGTGTTCTTCTGGCTCCCTAGCTAGCTCATTCAGAGCTAGCTTGGGTATCTTAACACAGCATCACATTGCCCTATGTAGATATAACCAAAATGACACTTTGTCCTACCAAAAAAAAAGAAAGAAACTTACTTATTTTTTAACAGAATGCAATTCATCCTAAGAGCCAGATAGCTTTTCTAAGATTTAAGGGCCATATGAAAGTGATTGAGATTTTCTCCAGTTTCTTTCCTTGCTGGAAGCCAAGCAGAGAGATTGTATTCTTATCCCAAGCTTACCAGTAGCTCTGAAAGCCCAACAAATAGCTATCAAAACTCTTAGGGCATGTCCATACATGCAAGCACCTGCAGCAGCATAAATAGAAGCAGTGCAAATTTGAGCTGGGTTTTTTTGCCTCAGCACATGTGCTCAGACATGCACTTTGTTGTGGAGCAAATTGTGCCACTTGGGGCAAAATAACCCTGCCTGGCTTCTCCCAGATCTGCAGCCAGGGGGACCTAGAGCCTGGGGCCAGCACCTGTGCTGGCCCCAGCAGTATAAAAACCTACCCTGGCCAGCAGCTCAGGGATACTTGCCCTCAGGAGCTTCTGAGGGAGGAGCCTCTGGGAGGAAGCTGGCCATGCCACTTCCTGTCCCAGGCTGTTGCTGTTGCTGTTGCTGCAAACTTGGTCTCAGGAGCTACTGGGGAGAAGATGGCCAGGCCCTTTCCTGCCTCTGGCTACTGCTAGTTGCTGGCTTGGTCTCAGAGCTTTTAGGAATAAGTTGGCCTCACCCCTTGCTGCCTTGGGCTGTGGCTGCTACTGCTGCCCCGTGCCATGCAGGGAGGAAGTCCTCTGTTGTATGTTGTTGCCCCCTTCTCAGTGTAGTGGGGGGGCCCATTGCACTGCACCACACCCCAGCACCGCACCCCTGTTCTGGCCTGCTGCCCAGCCTGCCGCCAAGCCACTGTTAGGGGACAGCCTGGAGAGGGAGCCTGTACTGCCTGTTGGCCCCTCCCCTACCATCACTGCCGGAGTCTAAAGGTGCCTTGCCTGCCCCAACTGCCTTGGCAGGCCAACCCCCACCTTCACCTCCACTGTCAACAAAAGCACACCCTAAGTGGCTGAACTGGATGGCTCCTACCATCACTGCTGCTGTTGCTGCTGCTGCCGCCATTGTTTCTGCTGCTTCCCCCTTTCAGGAGAGACGGAGATTCCCTGCTGCATCACTTGCACCACCTGATACCACATCTGCACTGGATTACTCCCTAATTTACTGGCTGCTCCTGCTCTCCCCCACAGCTACCTCACTGCATCTGATCCTGCTTTGTTTTCCTGCCTACTGCTCTGCTGCTGAGCACCTGGCTGGAGGTCTGAGGGGCTCCTGGACAGATCTTCAACAAACAAAGCCCCTCCATTGCTCCAGCCATGTTTTACATCTGCCTCAGCAGCCTTTCCTGTGTGTTCTTGCCCTTGTGTGGTAAATCTTGTGGTCCAGTCCCCCTGCCCTGGTGTTTGTCGTGTGGCTGAGTAAGCCAGCTCAAGTTTCTCCTGCCTTTGTGTGTGTGTGTGTTTTCCCCCTCCCCCATATTCTAAAAGCATAGCTATCCCAGTTTTTTTCCTGTGGGGCTGTAGCTCAATGAGCTTCATCCCCCTTCCTCCCTATTCTCCTTTCACTTCACAACCCCATGCCAGTTTGCTGGAGGATGTGGACTTCAGGGAGGCCTTCCAGGAGTTCTGGCTGGCCTGGAAGGAGCAATGGAAAGCTTTCCTTTCAGCTCAGAGATGGTAGGATGTGGGGAAGGTACTCATCTGGCTTTTTTGCCGTGGCTACACTTAGGGGCACACCCAGCAGAGGAAGGTGGTCCAGGAGAAGCTTGAGCAAGAAGTGCTAGAGCTGGAGAGGCACATGGCCACAAAATCAACCAACCTGTCCCTCTGCGGAGAGTGTTGGGAGAGGTGGGAAGAGCTTCGTGCTCTGGACAACCCCTGTGCCCGTGGTGCATTTGTCCATTCATGTGTCCACCTCCTTTGGGAGATGGACCAGGGTTCCCGCTTCTTCTATACCCTGGAGAGGAGGCAAGGGACCATGAAATACATCACCTGCCTTCTGGTGGGTGACGACACCCCCTCACATATCCAGGGAAGATGCACCAATGCACATGGGCCTTCTATGAAGAGATCTTCTCCCTGGATCTGACCAATGCTGAAGCCTTTCAGACCCTGTGGGAGGGACTCCTGCAGGTCAGCATGGGTGACTGGGACTGGCTGGAAGCTCCTCTCACTCTGGCTGAGTTTTTGGCCATCCTCTGCCTGATGCCTGGCAACAAAGCATCGGGCATCGACAGGCTGACTGCAGAGTTCTACCGGACCTTCTGGGATGTCCTTGGCCTGGACCTTCCCGCAGTCTGGGCTGAATCCAAGGGAAGTGGAGAACTCCCCCGTCACGCCAGAGGGCCATGCTGACTCTCCTTCCAAAGAAGGGGATACTCATGCCCTGAGGAACTCATGTTCCATGTTTCCCCTCTTCATGGACTACAAGGTGGCAGTGAACGCCATCTCGCTGTGCCTGTGGTCCGTACTGATGGACGTGATCCATCCTGACCAGACGTACACAGTGCCCAGACATTGCATCTTCAACAACCTTCACCTGGTTTGGGGCCTCCTGGAGCTAGTACGCCAGGAGGACCTGTCTTTTGTCATCCTATCCCTGGATCAGGAGAGGGCGTTTTACAGAGTGGATCATGGGTACCTCACAGGTACACTGCGGGCCTTTGGCTTTGAGCCCCACTTTTTGTTGGCTTTCCAGGTGCTGTATGCCTCTGCAGAATGTTTGTTCAAGCTCAACAGGACCCTCTTCTGAACAGGATGGTCTCCATCAGGGGTGTGTCAAGGGTGCCCGCTGTCAGGCCAGCTATATGCCTTGGCCCTGGAGCTCTTCCTCATTCTTCTGTGGAAGCAGGTGGCAGGGTTGATGCTCCAGAAGCCAGTGGAGTGGCTGGTCCTGTCAGCATATGCTGATGATGTAGTCCTCATGGTCCAGGACTCGGGTGTCCTGGCGCAGGTGGAGGCCTGCCAGGCATTGTACTCAGTGGCCTCCTCTGTCCAAGTCAACTGGGTCAAGAGCTTTGGCCTGGCGGTGGGTGACAGGTGGCAGCTGGGCTCACTCCCACCCATGCTCCATGGGATCCACTGGAGTGCAGGCTTGCGGCTCTACTTGGGGGGTCTACCTGTCCCCCACAGACCCCCCTCCCCACCAGAGAACTGGCACCAGGTGGAGGCAAAGGTGGTGGAGCAGCTCCGGGCATAGGCAGGGCTCCTGTGATGTCTCTCCCTGCATGGGAGAGTGCTGGTACTGAACCAGCTATTCCTATCCATGCTCTGGAACTACTTACACACTCTGCCTGTGCCCCCTGAGGTCCTGGCAGGACTCCAGAAACAGGCGCTGGAGTTTTTCTGGCTGGGATGGCACTGGGTCATTGCAGAGGTCCTGAGCCTCTTCTTGCGGGAGGGTAAACAGGGCCTGGTTTACCTAAGCAGCAAGGTCCTGGCATTCTGCCTTCGGGCCCTGCAGTGACTGCTATATAGTGTTGGTAGTCACGCAGCATGGGGCCACCTGGGGCATGATTTCCTCCAACACTTCCAGGGGCTCCGATACAACTGGCAGCTCATCAGCCTGCAGGGCTTCTCCCTGCAGGACCTGTGAGGGCTGCCAGATTTCTATCAGGCTGGTCTCTGCCTCCAGGTTCTCTGCAATGGTCGCCCAGGGTGCCCACCTGCTTGTTGAGCCCCTCCTCTGGAACTCCCAGCTGGAGGTGCCGACCGCAGAGGTGCCCCAGTTGTGACAGAGATTGATCCTGGCTTGTGTCACCCGTATTGGAGACCTCCTAGACTATGATAGGTGGGAGTGGGTGGACCCTGCTGCCCTGGCCCGGTGCATGGATCTACACATGACATGTGCAACCTGCTGTCTGGTCCAGGAGGTGAAATCTGACCTACCTCCTGATGCTCTTGCCTTTGACCAGGTTCTGCACAGCAGTGGTCCTCGCTCTCCCATGCCCTCCAGGCCACCGGAGTTTGTCATGGGACTGGCACCTCACCTGGCCTCATGGTGCTCCCCGCTGTACCACCTGAGCTGGCTGAACCTCCTTTTGAGGTTCTGGTTTAATTTCACCCCCCAAACTTTTTGTTTTTGGTCACCCCATCTGCGGCCCCACCAAGTCCCAGGACCCCCAGTCAATCTCCTCCTTGGCCTGGCCAAGTGGGCCCTGTAGTTGACCAGGAAGGAAGCTCTGGTCAGGAAGGAGACTGTGGGGCCACTTTCCTTGACCGTGTTCGTTCACTGGGAGAGCACCAGTGGGTGGCATCCACCAGCTCCTTGGATGCAGTTGAGGACAGGTGGATGTGGCCCGGGGTGCTTTGCTTGGTGTTCCCCTCAGGTGCACTTATTTTCACATTTTGACCCTTTGACCTACATAACACTTTTATCCTTGTTTTTTTATTAATTGTTCTATTTATTTTGTTGTGTCATCCATCCATTGGCCTCATACAATAGGGGTATTAGTTAGCTGTGTGGGCCTTAGGGCCCATGATAATTGGGTGATAAAAATAGACAGGAGCTTCTGAGGCCCAGCCACTTGGTATCTGCGGACACTAGCCCTTTGGACTACCCTGTCTGCAGGGTCCTAGGCCCCCCCAGGGTCTATAGCTCCCCCCCAACCCCCCCGCTGGTCTCCAGCCCCCTGCTCCTTTCCAGCCTCCAGAGGCTGGAGGGAATAGGAGAACAAGCAGGAGGCTGGAGGGAATAGGAGAACAAGCAGGAGGCTCATTTCCCCCCACCCCCAGGTCCCCATTGGTTTCCCCCACCCACAATTCATTCCTCCCACCCCTGTTCATTTCCCCCACCTCCATTCATTCCCACCGCCCTCTGTTCATTCCCCCAGTAGCAGAGAAACAGCAGGAGTATTGGCAGTAGAAGAGAAACAGCAGGAGGCTAGAGAGAGCAAGGGAGCTCTCCAGCCTATTTCCAGGGGCTGGTCTCCAGCCTCCTGCTCTCTCCATCCCCCTGCTTCTTCTCCTGCTTGTCTCCTGAGGCTGGAGATGAGCTGGGAACTGAGCAGGGGGCTGGAGACCAGCAGGAGGCTAGAGGCAAGCCCCTGGAAATGAGGGGGAGACATTCCCTTGCTCTCTCCAGCCTTCTGCTCATTCTCTTCTGCTGCTGGTGATTGTGGGGGGCCTGGGAGAGCAAGTGAGGAGCTGGAGGAACAAATGGGGGATTGGGGGAACAAATGGAGAGTTGGAGAAGGTCCCCCCCAGCCCCCAATTTCTTTTGTTCCCTCATATGCCTCTTGCAGCATCTCAAAGGGGTTTGAGATGCTGCAAGAGGCACGTGTGGGCTTGTCTGGAAGTGCCCTTATAGTGCATTTGCTGTACAGTATCCCAAGTGATCGCCATCATCTTCTGTAATAGCATACTAAGGCAGTTTTAACATTACATTTTCTCCTACTCCAAATGAGAGATGGCAGACGGTAAGGTAGAGTTGCACCATATAGTCTAGTGAATCAGAAATGAGTGAAAACCAAACAACAGAGAGATGAAACAAGAGACAGGTGAAAACCATAATCCTAAATCCAGGTCTCCCACCCAAAACCTTGAGGGAGATTGCAGGATACCTTACATCACAGCTTTGCAGGTGGTCCCTGTCTTTACAAAGGGCCAAATCCAAATGCTGTATATGGCTAATCTTATATCTAAAATGCTCAAATTATATATTTGAATGTTGTGTCTTTATCTCATCACTCCCTTGAATGGCTGAGTTCTTAACTATACAGTAGAGGCTTTACAGTATGTCTTAGAAACAGCCAGTGTGGTCTAAGGTTTACAGCAGAAGGCTGAGAAACAGGAAGTTAATTGGGAATATTGGGTTGGATGACAGCCTGGATAAACATGCGTGGGTTTGTTTGCATGATTTTAAGTTAATCAGAAGGGAGATTAGATGGTTTAGAAGATTCGTAATCAGTGAAACAGAATTTTACACCACTAGTTTTTTTAAACCCTTAATCTAGGGTGAACTGAGCATAAACTAAGATAGTAAGCTCTCCAGGGAAGTACAGTTTAGACTGGAAAAAACCCTTCTGATTACGTTGTATTGGCCTAAGAGAAGATGGCTAAAAGCACTGATAGGATTTTTCCATCACTGCTTATAGGATTATAGGAATTCCCATGCTCAAAAACCAAGCAACCGTCCATTAGATGTGGTTATTCTCTATTTGATACAAACTATTGGTTTGGAAGTATGTTACAGTCTTTAATAACATACCTGGACAATTGTAAAAAATGATTCTGTCTGGTACTTATTTTTTTCTGAGCTCGTCCTACTCCATAAGCCTTTAAACATGAGGCCTAATGGCTCTCGTAATTGTTATCCAATCCAGTCCAAGTGCAGATGTTATTCTTATTCATAGAAGAGCCTAGTGTGGCATATCAGCCATCTTTTAAGAGGTCTTGGAAATCTGCCCAAGAAGTTCTTTTAAGACAATTAATAACAAATCTGAGACACACCAAACAGCCAACACAGGACTCACACAATATAAATGAGTCAAAGAGAATGAGACATCCAATTATTTGCAGCAGATAAAAGGCTGGTTTAGTAGATATTTTATGGTTCCATTGCTGATCCCACCTCTCTTTTCTTTGATCTCTAATGCTCAGTTTCCTTGCTAAATGGAAAACAACAAAATCACCAAGAAGCCATTTTGGAAATTAAATAACTGATGTAGTGAACTCATTCTGAATGCTGCTGACAGAATGCAGATGCTTCATACCATGACTGATGACCCCTGTCACTGAATATTGCTTCCATTTTAAATTACTCATACTAGTTTTCTAAATAAAATAAAATAAGATAAAAAAAATCAGCACTAAAATGTTACTATTTACATAATAAAGTATATAATGGCTGCAAGCTGGTACACCTGACAGTTCTTTATCAGCAGTTCTATTTCCCACCCAGCTCACTGGAGCTGGATCATGAGGATACTTAGCTTGCCATATTTGTAACCTCAGGAAAAGGACACTGAGACTTTATTACTCATTGCTTGAGAAATTTTCCTTTACAATGAATAATGCAAATCTTGGAGCTCTTTAGTCCTTTCTATTGAAGGATCTCAATGTGCTTTACAACATGGAATGAATTAACCTAAGTAGAAGGTAAATATTATTCCTAATTATCAGCTAGGAAAACTGAGACACAGAGAAGGTTTAGGCCTATGTTTTCAAAAGTGGATTCTAATTTTGGATGCCTAATGGTTTAGGTGCCCAGGTGGGACTTGTTCTCATTGCTCCTGAGCATGGTATTTTAAACTCACTCTGAGACGAAGTGCTTGATAGAGATCTGCTTCTTTATTCAAGCTAAATACACAGTCACAAATCCCAGATCTGAATCAATTCAGTCTTTGCAGGTTAGTCTAAGTTGCATAGATTGAACCAATAAGGAAGTGAACAGACATTCACTTTTGATACACATATCTGTAATGGCCCAGGCCAGAAGCCAAGGGGCTCTGGAGCCTGCCTCTGTGTTCTGCTGGATCAGACAGCTTGGGCCATGGCTAGCCTGCCCACCCTGCAAAGCGGATTTGTATGAAAGGTGCAAAGCATCCTGGGATGCTGACTTGAATCTGGAGGGGATCTGGTACAGAAGTTAAATAAACCGATTTAACCTAAATCAGTTAGGGCTGATACTACATCCCTCCAGATTTATCTTAAACTAGTTTTGACCATTTTGAAAGTGGTTTATGTGCACTGAACTTTTGTTGTGTTACAGATTTGTATAGGTTTCCAATCACCTATACCAGTTTATGTGTAATTTCTGTCCCTAACCTCAGTGTCTCAAGTTATAAACAGATGTCGCCCAAAGTTTGGTGTCATCAGAAAACTTGGCCAGTCCACTTCTGACACCAGTATCCACATTGTTGATAAAGATGTTAAAGAGAACAGGTTCAAGGATGGAGCTTTGAGGGACACTACTGGTCACAGAGCGCCACGATGATTCACTTCCATCAACAACCACTCTCTGAGTCCAGCCCCAGAACCAATCCCCCAGCCATCAGACTGTAATGTAACCAAGGCCACAACTGGCCAATTTTTCCAAGAGGAGATCATGGGACGCGAGATCAAAGCCTTTTTTAAAGTCCAGATAAATGATGTCAATCTCTTCTCCATTGTCCAGGTGATATGTCACATCGTCATAGAAGAAGATGAGATTGGTCAGGCAAGACCTACCCACAACAAGCCCATGCTAGCTGTCCCTTAGGATGTTGCCATCAGCCAGCTTGTCAAGAATAGACTCTTTAATGATTTTTTCTAGAATCTTTCCAGGGATTGAGGTCAAGCTGATTGGCCTGTAGTTCTCTGGATCTACTTGCCTCCCTTTCTTGAGGATGGGGACCATATTCACCTTCTTCTAATCTTCAGGTACTTCTCCTGAGCACCAGGAGTTTTTGAAAATCTTTGCCAGTAGGCTGGGCTATGAGTCCTGGGTGTTGGTTGTCAGTTGTCCCATTTGGTTTAGCAGGGGTCCAATGTTACCCTTGCTTTTCTTCCAACTCCCCACATATCTAAAAAGAACCAAAACCAACTTTCACTGAAGCCTGATTCTGCTCACCAGACTGAGACCAACTGTAAAACATTACTGTGTCACATACACCTAGTCTAGAGGAAAAAGTTTTGATGTGAACAACTTTGTTTAGCAATAGTATCACTTAGTAAAGCTAACTCGAAGCAAGCATAATGGTCTAGAATAATTTTTTTTCTCGACTCAACAAAAATCTATGCCTACTTTTTTTCCAGCAGTATAATTTTTCCTGTGCTGTCAAAGTGGTCTCTTTTGTTTGACTTAGCCCTATATTTTTGTCTTATGGGGCAAATATTTATGGCTTCCTCAATGTCTCTTTCCCCTTGAGACCAGTATGAAACATTGCAAGAACGTCTCATAGACTTGTCAATACTAAAAATGACTTGTGTCCTTTTTTGATTTTGATGTATTTTTTTCTGAAAATCCTTAGGGATTACCCTCCCCAGGTCTTTCAATGACATCTAGTTCTGAGCACTCTCTCTTTAATGAGTAATAACGCTTTGGAACATGCCACCCTGTGCTGGAAGCCTTAATCACTTTCTGCAGGACCTTCTCCTAAACCACTACTCTGGCAATCACTGTCCACATTTGGTTTGAAGCTAGATGGGCTTTTATTTTTTTCCGTCAGGTTCACATGTATAATGCAAAATTAGGACTGTACTTTTGTGAATATAAAGTGTGTCTTATATTCTAGATGATGCATCTGTAATCATGAAGTCTCTCTCAGGTTTGTATTCAAGTTGAAAATCATCCTTTTGTAAACAAAAAATATCTCTATTCCTGGGGAGCGTGCTCTTTGTCAGGCTCTTTTGGGAATGGTTATATATGGTTTGTGGTCAGTTCCAGTTAATGCTAGCTTCCTATAAAGACATGATATCTTTTACACCGAAGAACCAGCTGAGAACATGGATTCTCAGCTTTTGACACAAAAGGTACTGATATTTAGTTTTGACCATATTTCTGTAAGAAGACTCTGACTTTGCCCTCTTTGAAGCCACCAAAGGACAACTTAGCTTTAACTGTCATAACGTCTCAGAACTGGAATCTCATTAGTCAGTTTTCTCAGTCTATCAAACTCTTCACTGAGATTTTTCATCCCATGTCCTTTGGATACCTTTACACAGTAGCACCTCTAAATTGCTCATTCAGGTGGCCAGATTAACCTAAAACAAATTCCCAAAAAGTTTTTGTGTCCATCCTTTTCTTGTTGGTGTCAGCACATGAGTGATGACCTCAACCTTTCTGTGATCTGCCTTTATACCTTGCTGCATTAATATCTCTCCTAAACTAAGGAGGTTTGTCAGAGAGGTCCTAAAAGGCCACAACCCAATGGAGAGGGGAGTTCAGGACGAGTGGTTGCTCCTCAAGGGAGCAATCCTGGCAGTGCAAGCAAAGTCCATCCTATCTCAGAGGCAAGGCAGCAAAAGGGCACAGCAGCCCCCTTGGCTCTCCAGGGAACTGGCAGACCTCCTGCATCTTAAAAGGAAGACCTACAAAGGATGGAGGACTGGAACCTCCACCAAGGAGGAAAACTCTGCTCTGGTCTGGACCTGCAGAGAGCAAACCAGGAAAGCCAAGGCTGCGATGGAACTCCAGCTAGCTACAAATATCAAGGAAAATAAAAAGTCCTTTTTTAGATATGTGGGGAGCTGGAGGAAAAGCAAGGGCAACGTTGGACCCCTGCTAAACCAGATGGGGCAACTAACAACTGATGCCCAGGAAAAAGGTAACTTGCTAAATGGGTACTTTGCGTCAGTTTTTCACCAGTCCCATGGGATGCCCATGCCTACTATGGGTCAGGGAGGCCCAGGTGAGGGTGATTTCTTGCCTTCCGTCAAACCTGACCTCATGAAGGAACACATTGACAGGCTGGATACCTTCAAGTCTGCTGGCCCTGATGGTTTACACCCAAGGGTACTCAGGAAGCTGGCCAGCATCATAGCTCAGCCACTAGCACGGATTCTTGAGAGCTCTTGGCGCTCTGGTGAAGTGCCTGATAATTGGAAGAGGGCCAATGTCACGCCTATCTTCAAGAAAGGGAGGAAAGTAGATCTGGCATACTACAGGCCCGTCAGCCTGACCTCTATCCTGGGGAAGGTCTTGGAAAAGATTATTAAAGAGGCCATCCTTAACAGACTAGCTGAAGGCAATATCCTGAGGGATGCCCAGAATGGGCTTGTTGCGGGTAGATCTTGCTTGACCAATCTCATTTCCTTTTATGACCAGGTGACTTATCACCTGGACAAGGGGGAAGAGATTGCCATTGTATATCTTGACTTTAAAAAAGCCTTCGATCTGGTACCCCATGATCACTTCTTGGTTAAACTGGCTAACTGCGGCCTCAACCTCACCACAATCCACTGGCCAGAGGAATTGGCTCCGCAGTAGGACCCATAAGGTAGTGGTCAATGGGAGCCAATTGTCTTGGCGTGCTGTGACCAGTGGGGTCCCTCAAGGCTCTGTCCTAGGGCCTATACTAGTTAACATCTTCATCAGTGTTATGGACATTGGTGTCAGAAGCGAACTGGCCAAGTTTGCCAACAACACCAAACTCTGGAGTAAAGCATCCACACCTGAGGACAGGAGGGTGATCCAGGAAGATCTGGACAGGCTCATGAAATGGGCAGATGAGAATCTGATGGTGTTCAACACTGACAAATGCAAGGTTCTCCACCTTGGGAGGAAAAACCTGCAGCATGCTTATAGGCTTGGCAGTGCTACGCTGGTTAGCACTACAGATGAAATGGATTTGGGGGTCATGGTTGACCACAAGATGAACATGAGCCTTCAGTGTGATGCTGTGGCTAGTAAAGCAAGCAAAACAGTGGCTTGTATCCATAGATGCTTCTCAAGCAAATCCTGGGACATCATTCTCCCGTTGTACTCGGCCTTGGTGAGGCCGCAGCTGGAGTATCGCATCCAATTCTGGGCTCCAGAATTCAAAACGGATGTGGAGAAACTTGAGAGGGTGAAGAGGAGAGCTACATGCATGATCAGAGGTCAGGAAAACAGACCTTATGACGACAGGCTGAGAGCCATGGGACTCTTCAGCCTAGAAAAGCGCAGGCTCAGGGGTGATCTGGTGGCCACCTAAAAGTTTATCAAGGGTGACCACCAGGATCTGGGGGAATATCTGTTCACCAGAGTGCCCCACGGGATGACAAGAGTGAATGGTCACAAACTCTGCCGTGACCATTTCAGGCTGGACTTAAGAAAGAACTTCTTCAGTGTCCAAGACCCCATGGTTTGGAACAGACTGCCGCCAGAGGCAATTCAAGCACCCACTTTGAATGCCTTCAAGGCACATTTGGATGCTTATCTTGCTGGGATCCTATGATCTCTGCTGACTTTCTGCCCCTGGGGCAGGGGGCTGGGCTCTGTGATCCTCTGGGATCCCTTCCAGCCCAAATGTCTATGAAATCTATGAAATGGGTTATTATTTATGTTATGGAGAACTGTGCTATTTACCTTTACTACAGCAGCTCTCCTCCTTCCGAAGCAGTCAGTGCCTCTTGTCATGCTCATCTACTTTTTTTCTTACCAGAAGAAAATGTCACCTGTGTAGTTCATACTATTATAAAAAATGTGTTGTATTCTCCAATGAAACATCAGGTGCTGAATTCAACCCAAACAAGTGTTTCCCTACAGAAGTGCTGAAATGGCCTGAACATGTGTTCTGCTTTTCTAATGGCACCTGCAAGAAGCCTACTGATATAGCCAGCATTGAAAAGTATATGGAATCAGCCAGCCATCTTTCCAAAAAACTTTTCTCAATGTTGGTAATGGAAAATATTGCCTTTTCAGACATGTATTTAATTATTTTGTATTTATACACCTGCAAAGCGTTCCTTCTTTTTTTCTGATATCAAGTACTCCAAGCCAACCATTGTAAAAAGTCAAAGGAAGGCTTCTTTCTGAATATTGTCCCTTTTACAGGCTCCCACTGTGTACAGCAGTGGTTCTCAACCTTTCTAGCCTCAGGGGAGCCCTTCATAACTTTTCTGAATTTAGCAACACCTGAGGGTGCTGGTTGAGATTTATTGAGCTTGAATCTAAATCCCAAAAAGTTGCGGAGAGCTGATCTAGCCATTGCCAAGAGAGGGCAGTGGAGGCAGGACATCACCTAGCTGTGCCCTGCTCTTTCTACCACCAGCCCAACTCCCTGTCCCCAGTCCATACCGGTGGAGGCAAGCTTGGTTCCTTGTCAAGGCTGCTCCCCTGGGGTCATGCATACCAATGACCAGGGCCATCTGCCCCATGGGCTCTCCTGCAGCTTATGTTTCTTGCATCCCTGAAAGTGGGCACTGGGGATGAGCCCAGTGTAGTTTTGGTGGAAAACTTCAAAGTCTGGACTGGGTAAGTGAACTAGCATGCATAGGGCATGCTTAGGTCCCCTGGTGCCAGGGGGCACCACTGCCACAGTATGGACAAGCTCTTATATCTAAGTCTGATTGCACAGGGATTTTAATACCCTATTTGGATCTTTCTCCTAAGGCAAAAAAATAAATAAATTTAGGCACTGTAATGCTTAAATGGGGGTGCCTAGTTGACCCAGACCTTTGATTTATATTTTGCCTTAGTATTATTTAGTCAGAAACCATACAAGAAAAAACTTCTGCTATGGGAAAAGAGAAGAAATAAAGAGATTCAGCTGCGTAGGCACCAGGTAACATTGGAATGAAATTATAGTAGAAGCATTTTGGACTCACCATGTTAGGGTAGTGGAGCTGATGTTTAGAGAGATCACAAAGGAGGAGGTGGTTCTTAGGTACCAGTGAGACTTCAGAAAAATAGATGAGATGATAGCTATAATGAGAGACTATAAAAGTATAGAGCTGGTTTCGTCCCTGCAGACTGAAATTATCCAGAAAGCAGAGACAACACTGGTAAACTTCCCCACAATAGTACTCCAGTGTACCTCAGTTCTGTTTTGGAGAACCAATTTCTAGGGCTGAGAAAATAGGTCAGTGTCTATAACTTATTCATTGCTCAGTCTGTCTGCCAAGAATACTGATAAAAGTATTAATTAGTGCCAATTCTGTTAACAATTATTATGATGTGGACATGTACCCACTAAACATGCCCAGATGTGAGTTTTCAGCTATTTTTAATTATTTTCCCCACACCTAATAAGAGCACAGTTCTTGATTACAAATAAGCTTCAAACTTCAGCCATGCTAGCTGAAAATCTCTTCGTAGAGAAAAATCTGAGTAGATTAATGAGATTAAATGAGAAGTGATTTTTTTCAAATGTCAGAGAAAATGAGTCTGTGCCTGGAAGGTTTCAGCAAAAGAAGAAAAATTTTGCAAAAAAAGTTATACGTGTATGAAAAGAAGGTGATGAATAATAGAAAGTATTAACTGTAAAGTTTTGGTTGATCCACTGTATTTGGGTTAACCACATTTAAAATGTGCTTTTTAGTTCATAAATTCTTAAGCAACATTAATCACTTGATGGACTTGTTTGTAAATTTATATAATGCCCTAAAGGAGCTAATGAATGTTGCATTCTAAAGTGACTCATAAACTTCTCTGATTCAGACTCTGAGAACTAAGAAGGAAAGCTGAGTAGTATTATCCTGTATGCCCCATGTTTGAGAATTTTGGTAGAGATATCCTAAGGGCACTCTTTAGAATTTTTTATATCACTAACACTTTAAATCCTAAGAGAGTGAAATAAAACAGCATTTAATTGTACTGAACTAAACGGTACTTTTTATTACACTGTTCAAACTGAAAATGCTACAATCCAAGCATACACATTTAAAATGGATCATCTGAACTTAGCTTTGAAGCTTTAGATGCCCACTATGTTCAAAATAGTTACTCATACTTTTTAGTAAATGACTACAACAGGCCATTAGGCAGTATGTGAGTACTACTAGTTCACAATATAGGTGCCACAGCTGCTTAACTTCACTTTGGAGTTCTCTCACGAACATCATCCATGAGCTTATATTGTTATATTACACAAAGTAGCCTCCCTAGCCTTTCCCTCCATGACAGCAAACATACCTTTTAAATCATGCTATTAATTGCCCATCAAAGTAAAAACAAGAACATAGACAACCTAAAGGCCCATCAAGTGCAGCAGCCTATTTTTTCCCCAAGTCAACAAGCCAATCAGATTTAGGATATATTTAATTAAAGCCCTATCAATGATTAAATAGATTGTGAGTGACACTGGATGGTGTTAGAGACAATTAAAAAATAGTTACTCGGCATCCTATTTATCTGTCAAATGGACAGATTTATTTGCTGCCCATAAGTGAACATCAGAAGCAATTTAATGGTACTTTAATAGAAGGAGGCTTGATAAAATACCAGCAGATGGTACCCTGGGTAATGATCCAGTCCATAATGATTTCAGTAATGACTTGTCTTATCTATTTACCTGGACTCAAACAAAGAACAAAAACTAAACTAAAATAAAATAAAATAAAGCTCAAATGATTCAACTGGTTCAGGTTGTTTTGAAGCTATAAATGTTTAAATCACTGAAGCAGCCCATTCACTTCTGTAGCAGGAAAGAGCATGAGATTGATTAAAACAGTAGACACATAAAACTTAAAAAGGAAAAACAACTCCCCTGCAGTCTGAGAGGGAGTGGAAACTTACCTTGCCCCTCCCAGCCTTTGTCTCTGCCATAGATTCAAGGGGGGAAAGTTTGCACTCACAGCTAAGCAAAGTGATTCAGCCCCCGGAACTGCCTGTTCAATACCTTCTCCACTACCAAATTCAGGTAAAGTAACACGTTCATCTCAATCTACTCAAGAGGAACAGGGCATGCTGTCTTGTCCAATGATATTGAATAATATGGAGGTTAATGTTGATAACGTTATGCCCAGCCAAAAAGCAACTATTGTTACACAATGGGATTACCACAAGAGAGTGGCTGAGTATTCTTTGTGTACCCCTATTACGGAGGTAATATGCCCAACTTTTGTCAGAGAGGTTTCTGATACAGTGATATGCCTAGGTGCCCTGCCACACTCCTAGATTCTCAGGCTGCACCAGGGACCAATTGCACTGTTTTTTGTCTGCATGTGACTAGATAATTGTGTCTATTTTTTCAGTATTGTGAAACATGCCATTCATGCCCTCCAGCCTCAGTCTTGCAGTGCACTCTGCTTGGGGTTCCCTAAAAGACCATGGCAGGAGAGTCAGCTAGGAGAAATCTGCTACCCCTCACATGATAGTATCAGTCACAAGAATATTTTCTTTTCTACGAAGCAAGTGCTTTTCATTTATAAACTTTCCTGCCAAGATCTGGTTTGGAAGGTTTGTTCTAATTTCCTGCAAATCTCTGAACAAACCTCAGAAAGATTTGCCTCATAAGATATCTGACCAGGTCTGACCTAAAATATTTCCACTATTCAATTCTGGACTTCCTTCCAGGCAGACACTTTTACCCTGTGCTAAGCTAAAGTGCTGGCATCATGGTTTCTATAAATAGCTTCGAGGTAGGGGCAGATGACTCTGGTGCCCTCCACTAAGACTACAAATGCTTTCCTCTTTCCCTTCCGGCCTCTAAGAAGTAAAAAAAAAATCTATGCTATTGTAAGCTGTATAGGCCATTGCAACTCAGTTCATCAGGCAAGCACCTCTCACTGTACATGTATGAGTAGACCCGCTGTTCTAGTTGATCAGATGATACACAGTGGGGTTGTAACAAAGCACACAAGAGACTCAAAATGCAGGAAACCTTTAATGATTTATAGTTATTTTTTCTTTTTGTTACCTCTTGCTTAATTTTGCCTTCAACCACAGACCAGAGGTAAATACATCATTGGTAGGATACTAAACTGAGATCATCACATTTCTTGCATTTATAACCTAAAATGGATGATGTGCTGCTTAAAAAAATAATCAAATGACATGGTAAGCACTATAACCCTTTAGGGAATTTGGGGACTTGAACATGAGCCTCAAATGCTAGGCGTTCCCAGAATATCTCACTGCACATTAGTCTTTTTAAAACATATGCAAGCCAGTGGGTTCATTAACATAACTGGCAAATCAGAAGCAGACAGGCAAAATATAGTGAGTCAATTAATGCATTGAACCATGGAGAAGATACTGACTTAAGCTAAAATTGATCATTTGCCTGTGATCAGAGTCTTTAGCCAGCTATTAGACCCTTTATTTGAAGTTTATATTTGGAAAAGTTTATTATGCTTGAAGAACTTTTTCTCTTTTGTGTCGAAAGAATCTCTGAGATACTGTTCTATAAACGGTTTAGCTATGAAGGAGATTGGGTGTTGTAGAACTGTTTTGTTATGTACAGTATACATCCCAAAAAATGAGCCTTCCAGTAGAAAAGAACCCTGATACATGCAAGCACAAGTTACAGCAGATTATAGTGGTGTGAGAAAAGAATCAGACCTTTGAAGGTGTTTTTTCTATTACATTGCTTATTACTGCAGTGTCAATGTTAGTGAGGAGCATCTTCAGTCAAAGCATTAAGATAATGAAGTACATAAACTATGAGCTTTATCAGTCGTGCCCATATAGAATGGATATGGATAGATTCACATAGCTCACAATTTCTGTGCCAACATTTTTAAGGCTCATTTTAAAAGCAGGGGCGGATACTTTGGAGACAACATCTTCTTCAGTTATTCCAAAATCCTGGTCAGGAAAATAGAATGAGTATCCACAGGACAGTACTGAACAGAGATAAAGAAAACTATAAAAATCAAATAAGTAATTTTACTCCTGATCCATCCAGAAAGCTGCTGAGCACTTTCCATTCTCACTGCTTCTTTCACAGAACAATTGCTCAGTCAAGCCCTTAAGTTTGCTTTCTTATTTGCAGGTACAGTTAATTTTTACTCTTATGTGCCACTCATTGAAAATGTAGCTTCATGCATGAACGCTGAATACACCTTAAGTTGTCTAAACAAGTGCAAGATGCTTGCAAAGCTGTACAGTTTTAACGTGCAATGTATATTTTGGTATGCTTGCCTTAAGATCATATTTTTAGAAGTGTTACCTGCACTTTGCATACTAAACACTATCCAAATGGTTTTCACATTGCTCCTTCTAACCTTTCTTATAACTTGAGCAACTACAGTCAGAACCGAAAAAAAACAAAAATAAAGGTCCTGACATTTATAAGTATTTTGACTGCGTATGCTGGGTTCTAATCACTGCAGTATTGGCCGGTCTCTTAAAAGAACAGTCTAACATTCAACTTATCTGTCAATTTATCAGGATTTTCACTACACATTTAGGTTAGGGATAGAAATTACACATAAACCGATATAAGTGATCTGAAATTGGTTCAAATCTGTAATACAACAAAAGTTCAGTGCACACATAAACTGCTTTCAAAATGGCTAAAACTGGTTTTAGAAAAACCTGAATGGATGTAGTATCAGACTTAACTGATTTAGACTAAATCGGTTTATTGAACTACTGTCTCAGATCTCCTCTGGATTCAAGTTAGCTCACAGTCCCCCAGCATCCCAGGATGCTTTGCACCTCCCCCACAAACGCCCCCTCACAGCTAGCCTTGGCCCAAGTTGTCCGCTCCAGCCAAGCAGGGAGGTGCGTTCTAGAGCCCCCTGGCTTCTGGCCTGAGCCACTGCAGGCATGTGGCTGCATTTCCAGAATCAAAGGTGAATGTCTGTTCACTTGCTTCTCAGTTTAATCTGCACAGTTGAAGATTGTGTGAAGCTGTGAAGATTGAATTTATTCAGCCTTGGGCTTTTTGACTGTCTGTACTTAGCCTTATAGAAATAAGAACATGGAAAATTGGATTTTTTTCCTTTAGATTTTATTAAAATACAAGAAAAAAGTTCTAAAAAGCACATGTTCCACAGAGCACCAATATTATAGAACATTTTTGCTGGCTCTCCTGCAAAGCAAATTACTGACATATAACAGTGATGCACACATCTACACACACATTCATGCATCTACACCACGTTTAGACAGAACTCATGTCAACGGACCTCAAACAGACTCCTCCTTAAACACAGGGACAGAAAGATGTAGAGAGACATGCCAGTGTGATGGCATCTGAACGCAAACGGAGCAAGTTACTCTTTTGTTGGCGGTCTTCATGAGCACACTGGCATCTTTGCTTCACCCTTACTCCCCCCCACCATCTTTACAGGCCAGAATGTTGGCCTGTAGTTTGCTGAATATGGATTCTGCATTGACATGGTGCAGAGTTGAACAAAACTGGCCAATATTACCTCTTTTATTGCTTTGGTTATAGTACTGAATTCATGTCATAAATATCTTAATCTTACAGCCAACAACACAGAAAGGTATTTCTCTGTCATTCACACGTATGCACAGCACCAATACATTTTTAGAAACTTGGTGGATTTCCCCCTTTAGATCACCTTCAGAAGCATGATTGCTTTTAGCTTTTCAAAGTGCTTAACCCAGTTGTTCAGTCACGTACATTTTGTCATTCATATTTCCTTTCTACATGTGCAGAGCCAGTTTTCCTACTTTCTTAACTTTATGCCATCACCTACACAAGTGCAAAGCAGAAAAAACTGTTATCCTGCTCATCTGCTGTTGCTTACACTCATTTTGCACTCATTTATTTTGTACTAAATAATGACACAAAGCATAAGCTTGTGGAGAACCTGGCTTTTTTACTGATTTTTCAGCTATACGCTTACTGGATATTTAAAAAACACCTGAAATTGCTCATGTTAACGCTGAGATGCAGAACTGCATTCCCTAGTCACTAGAATTACTTTCTAGATTATTTTTGGTCACTAGCCTTTGTTGACTCCATACAATTTTAGAAAAGTAAGTTTTGCCATACTGGAATAACTCAATAATCTGGTTCAGTATCCTAAAACAGTAACCAAGTCTGAATGCAAAAGCAAAGACAAACCCAAACTCCAGTATACCTGCCTAATCATATACTGTGATGCCATGTTTTCAGTAGTGTTCCTTCCTGTACCCAGCTGGTAATCAGTTTATACTTTGAACCCTGAGGATCAATAGCTGCTTTTTTTTTTTTAATTTTGCTAACTTGACTACTCTTACCCATACATGTCTATTTCTATTATTAAAAGTGATCATTAAAAGTAAAAAAAATCATTAATTTCTAAAAATTGTGTCATTTTATATCACAAAAAGTAGAGACTGCATTTCTATCAAACACTCACAAAAGAGAGAACATGTCTTTCTCTAAGCTTACTGTTCTATGAAATACTTCCATCTGTTTGTTTGTTTTTTTCTAGCTACATAGTTTCTGGAGAGGTAAAAGGACCTTACAAAATGTATTCCTGTCATGATAACCACAGAGGTTGATGCATCTTAAAGTTTTTGACAGTCAGGAATTCATGTCGCCAACAAAGAGAGCTCTTATCTTTGTGGACTTTCTGTATACAGGAGCTAGTGTTATAATCCCCTTGCTGTGCAATGAACAGACATCTGTGAATAATGAGATACTGCACATAGGAGACAAAATAATAGAAATCCATAAAGGAGAAAAAATAGCCATGCAGAATATCTGTAACTCCAGATATGCAAAGAGGTATTAGATTTACTAATTCAGAATTCCTCTTCTATGTTTAAGGTATGTTTCAACAGTCATATTAAACACATTTCCAAGACAAACAACTGAGACTATTAAAGGAAGAAAGAACAAAAGAACAAGAGAAAGAAAGAAACTGACAGGTTTGTTTCAGAAGGCATTTGGAGTTATGCCCACAGTAGTTATAGAATGATAATACTTTGAGTGTCAGAAGAATGGAACAGAAAATAATATAGAAGATAGTTTGATGTCATTATATAGATCAATTGTATGTCTTGGCCTGGACTACTGTTTTCAGTACTGAAAAAAAAGAGAACAAACAAACAAAACAGAAGGCCTCCAGAAATAATTGGGTGGCAGAGGGGGAAGTTATTAGAAACATAAATTTGTATTTAAAATATGGAAAAGCTTAAGATTATTTAGTTTCAGAAGTGAACAAACATGAGGAATTATGTCAAAGCCATATATAAAAAATGAGAAGCACAGAGCAGAAAAATTAAGGGCCTCTATTAACTCTGTTTTATATTACAAGAGCATATTCAATGTAACTGAAAGGCAACAGATATGACCCTGAAAATAGGAATTTCTGAGTATGGAACTCACTGCCACAAGACAGATTTGAGCCCTAAACCTCTCTAGATTCCAAAGAGAGTCAGTCATTTATATGGAAAATGCAGTTATTTGCAGCTGCATTAGGCAGAGTAAAATCATAGAGGCACAAATCAATCAATAACTGGCTACCGGTTAAAAATCAGTGGGTGCATCTACATAAGGCGCATAACTCTGGTTACTGTGCAGTGGTGTTGGAGAACATCTTTTAGGTGATGCTACTGTGCAACAGCCTAATAGTACTATGCAGTAATGTATTACCACTGTCTATGCTGTGATGCTCTACTGTGCGGTATTTTCCGGCTGCTGCACAGACAGCGTCTCATGTAGAAATGCCCAGTTACACCAAAATGGTCCTATTTAGGATACTTGCACCTTCCCTAATTTTCTGGACACTGTCAAAGAGTGGATACTGGATTAGATGAACCACTGGTTTGATCTAGTATGGCAATTCTTATGTTTCTGTCTGTGTTAAAAGATTTAATCTATTAAGTATCCCACAGGGTCTTAAAAAGATACAACAATCTACAATACTCAGTCATGGATAATGATAACTTTAATGAATGGAATGACTTGATGGATCTTCCTGAAAAGACCTTAAGAGTTCATTTGCGTACATGTAATCACACTTTCTGAAAAGTGGAATTCACATAGCATAAAATAAGGCTGGGAACAGATTAATATTCGTCCTACATTTTCCATTGCTCAGTTTCTTTTCCTCTTCCTAACTACCTACCTTCAGCCCATTCTAAGGAAAATAACAGCATATGTTACTGTCCTTTTTTTTCCTCCATACCAAAAACTACTTAGAACAATTTGGAAAACCTGGAATAGATAGAAGTGTCAGGCTTTGGACTCTATCACATTAACTTGACTTTCTGACGCCCAGTCCCCACCAGCTTCTCTGACATTCTTTCTCAAATGGTGTGTATGCATGTGTGCGTGTGCGTGTGTGTGTAAGGGGGGGTGGTCAAAGAAGGAACAACTCAGTTGTATGGAAAATCAAACTCATGTGTTGCTGTCAAGATTTCATATCTGTCCTTAGCAGCACCACACTTCTAAAAATGTTTGTGCGCTAGATAAATTGGGGAGCACCAAAACAGAAGAAAAGACACCAAGAGTGCTTAAAAGGACATTGTCAAAGCTAATATTTTAAGTCCTTCTCTGTATTGGTTTAATATCTCAGATAGACTAGAAGGATTTTTTATTTAAAATACATTTCTTTCTCAATTTATTTTTCCATATTTGTACTGTTTTCTTGGTTAATAGTTGTCTCAGCTTGGACACTGAAAGCAGATTGATCAGTTCCACCCTTGTAGCTATCCAATTGCATTTTCCAATTCTAATACTCTAGTCCAGGTGAATGTCCATTGATAGACTTCGTTAAATTGTTTTATTTTTAACAAAAACTAAACTGAAGTTGACAGCAAATCTTTGAGCATACATCTAAATCATCTCTTTACCCATTCTGGAGAGAAATCAGCCATTTGTTACAATTGTTCATGGTAGTTCATTCAGTTCATCCTTAACTTCATAAAAAAAAGGAGATGGCTGTAAAGTTAAGGACACAATAGTATGTTCTCAGAAAGCTTCTGAGTAGGTTAATGAAACGTGAACAAAACATCATCCTACCTGACAGCAGAACTGCAATTCATCAATCCCAAGGTTAAAAACTGATTAACATTCACATCACTTACATGGCTGTAAACTAATTGCAGGGATCTCGGACAGCAAAAATCAACATGAGCACATGTAATAGGGTAACTGGCTGGACACATTTCTGTTCCAATGAGGTAAAGTGGTGTATAAGTTCCCCCCCATTCAAAAATACACCTGCTATGTCATTGTCACAAAAAACATAGGAAAAGAAGAAATAAATTACTTTTACAAAACTAGGCACAAAATAATCCCTATTTCTACTGTTTGTCTTTTAAAAAAAAGAAAAATGAAAAAGAAAGAAAGAGAGAGAGAGAGGGAGAGAGAGAGAAAGAGAGAGAGAACGAACAAGAAAAGAAAAGACACCGATAAATACATATTTTTAGTTCTATAAAGAGAAGGTTGGCATCAGCTGAGCTCTTCTCTCTTGCCATTGGCATGATCCGTGTATATACATCAGAGGGTGCTGGTGACTAATGGTCCCACTTTTAACAGTTCCAAAGTGGAACATTGTAGATTTCTCTTTCAATCTTTGTCTTTTCCTGCCTCATTTTTCGTATATATATTTTCCCTTCACATCACCTGCTTCTCCCCACAGTACTTCCTCTCTAATACAGGGATACCAAAGTAGTACTCATTAAGCTAAGGCCTAAATGTAGGACTCTATATATAGTGTGTCTGTGCATGCATACATGAACATGCATATATATATGCATATATATATATAAAATTAATGTAAATATGAATGTGTGTGTTCATGTATGCATGCATGTATGTTATATATATAGATAGATAGATATAGATATATCTGTCTATCTAGATAGCTAGATAGACATAGATATATATATTGCACACACAGAGCAAGTTTGCACTGCATTATATTGTGTGTGCTGTACTCTTTGGAGGGTCATGCTTCTGTATCAGAAGAGGAGAGTAGCTATAATCTATTCCATTTTATGCAAATTAATGGCAAGACTCTGGCTCCTTGCAATGGCTAACATGGCCATCAGTGAAACAAAGAGATGTCCATGTTCAAATTCATTACATTGCCTCTCTATACAAGAGTCTTCCAAACAGAAATGTTTCTGGCTCATTCTAACACCAACACTTCAATATATGCATAGGTTCCTCCTCAGAGAAATATCTTATCTCACCATCTTCCCTGCTCAGCACTGGCACTTTTTTCACAGTTGCCATTTCTGTCCCATTGGGAAGGCAGGAGTGGGGTTGTTTCACACAACTATCATTTTTGTGTTATTTTTCTTTTCTGGTATGCATTCATTTGATCTTGTTATTTCTTGGAATAGGCCAAAAAAGGACCTTTCGAAACAGTATGTGTTTTTTTCCCTTTTATATCACATTAAAGGGACACTACTTTTGAAACATTTTCCTCAGCGTATGCTGGATTTCATCTCTTGCTGCAGTTTTGTTCTAGCCAAAGCTGAACTTCCTGGAGGTTGTAGAAAAAGGGGCCCTTGCCCCCCAGGTAAGCAATTTTCTGTCGCTGCACGATACACACGCGCTCAAAGGAGACCCCATAGGCTACATTGGCATTATTATCCATGCAGTCAGCCACTACTTGGCACTGGGGGGGCAAGGAAAACCTCTGCAGGAGCTGGTGAGCAGCTGCACATCGGTCTTCCTGGTTCTTGTGCTTCTTCACCTCAAATGAAGAGGGCGAGATTCCAGGAGCAGCCCAACCATCCGATGGGTGAGCCTCGTCAATGTAGACCAACAGGAAGTCGGCCACACCTGAAAACTCCTCCACCAGCTTGCTGAAGGCTGACAGCTGGCTTGTGAATGGAGGTCAGGTAGCTGAACCAAAGTTGACCACCAGGGGGCGCTCAGAGTTGGCAAAATCCAAGAGATGGCACTTGCTCCCCAATTTTCCACCAACATTCTTGCATCTGGTACTGCCGCCACTGACGCCATTGGTTATGTGAATCACTCTGGAGTTTGGGGCTTCTCCACCCAATTTCACCTGATGGCAAAACAAACGAAGACAATAAAGTTACTGTGACTCCCTGCCACAGTGTCCTGTGTATTCACTCTCACAAAGCAAACACAATCAGCTATTCAAATAAAGCACCATGTTCTCTACATGGAAAATTCAGCATGATCCTAGTTTTAGGAAACGAGCTATCCAAGGCAAGTGTCATCTTCAACTGCTATAAGACAATCAAGGGAAAGCAGCAGCAGAAGAGTTTATTTAGTGACTGAATGTTAGGCATCTTCAGCTTTACTCCGGGAACTGCCTAAGACTCAATGCACAATTGTGGAAAAGTCACCTGCCAGTCCCTCAGTTTTGCCAGCCATATGATAGAGAGAAAACCTGCAGAACTCACAGAGGTGATGTCAGGATTAAGCTGAAATCTACACAATGCTCTGAGATACCCCAGTTTATTGATGTTATAGAATCAAAAAGTATTACAAATTGTTTTTAATGAGTCCTGTCACACCAATTCCTATGTATCTTCCCTTAGCATCAAACTATATTTCAACAGTGTAATTTACTTCTGTGCTTCTCCATTTCTCTTCTTATCTCCTAGTTCATGGCATTCAGAAATAAATGCTGTTTTGAATGAATTCACATGAGGCCAAACACTGAAGTCCTTATCCAGATTTTATTCATCCCTTACTGAGGCTGCACTCTTACTGAAATCAACAGGAATTTAAATTGAGTCAGAAGCCAGTAAAAACTGAGTAAAGTTTAAAACTGAGTTTGGGCACAGAGCTCATCCCAGATTACATTACCAAGCATTGTCTCCAGACAACCCCAATACAATAAGTAAGACTGGGAACTGGATGTTCAGCGAGTGGAAAATAAATCACTTCCACTACTGCTGAGATCCAGAAGTAAATGTTGTAGATAGAAGGACTTTCATCGCTACACCTGACACTTGATGGTCCCTGATGAGCATATGCATGATCATTCATGGTTCAATCCCACTCCTTCAAAAGAGGGACCCATACTGAATCTGATCTTCTTCTCTCCCATGACTCTCTTATAGCCAGTAGAAATTTCATAGGAAAATGTGCTGGTTTATTTAAGGCTTCAGGAATGTATACTTCCATAAAGAAGCCTCATGACATATTTGTAAAACAGCAAGCAACCCTTGTATCTATTTAATATGGGATAAATGAGGCTCAAACATCCCAAAGTTCATAAGGAAAGAATAGAATCCTAAAGGCCTGGACTCACAAAGTTCTTTGATCTGAGCACTAGGTAACTATGCCTGCCTGTTGTTAGCGCTTTAAAGACAACCAATCAAAGCCCGAATCACTGTTTTGTTGCCTTTGAAATAAGTGATGTTTTGCAATGAACTTGCATCTGTTGGGTGGATGATTACAGCTTCTGGTCTAGTCCTTGGATCCAAAAATCTTAAGGTGAATCTATACCATTTTTCAAGAGGAAAGAAAATCCCAATGGAAATTAAGGAATGATGACAGGACCCAGCTCATTTTGGTATCTGCCAATGTGATGCTGGCTTTATAATATGAATTCAATGACTAAATAAGACTAATAAACAAAGCTGCTCCAAAGACTGTAAACAGATTTTGCCTATTTTTTCTCGTTTTACTTTGAAAAAAAATTATGAATGAAAGTTTTCTGGCCAACTGCATAATCACTAATAAATCTGAGGAAACCACAAGCTGTTTATGGAGTTCATACTGGCAGAAAGAGAAGCTAACCTCGTCATATAGACTTTTCACGACCAACTGATCTTTCATCTCTCCCAAATGCTACTTGCACTAAGAAGGTCTGTAAATCTTGGATGGGAAAAAAAGCCCAAAGTGTTTCCATTGGACATGAGTATAGTAGTGCTCTTCAAGTCACACTGGTGGCAAGGGCATTGGCATGCATGATTGTGCTCCAACAGTGTCAGTATGCTCTGTCCCTCCTATAAGCAGAACTTTCCTGCAAACCAATGAGTTTTAGAAACAAAATACAAACCAGTTCCTGGCTCCATGTCATCTAGTAAATCAGAAATCCATGAAGATAAGCCATGATACAGCTAAGCTCATTTAATTTCTCAGTCACAAAGAAAGTCTTATGGCCGCAGGTTACCTATCATATTACTTTCTGCTTCTAGGAGTACTTTTGTTTGGTTGGGGGGAGTGGGATTGTTGTTGTTGTTGTTCTTGCTGCTGCTGGGTGGGGTTTTTTTTTTTTTGTCCTTAATGAGACAGGCTTGCCAAGCAAGCATTCACAAGGCATTTTCTGCTCTTGCAGAAGAGTAATTAGGTTGGTGCCTTGTTCTATGCCAGCATTAGCCACTCCAAAAAACCAACCCTGCCTGGTCATTGGCGCTTATACACAAGCCACAGCATCTCCACTAATTGGTCCTGATGAACTTCTGATGTTCCCAAAGAGGTTCTTTATTTCATGCAGCTCAGGAATGGGATTGACATAGAACAATATCATCATTTCTGATCAACTGCATTGTGGGACTTTTCTGTTTCCTTTGTTGTTATTATTTATTAGTGAAAGAAAAAAAAGAGTCACTCTTGAAAAAAAAAATGGACATAATGAAAATGCCAAGCAAAAAATGTATTCAGCCAACCCTCTTTTGAAATCATAGACAAAAGCAGGAGAAAAATATGTTCTGAGAAAGAAACCAGCAGAATTTCTCTCACACGCAATAACTAGCTCCAGGATTTCTATAATCACGTACTCACATCAAAGCTGGCTTTATGGGTCCCCAGCTGAGATGGAAATCAGGAAGGGCCCTATATCCCCTTCTGATTAAAGAGGGAAAGCCAAATTAAGAATGAAACATAATCCCTGCCTCACTATCAGTACAAGCAGAAGGATCTCCCTCCCTCCAAAGCATTTTGTATGAGGAGAGCCAATCTTGCAGTCATTTAATTGCCCTTATACTGGGCATTTCCTTCTGGAGTTCTCTGAAAAGGGGAGAAAGGCTAGTGCTGCTTTAGCACATAGATGACAAAATGAAGAGGTAGCTTGTGTATGTTCATGGGACAAGGGGAACAGAGTGGAATAGAAAGACCTATTCATAAATTACAAGTTAGAAATGGAACATACTACTTTGTCACGCATTTTCAACACCCCCATGGACAAAATGTCATTTTATCATTTACATTTTTTTTTTTAATTTGCTTTCCATTGGGTTTAGCATAACTCTGTTGGGATCCTTGGCATGCAAACATTTCTTTCAAGCCTTACATCAGGGATTTTCACTCTTCAGCAGGCTCATCAGGCTGTGTTGGCTCCCTGAAGAAACTAGGCATTGCCAGAAAATTAACAAACAATATTAGCTGTTCAAATACGGACACACTGTACTAAGGCCTGGAATCCAGATCTTGCTCATACATGGAACACTTTGAGCTCTTAACCCCTATCCAATCCGTCTCTTTCATGCCTTCTCATTTACCAGCATCTCATCCAATTCCTAATCATGCATTTTATCCATACTATTGCAGAGCCCTTGATCTTTATTTATTTAAAGGTGTTTGAGGCTGAGGGAGGAAAGGGGAGAAGATTTACCAGAAATTAACCTAGACAAACATAAATGGTCAAATCCTTCTCTTCTTACTTACAGCCAAAAACTGCCTGGCCCGTTCATGAGGATGCACCTCGCTGGGAAGGCATAAGGAGATTTTGCTTCCCATACCTACTCTGCCCATAGGAAGACCAGGCAGAGTGTCAGCACCTGGAGTTACCATGTTTCAAAGACAGACAGGGTGAGCCAAAAGGAGGCAGGGCACAGAGTGTAGCAGCCCGGTAAGTGAAATGTAGCTCTGAACCAACCCTTGTGGACAACACCTACAAGATTAGATTGAGGCATTTATTATTTATTAATTACTATTATCTAGATTAAAGGATATTTGAGGAATAGTTCCCATTAATTTATTTGAAATGTTATTTTGAATCTTTGCTGTCCATTTAATTCCTTTTCATCATACTTAGGAAGGTCATTGGAGATGGTGATCTGTTGGGAGCCAGGCCTGTGCACAGGAGGATATCAAGATAAAGTCAGTAACTAACTTCCTGTGGGGTCATGGCTGAAGAAAGTCTTCAGAAGGCAGATGGAGACAGAAGGCAGGAGAAAAGGAGCACAGACTTACACATTAGTTCATGAGGATTTATTTTTTTTTCACATAAAGGCCAAAATTGAGAAATTGTGTAAAGATGACTTGGAAGGTATAGGTTTGCATTTGTAAGTTAAGAGAACAGGATTTGACCCCATGTACAATAACCATAAATATCCCTATCCTTTCTCTGTCTTGTATATTTAGAGTGTACATTCTTTGGGGTCATCTTCTTTGTAACAGTGCCTAGTATAACAGATCCCTGATCTGGCCTGGTCCCTAGACACTACAAGCATGATTACTATTAATAACGATCACTAAGTTTTACTATGTTATTTTTTTCCTTCCTTAAAGCTTCCTTGGTACTTTTGCTGTTTACAGTTAGTTTCACTTCCTGGTTTCCAGACACAATTTAACTTCCCAACACTACGAGGGAAAGTTTCAATTATATTTCTTTATTTTTTTTAAAACTGCTTTCATGATTGGTGCAGTCAGGGATCATAGTAGAAATTATAACTTTTATTAAACCAACAAGATTTTTGCAAAAAAAAAAAAATCTTTAATTGCAAGCTTTGGGGCACAAACACCCTTCATCAGGCATTGGAAAAAAGATTGTAAAAAAGTCTTCCTGGGTAGAAATGGAAGTTCATATTTCATAGGATTTCACAGAAGTCAAAAGATGGAATACTCACTCCTCTGGGAAGACAGTTTTTTTGTATTTTTTTCATGATTTTTCATGATTTCTTGAATTAACTATTGTTTGTATTTGTAAATTTAAGTGAAAACAATTTTGCTGATGGTCCCTTTTGTAAAATCAACATTATTAATATAGGTTTGGGAGACATATTTCTTTTTATTAAACATCATGCAATGCCAACACTTTGGACTTGCAACTATTTAATAATTCCTTTTTACCAGAAAACTTACTTCATAAGATCCCCTTATTGCTCTGCAGTACAAAGAAAGAGACATGTTCTTACCCTCTAGATCAAAATAAACAACAGTGATAAGTGCATAAGGGTTTAGTCTAAGAGGGCTTTGCTCCAATATCTAAACAGCCTCCCAAAAATACCATAGTCAAGCACGGGTGTGCTGAAGAACAGGAAAGGTCCAGTTGCTCCTTATGTCATACATGTAAATATTACCTCTCTCAGGTAGTCAGGACTCGCAATGCCATTCCAGCACTGTTCTGAGTGCTGGTGTCTTCAGATATGAGTGCACCCATTACATAGGGAGAGGTAGCTTACTGTTGGAGGGAAGAGGTATAACAAGCAGTTTTTGTACCCTGGCCAGTTGTGGTGGCCAAGCCGGCAGTGGTGATACCTGCCAATTTCATGCCCCCTTCTTAAGTGGATGCCCAGGCTTGGTGCCTTGCATGTCCAACCCTAATTATGCTATTGCTTGAGGGTATGCCAGGCAAGCTAATTGCACCTCCCCTCCAGCTCTCAGATATTTGGCATTTATAGGATCATTTTTTTTGCCTCCAATAAATCTAGCAGTGTGCCCATGCCCTAAAGTTTTAATCTGGTTCTGTACTCTGTGCGTCATTCTGCTTTTGATTCAACCCCTTTTAGAGACAGGAAAGGGCTGTACATATAAATGCACAACTCCATAACCACTCATCTACTGACCCGTTCATCTATTAGGATATATGTGCATATGGGATTTATATATAAGTACATAAGAAGTGCCTACCATACTGGGTCAGACCAATAGTTTTATCCAGTATCCTGTCTCCAACAGTGGCAGGACTGAATGCTTTAGAGAGAGAGCACTGAACCAAATAGCTCTAGAGTGATCTATCTTCTATTCATTACCTCACTTGTCTCCACCATTATTAGTTTAGAGATGCCAGAGGGAACACTTTCTGTTCAACAGCTATTAAAGATCCAATTTTTAAATAGCATTGGTTGAGATTTTTCCCTCCTTCAGGACTTTCAAGAACTGGATTCATCATAGTCCTAGTGTACATGATCTTAGAGGTAAAGAGAGTCAGAAAATAGTTCCAGTAATGTTCTCTACTCTGTCCATAACAAATTTTCTGCAGTTTTGGAAGAAATGTGGCATATAGAAAGTGCATGATGAGGTGGTGTGATGTCATTGCTTTGTTTTTCACATGGATGACATATAAATCAATGAGAACCATTTTAATATCCCTAAAACACACATTGTTGGGGGGGGGGGTTGCTTTGTGTTTGCGTGTGCCCAGGTGCACCTAGACAAGTAAATATATACGTTTTCTTAGTAGTCAATGCATTCCCCATTTCTGGGGCTGATCATAGCATCCAGCAATTCTACAGAACTGCTTACAGCAGGAAAAAAAAAGTGTCCAAATAACAAGAAAGCACCTTCCCTTACATTTTCTCTGATAAAGAATTGTTCTGCTTTGTCCGCTAGCCCTGTTAACTCCCCATTATGATAATCAACTTGGTTTTAAGGAACATTGGTCTGTGACACAGCACACGTTTTCTTCCTGTGTTCTAGAAATTTTAAAGAAAAACCATGCCAAACAGCATCAACACGGAATCTGGCAGATGTTGAAATCAGAAATCAGAGTTCCGGACACAGGAAGAAATACATTAATCATGGATAAATTTTACGTAGGGAAAAATAAACAAACATGAGAGAATTACTCAGCCATTCCTATTCTGAGGGGTGGAAAATATCTTATATAAGTAGTTCCAGTGAAAGAAAATATTGTATATTTGTTAAACAAACAATTCAAATTACGCATTATTTGCCCACTGGGGATGTTAAAGTCTTTAATTGTTAATACTAGGTCCTGCCTACATGGGAATGTTTTAACTAAAGGTTTGCATCAAATTTCTGCAGCAATTTGCAATAATAATTTATAACAACAAGGCAACAATGGAAAAACAAGTTCAAGTTTGGGTATGATGGACAAAAATGGGTTTCCAATGGGAGAAACTGACTGAAATAGCTACTGTGGAAAAAATCCTGCAATAGCTATTCTGTAACATCTTTCTTTCCTTGTAAATGCTTTATTATATCACAATGATTCCAGAACCTGGTGTCTACACAAGTTCCTGAACAGCAGCTATTCCAGTCAATTATCCTGTGTAGACAACACCTACATAAAGATCTCAAAGGCAATTTCTTGGCTGGGAAAGAAAATGCTGCATAATAGAAAGCCCCTCTACATATGCAGGTAAAGGTACAATGGGATCTAAATGTGTGATTCACACAATTGTGCCTCCTGCCATGCCACATGTTCATATCAGGAGGTATGATTGTGGGATCATGCATTAGTTTCCATTCATTGCACCTTATTTCCCACACAGGTAGAACCCAATCCTGGGCTGCTCCCAATACCAGCAAAAAAACAAGCTCCCATGCCTAGGAACCCCCTCCATAGAGGGGCTCCTAGCCACAGAGGCACCCCGTGCATCCCCAGGACTGGGAGATCCCAGCTGCCATGATCCCTCAGCCTTAAGGGTGATGAAACCCCCAGCACTGGGAGATCATGGCTGCTATGACCAACTAGCCTCAGGGGGGGGTTGTGGTCAGCCAGAATGCCATAACCCTGGGGCACCCCAACTGCTGGAATCCAGCTATACATTTTCAAGGTCTAACTTTATAGCTGGCGGGAGCTTTTTATGGTATGGCTACTTTGCACATGTAGCTGGCCTCAAGGTAATTGTACAATTAACTAGTTCAATGCGCAAAATCTGTAACATGTAGAGGGGGCCAAATACAGCACTGGGTAATGGTTCAGAAGATAGAGGATCTGTTCCTCTGCAAGCTTACTGGTGACACTGAGCAGGTCACTTCACTTCTGCATGCCTCAGTTTCCCCAGGTATTCAGTGGAGCTTATGCTTACCTCTTAGATAAAGTGTTTACAAATGCACTGAAGAGTGCAGCAGCAATGTAATAGTTATTATATACTAATATGATTATTATTACTAAATATCATCACAGTGGATAAGAGTAGGAGTTCCTGTTCTATGCCCAGCAGTTCTGCTAACTTGCTCCCTCTTGCTTTAGGCCAGTTTAACTATCTGTATCTCAATGTTTCTGTCTCAGTCATGAGAATTGTATCACGTATGCATGTCACATGGGTGCTGTGAGGCTTTGGGAATATCTGTAAAATATTCTGAGAACCTCACTTGATCTTCATTGTACAACTGTAAAATATTATTAATGGTCAATAAGGTCCCGATTCAGAGAAGTACTGAAGCATGCCATGATGTCTTTAAGATCCTTTGACATCAACGGAAGTAGGGCACCTGCTTTACTAAAAAGGCTGGACTTTATTACATATGTAAATGCTTTGTTAATGCCAGGCTTTAAAGGGGAAAACTAAGGGACAAAGTATAATAATGGTTAAATAACTTGCATGTTTACAGAAATGCTAATGCAACCAATTTGTTATTCAGTTCTAATGCCTGTAGACTCCAACTCACTTGACCTACTGAGTTCGGTTGGGAATACAACAATTAAAAGGTCCTGACACACAAAGTCCCACTCCAGACTTGGGAAAACCTACCTTGGGGAAAAAGAGACTGTGCAGAACAGCCTTTCAGTTCATGAATTTTACTGTTTTGCCTGGTTTGTTCATATTTAGGGCACAGAACAAGTTTGTTCTTCTTTGAACCCTGTGAGAACAAAGTGGCTTCCTGTTTACAGTTTTTGTCTGTACAGAAACAGCAAAAGACTCTCAAGGATTCAGATGCAATCAACTATTTCTCAATGTATTTTATGCCCTCAACTGTTTGGCTCCCGTACTCATCTTTGTTTGTCTACAATACTCAGACTTCACCAATGGTCTTCTGACCCAATCCAAAGCGCTTTGATGATGTCTTTGATTGTTGTGGCTGCTGAATCAGGAACTTTTAAAGTCAATATAGCTTTCCACTAAGAATCACTGCTGTGAATTTATACCCCTTTTGAGACCTGGGAGGAAATACTGCTGTCATTACAGTTAGTCTGAATTTTGCCATTGACTTCAACAGGGCCAGGATTTCATTCTAGGACCCTTCATAGCCTGGCGGTTAAAAAGTGACCTGATTCTATGTTGTTTAAATGTAAATGAATTTTTTATTATGTTCCAAGACCTTAGCTGAAGATTAGCATTTTATTGTTAATACCAAACATAATGCCAAGCTCCCCACTCCTTTAGGTGTTACTCATACCATCAATGAAAGTTTGGGAAATGCAAATCACAAATGCAGGACTTGGCAGGTCCATAAAGGAGCAAGTAATTTTACACCTAATGCTACACCTTTATTTTAAAGTGCTTTATATGTCACTTAAAAGTCTATGTTACTAACTACAGAGATTATGTAGCTTCCATTAAAAAAAGGGTTTTTGGAGGTTTTGAACTTCCAGCCTTCTCTGTAGGTGGGGGCAATGTTCAGAGCTCAAGCCTAACAGATGGGAACTCGTAAGTACTACTCACAGCTCTGCTACTGCCTTCTTTGACGAGTCATGTTAGCCTTGCTGCCTCACTTTCCCCATCTGTAAAATGGGAACAGTAATATTTACCCGTTTACTTCACAAAGGCATTGAGAAGTTCATTGAATTAAGGTCCATGAATTGATGTGATGATGAAAGTATTATAGAAGTAGTAAGTTTTATTTTTTGACTTGATAAGGTTTGCCTTTTTGTCTGATTTGTACAGTGGTGGGTTAGGATCTGGCATAGCTAGGATAATTTGTATTTGCAATATATAGCGAAAATCATGTATACATGCTTAGGAATTCAAGATAACAATTAATCAATAAGCAAACACCACTGCCTACAGTTCCCAACAGCTCTGGTTGAGAATAAATACTTAATGTTATTCTGCAGGTAGACACAGTACAGCTTTCCATTGGATAATGACTGCATCACAGGTTAATTATCCCATATGTCCTAACTCCATTGGCTGAGTGACTTTTAGCTGAATGTGCTCTAAGAAGACAATATGCTCTAACTTAACACTGGTTGGTAAATTATTCACGTCTGGGTTTCAGTCCCAGCTCTGGTACTTACCTGCTGGGTGGCCAATGACAAGACACTTCCTTGCTTTGTCCCTCAGTTTCCAAATCTATAACATGGGATACAACTGCATGCAGGGGTGTAACACAGACTTACTCGTCAATCTCGGTATAGAATTTTGAAATTAAAAAAACAAAGCCTGTGCAGTAAAAATCCCATTAGTATTGATAACTTAGTTCACCAGGAAGCTGCTCCTCAGAGGGTCAAGTTCATTTTTAAGCTCTACCAGATCACATTTTCGTAAGAGAAAAAGATTGTTCCTGTTTTAAGCCCTCTCACACTGTCATATAACCTCCTTTCCCAAGATAAAAGTTAAGAAATAAGTGGAATATTAATATGTGTTATTTATATATGTTATAACACACACACACACACACACACACACAAGTTTATTTTTATCCTTTATTATAATAGACATTCAGAGTGTTCCCAGATTTCTATTTCAAGACTCCATTTTTGCAAAACATTTAAAGAAAATGCATGGATCTTTACTGGTTAAAAATTGACAAAGGTACTATTGAATTAAACTCTTTTCACCCACAAATCTCACAGCATGTTATAAATGCAAATGTCACTATCATCATAGGGCATCTGGGGAAACTGAGGCAGGGGCAGTTAAATAGCATGACCAAGACTGCACAGAGAGTCACTGGCAGAGGAGAGAGTAGAACCCAGGCCCTTGAAACTCATTTGCCAAACCCTGTCCACTGGATTACTACTGATTTTGACTTCCACTAATGCCCGTCAAACAGTGAGCACTAGTATGCACAACCCTCCCCTCTCCCCCGGACAACAAGAACTTTCCTTACACCTGTACCCCTGAACAGAGTAAACACTCACTCTTGTTCTTTTAAACCCAGTCTCATTCACCCACCTGTTTGTAAGCATCTAGGAGGAAGCTATTCCAGACGCAACGCAGCCCCTCTGAGGTCAGCATCCTTCGCCACTCACCACGCGCAGACTTAGACCGACTCAGAAACAGCACCATGTGCTTCAGGAGGATCACAGAATCATAGAGTGCAAGGAAGAGGCAATTGGAGAAAAAAACCGGCAAGATCTGAAGCGTGATCAGCAAATCCACGCTTAACAGACCCATCTTCCCTGCTGCTGCTCTTCAACAGGCTGCCTTCAGCTCCCTTTTTCCCCCTGTACCCTCATTGAAAAAAAACTAAACTAAAATACATTTTTAAAAAGCTCCCCAGCCTCTCTGTGTCTTTCTTTAAAGTCAGTAGAGATGGTTAAATAGAATCTGTCTGGTCAAAACCCATAACTCTGCAGGAAATTCATTCAACTCTAAGTTGCTCTTTATTTTTCAGAGGCTAAGATGTTAAAAAAAAAGTTCCCTTTTCCAGTAGCCCTTAAGACTACATTAAAGCGGGAGGCAGCTGTGCTTCCAGTACCCTGCAGTTACAAAATTTAAGCAGAGATTGTTAACTTTGCCCTACTATCCCATTGTCTCTCAGCTATTTAAGCATGAAGCAGAACTCTCATTTCTGTTTCACCAGTGCTACCAGGTGCAACAAGACTTTTTTTTTTACGTCTCTGTATACAAACTTTCTTTTCCTCTCTCGCTTGCTCCTTCCTCCCTCCTCTCTCTCTCCCTCTCTCTTGCTATCTGTCTGTGGTGCAAAGTGCTTTCCCTCTAGAGTCCTAGCTTGCTTCCCTGTAGCCTTTTATACATTCCCTGGCTAATTGCTGCAATAGAGAAATGAAACCCTAATCTTAGTAAAGATCTTGACGTCAATGTAAAAGAGGGCTTTACTTTGGCCAGGACTGCAGTGAATAGAAAAGTGAAATTCTCAAAACTTTTTTTTTTTTTTTTAAGAGAAGAGAAAAAAAGAGAGAGAGAGAGAGGGAGGGAGGGAGGCTGGAACTTTGCTTTGTTGTTGAAAAGGAAAAAAAATCAGTGTACTTCTGAGTGCTGTTAAGTGCTTTCAAACTTTGGAAAATGTATTTTTGTATGACGTGGAAGGTAACACAGCAACATAGGCATCTGCTATTTTTTTCTCCTGAGGCTTTTTATTTTCTTTGCCCTTTTGTCTTTTCCAAGAAGGTGTGTGAGTTGATGCATCCCAAGAAAGAGTATATTTCTGTATGTTTCCCTCCCACTCTCATCAAGTACAATGTTCCTGGTGTTTTAAATATCTTTTGTTGTCTTGTTGGTATTTAAGGAAACATAAGTAAACACCCAGGACTGACTTCATCTACTGATGTGTAAGAGGAAAAAAGGGAAAAGATTTTGAATGAGTTTTGTTAAGCTGAAGCGCCTCACTTTTAAAAAGGGCCAAATTTCCCATTGGCGTAAATCAGTATAACTCCATTGGCTTCAGTGTCCAATTATAATGGTATGTATTTAAAACAGCTAAGGATATGATCAATTTTGAGTAATTTACTTTGGGCTCAAAAAATTCGAGGAAGGAAAAAGGGAAATCAGTTTCCTTTGGAAAATCAGTCTGATGAAAACATTGTGTTCACTTGCACTGCTAATTTTGTTTTCAATATTTTTTTTGACTATTTACCCCTGTCCAGAATTTGGTATTCTTATCTTTGCACTTGTGCAGCAGATACATTTGTGCTGTTTGCAACAGGGTTCTAACCTCCCAAGGAAAATACTGTCATCATTTCAATTAACAACTTGATCTTTTTAATTTTTGAGATAATTTCTCTATCTAGGTGTTCTCATAAGCCTCCGCACTACATAGGGACATGAACAAACAAGAACATTACAGCATTGGAAAACAAGGTGAGGACTTACCACAAAGCAGCTGATGCACTGTTCTTTCCATATGCCCACCTTTACCCTTTGACTTGTGGATGCTAAGCGGAGGTAACTTAGCCCTCAATGAGACAGGGCCAAGGTGTCATGTGTCATGGTTTAGCTTTTGTATAGTACAGGGTAAGAGTGGGCACCTGCACAGTTACCACAGAACAGCCGGCATGTAGTAAGCCCCCTGTCCCTTTTAACTCCCCTCACTTTGCTTGTTTGTACATATCTAAAGTTTAGCTCCCAGAGATGTCATATAAATAGCTGGCTTTCCTATTTAACCAGTGATTGGACACATTGACTGTGGCCCTGCAAACTTTCCTTACATCATCTTACTAATATGTCTCAATCCTACTCAGCATGGATCATCAATAGCCATAGTACTTTCCACACTATCAAGCAGAAATCAAATGTCACTAGTCATCTTTAGCCTGGGATTGTTTAGCATGTATTTATATCTGGTACCAGTTCTGCCTTCAGGTGCATGTGCGGCTCCCACATGCACACTGGTGACTATGTGTATTTCCATTATTAATGCACAAGTGTTCTGGAGTTAAGCTCAGAGCCTCCTTCAAATGAAATCACGTCTGTTCAGTTTTTCCTTCAAATTAAATCAGTGTTAACGTCAACAGGGCTGTTGGTGACATTGCCCTGTTGCCAGGGAAATGGTTGCAATGTCACAGATTCAGCTTTATAATTTCAACTTGCAAAAACAAGTTATGAATTGGAATTTATATCTCCCCACACATGTATGAGTCAGCATGTTCTTGTAATGTGAGCACAACACTGGGGAAAAGGGTCCCGTGAGTTCTAATCCTGGCTCTCACTTGACTTGCTGTCTGGCCTCAGGCAAGTATATTTAATCTTTCTCTTGCAGGGAGTTTTAAAGCACCTATCACTGCATTATCTCACCATTATATATACCAACAAAAATTACAGTATTCTGTGTGTGAAGAATGCCATTTTCTGCCCTTTTACTTTATTCTTCCAAAGATTATTAAAAGGGAAGTTTGAGGGAGAAGGAGTTAAACTTGCTGACAGATATATGAGGTCAGTCTGTGTCATTGGGGATATTTGCAGACACCTTGAAGAACAGCATGGCCCAGTCTAATCCTTTTCTCCCAAGGTAAGTATAACCCTAGCCAAAGACCTACACTGAGATCACCATGTATCATGGACTTACCTACCCAAAGGGTACAATTGTCTCAGTGATTCATAGATAGACGGACTGTCTGTAAGGCAGCTAGACTCCAGTCCATTGAGCACTCTGAAGTGGATCAGAAGTTGACTGGAAAGTCAATGGAGCAAGAGTGTCACATGCTGTTTGGATCCTTATTACTTAACAGGTGGACTGCTGCAGGTCTTGTTATCTACAGCTTCCATGGGGCTATCCCATTCACCCCCAGGAAGTGGGTATAATGAAACTTTAATCAAAAGGTGATACATTTGTGGAGCACTGTTTTGAAATCTTCCTCAGATTGGAAAAAGTATTTTGACCAGTTGAAAAATGTAGAAGGCATTTCTTGCTAATGTTGCTATCTTTTTTCTAAGGAGCAGTTGATAGGCCAACTGAAGTTCTGAGCATGTTTCTTGTCTTGACAGTCTAAGGACAAAAGCCTTTAACAAAGAATGAAGTTAATGCTCACTATTATGTCTATCATTCTTGGACTGATTCTGACATTGATCCAACTGTTTATTTCCATCAAACACTGCAACATCTGGGAAATAGTACTGCCTTCATCTGCCAAGAAAGAGAGGTAGAAATATGGATCTTAACATATGGGCAGCGTGAAAGTCCACAACATCTCCATACTCTCCACACTCCTACCCCAGGCAGCTTCACATAACACTGAAAAGAGGGACAGAGAAGACAGAGACATGAAGACCTCAATAAGTAGGTGTTGATTAGTAAGAAGATCAGAAGCTCCTTATGGGAGGAAGGCTTTCTAGAATTTAAAGTACATATTTGGGAAATCTCGGATCATTTCTCTTCTCTGCCAGAGATTTTCTCTATGAGCTTTGTCAAGTCACTCAGGCACTCTCTGCTTTGGTTCCCCACCCGTAAAATAATACTTCCATATAATTGTGAGGGGCTCAAATGCTGTAATGAGAAACACAGACATTCCATGGATACATATGTGTCCAAGAACAGTGAGAAGAGTCAACCTAATCCTACACCATCCACTGCAACTGGATTTTGTATGTGTACAAGGTAGACAGCCTGAGCACGGATCTCTGCAAATGCCATTGAGAGATCATGTGGGAGACAAGGATTTCTTGGAGTGATATCTTATATTGGGCTATGTGCCTGTCTGGCTTCAAATGCCCTCTGACGTGCGGCCTTAGTCCACACCGTAAGGGGGATACATTCAACTGTTTCGTGAAACCCCTGAGGTGGGTGTCGGTTGCCTTGAGGACCACCCCCAAACTCTCCTGCCACAACTTTGAATGTTACATCAGTGGAGGGAATAGCCTCTAGAGGACCCTCAGGAATGATCACGTCGCCAGCTGGATGTTTATGGGGCTCCACCTCCCCTACACCTCAAACCTAATGCCATCCTCCAATGGGGTGTCAAGTCTCAAGGCTACTATTCCTCCAGTGTGGGTGTTCTTGAGCTTCGTCACCTCTTCAAGGCACTAGGCTATTGTTCCCTCACTTCTTGTGAGTGAGACATTGAATTAGCTTGGCCCCTGTATCCCAAGTCCCCTGCTACTGGCAGGTTCTGCTCCTGAGGCCCATTTGGGCACCCTTGTGCCAATGAATAAAAGAAAGAAGAAAAAAAAGAGAAAAACAAGAAGAAACCTGAAATTCTGGGGTCATAGGAGTTGATTCCCTCAGCCCTCCTGCCTGTACCCGGCAAGGTTTTCCCTGCCATCACTCCCCCGACATCTCCCTTCTTTCTGCATCCCAAGGCCATTTTCACGGCCCAATACCTAAGGATAACTGGGCATATTGGATTTTAAATCCTCAAGGTCGGTCACAGTCTCTCTTCCCGGGTTTCCGTCCCTGCCTCTCTGCTGACTGGAGCGTTAAATGCCATGCTCCCTCTGCAGTGTTTGGAACTTGTTGCCCTGAGCTCTCTCCCCTGTCGGGGTTCAACTTAATTATTTTTTTGGTGCAGGGAGCTCCCACAGCCTCCACTGCCATTCCCTGCCTGGGTTGGCTTTGATCAGGCTGGCGTAAGGAGCTTCCACCACCTCTCTCCCTCCTTTTGCTTCTTTGCCAGCACCCACCTTTATTTCCACCGGCTGATGATTCCCTCTGACATCACCCACCAGCTTTAATTGAATAAAGCGTGGGCTCTCTCCTCCGCCCCTCCGGCATTATTTCTCCTACAGGTAAGTAACCATTTTTTCTTTTCTTTTTGTATTTGTCTTTGCCAGGTCCCATGGGCACAGTTCCTGGATCATCTGGCTTGTTGTCCCTGGGACAGACTATTAGGGGTGTGTGAAATGGGCCCTATTTGATTCAGATTTGGATTTAGCCTGAATGGGGCACAGTGATTCAATTCGTTGATTTGGATCACTGTCTCCGATTTGATTCAGCTAAATCCAAATATGAAGATTCAATGCTGATTTGGAGAATCAGTAATTCAGACACAGACTCTGCTTTAAATGCTTTTTCTACATACCTTGAGGTACCAGGTGTAGCTCATTAATGTTGCAATGCTGAGACAGATGGAGGGCGGGGGCCAGAGGACTGGAAGAGGGCCAATGTGGTTCCCATCTTCAAAAAGGGTAAGAAGGAGGACCTGGGAAACTATAGGCCAGTTAGTCTTACCTTGATCCTAGGCAAGCTGTTTGAGAAAATTATTCTGGTACACATCCATGAGGGGCCAGCAGGGGATTTCATGCTTAGGGGCAATCAACATGGGTTCATCAGTGGCAGGTCCTGTCAGACCAACCTGGTGGCCTTCTATGATCAGATCACCAAATCATTAGATGCAGGGGTAGCAGTGGACATAGTCTTCCTGGACTTTCGGAAGGCCTTCGACACTGTCTCTCACCCCGTTCTCATTAAGAAACTGGGGGACTGTGGTGTCGACACCCACACAGTCAATTGGGTCGCCAACTGCCTGGGGGGCTGCACCCAGAGAGTGGTGGTGGATGGGTCATTTTCAACCTGGAGGGATGTGGGCAGTGGGGTCCCCCAGGGCTTGGTCCTCGGGCCCGCACTGTTGAACATCTTCATCAGTGACTTGGATGAGGGGGTAAATAGCACCCTGTTCAAATTTGCTGATGATACTAAGATGTGGGGGGATGTGGGCATGCTAGAAGGAAGGAATAGGCTACAATTGGACCTAGACAGGTTACAGGGGTGGGCGGATGAGAATAGGATGGGATTCAACACCAACAAGTGCAAAGTGATGTACCTAGGGAGGAACAACCGGCACCACACCTACAGGCTGGGGAACTCCCTTCTTGTCAGTACAGAGGTGGAAAAGGACCTTGGAATCATCATTGACTCCAAGATGAACATGGGCCGGCAGTGTGGGGGTGCAGTCAGGAAGGCCAACCGCACCTTGTCATGCAGCCACAGATGCATCTCGAGTAGGTTCAATGAGGTGATCCTCCCCCTCTATGCAGCACTGGTCAGGCCGCAGTTGGAGTACTGCGTCCAGTTCTGGGCACCGCACTTCAGGAGGGATGTGGACAACATGGAGAGGGTCCAGAGGAGAGGGTCCAGAGGAGGGCCACTCGCATGATCGGGGGCAGCAGGGCAGGCCCTATGAGGAGAGGCTACAGGACCTAAACCTGTTCATCCTCCACAAGAGAAGGCTGAGGGGGGATCTAGTGGCCTGTTACAAACTAGTCAGAGGGGACCAGCAGGCACTGGGGAAGTCCCTGTTCCCCCG
>NW_017728947.1:79631075-79637614 GCF_001723895.1 Crocodylus porosus
ACCCCAGTAATCTTTCCTGCCATGGCAGGGGGTCGGACTAGATGATCTACTCAGGTCCCTTCTGACCCTAGAAACTATGAAACTATGCTCAGCGGTGAACGCAGAATTGTACTGGAAGTACTTCTGGTCCGCTTCTGGGTCTTCTGAGGAGCATGCTGGGGGCCCCCTACGTCCTCCCAGCTCAGCGATCGGCCACAGGGGGACCCTGGGTGCCCTGTCAGACCCAGGAGGCACTAGTCGCCTAGATGGAGGGTGCAGGGGGACCCCCAGTGTGCTCCCTGGTTGACCTGGGAGTGGACTGGAAGTGGTTCTAGTCCACTTCTGGGTCTGCTGCTGAGCATGCTAGGGAGCCCCTGGACTCCTGTGGGACACTCCATGTGCCCCAGCATTGCAGCATTCACAAGCCCCTGCTACTTTTAAAGTTGTATCTTTGTCCAATTCGCCGAATCTTTCCAAATCTCTCCAAATCAATCCAGAGGATTCCGTTTCAATTTGGAGAGATTTAAGGGTCCTCTGATTTGATTAATATTCAGAGATTCAGCCACTGAATTGGGCCGAGTCGAATCAGGGACCAAAACTTTGCACAGCCCTAAATAGTATATAGTTGGGATAAAGTTAGAAAAACTTTTGAATATGAGATATTCTAAAGGTTGTCTAACTCTATCCCAGCTACTTAGTTGGTCCAGTAAAAGATGTCACCCTAAGAAATCCTTGCCTCTCACATAACTTCTGAACCATCATAGTGGCTATCGTGTCACTGTAACACTAAGAGATCTCACACCCAACACCAACAAAATTATCCACATGCCACGCTCTGTTTTCAGCCACAGTAGCATAGAGTCAAGGATATGGGCAGAAAGTAAGTATTGACTTTTCCCAGGCATGGGAAGTTGGAGACAGAGTGATTGTTACTGAGATCACTGACCTCATGTGTATGTTTCTATAGAGCCAACTGGATTGTTATTTACTTTAGGGGTGTTTGCAGATGATCTTACCTGTAGGAGGCATTAATACTCTGGGTCCTAGCTTTCTGTAGCTTAGGAGGACACACATCTGGTTTAGATTTAGATGCCAAAAATCCCTTGGTACTTTTAAGGCCTTCATTTGTGAGACTAGGATTACCTATCTATGTAGGTTTCTGCAGTGGTTCCCATCACCATATTGTCTGTGTACCCATGGTATGCAAAATAACTTGGTAAAGTTTGAATAAGAACACCAGGAAGGTGCATCAGAGATGCTGAACTCCAAAAATGTGGGAGAAGAAGTCATAAATTACATTTCAAGTGCACAGGCAAGCATAAAGGCTGTTCTTTGAACCTAAGAATCTTAACTTGATGGTGGTATTTTTCTCTGACTTGTCTTCCTCACACCTAAACAGAATATCTCAAAATATTTATTGTTTCTCCACACAGCAGAACAAGACCTCCTCGCAGCAAGAGGTACTCAGACCAGCTGCTATAGTTTTCTTCTCAGGGGCCATGTATATTGAGAAGTGATTAGAGAAAGCTGTGCATCACAGAGTATTGCTTCTCTGATTTGTAGCTACTGCAACAAGAAGGAAAGGTTTGCACTTGGGAGTGGAACAGCAGTTCCTCAGATTCAAAGGTTCTTCTAATCTTTACTCCCATGTGGAGGGACTGGGCAGGTTCCAACCACAATTACTTCTTGGGAGTCTGAAGTATCATTCCCAGACAGGCAGTGCAGCTGCCCAGTGATGTGCCTTGAGACAGATGGTGATAGGGAGGGAATTTGTCTAGCTTCCCCTCTGTCTCACTACCAACTATGAAACCTGCTTCCTAAGGCTTTACACAGGGACAAGAATTGGGCCCCTTAATATTTCCCTATTTTTCTTTGCCAGTAAAGTAAAATCTCTTCTCTCCTTTACCCAAGCCCCTGCCTCAGAGGTTATCAAGAAGCTGATTTATTATCTGTCTCTACCTTCTGACTGGAGTAAGCAACAGATTTTTTGAGTGGATGCAATTTTCTTCAGTTTAAAAAAATGTATCATGAATTTGGCACTAGTGAAAGGCACTGACTTGACAGACCTGGAGAGGAAACTCTTCTATTTATCCACAGAGCAGGTACAGCCTGGACATCCAAGATTTCCAGTAAGCTTCCAGCACACTCATTGCCAATGAACCTTCATTATAGTCCAAAGAAAAAATTCCTACAGCCTCAGCTTCACTGGACTCATAGTCCTTGGTCTCTTATGAGACAATTATATGTGGTTTACAATGGAGCACTTTGTCCAATAGGACATGGACTAAGATAGTATTTAAAATAAATCAGATGAGAAAAGGTTTCTGTGCTACAAAGTGGTTACTTAGGCAAACTGTCACTGGTATCAATGGGAGTTTTGCCTTGGGAAAGTTTGAATAAGGACCTCAGGAAGGCACATAAGAGATGCTGAACTCTGATAATGTGGGATAAGTCATTAATTGCATCCCAAGTGCACTGGCAAGCATACAGGGTGTTTATATTTACATTTCACAATAGTACTCCAGGGGCATTGTCCAAAACCATTGTGATCACAGAGACATAAAACTGTGCTAAGGAGAAAGGCAATAAAAAGGGCACATCAATGTAATTTATTCTCAGTATCTTCACCCACATGGTGAAGCCTACCATTACCATGGCTGCTGCCTTCACAAAACCTGCCCTATCAGCTTCAAAACTGTCAATGTGGCACCTTCCATGAGTGGGGTAATTGAATCATGTATCTGGATGCAAATGTGGGTGTCTGCATGAGCATGAGTGGCAGGTTTGAGGTCAGAAAGATTTCCGCATCCATTTGGCTGATGAGCTTCAACTTTCTGGGTGACACAAAAATAATTTCCCTTGCTTAAATGAAGTTGCATGAACAAACCTCATGATAAAACACACCTAGGTGAGTCAGACTTGATTTTGGAACAAAAATAAACACCACTCCCAACCCAATAGACCACATATTTTCTCTTAGGAGAAAAAGGAAGATTTATTTATAATTATAAACTGTAAGAAAACTTTTTTTCAGAAGAGATCCAAATTAATGTAATCCCTCTGAAGACATGGCAAAAGGGATGAAAAAAACCTATAGGTTTCAGTACATAGGCATAACAAGGCAATCCTAATTGGTTTGAGGGGTTGCATCCACCTAGCCAAAAACCCAACAAAAAGAGGAGACCTTGACTTACTGGTTTATGTCTCTGTGATCACAATGGTTTTGGATAATGCCCCTGGAGTACTATTGTGAAATGTAAATATAAACACCCTGTATGCTTGCCAGTGCACTTGGGAAGCAATTAATGACTTATCCCACATTATCAGAGCTCAGCATCTCTGATGTGCCTTCCTTATTCAAACCTTCCCAAGGCAGAACTCCCATTGATACCAGTGACAGCTTGCCTAAGTAACCACTTTGTAGCATTTGTGCAACTGTCCTGCCCTCCAGAACCCAAAGGCACCTTCATTTTGGGTTAGTCTGAGATTCCAAAGGAGCACTCTAATCCCAACCATCCATACAGGGAACGAATGATCCCAGCAATCCCAACAAAATATTTACCAGTTTCTTCACAGTGTCCCTCTTAGAAGCTCTGCTAACCCAAGTTATTTCAACAGACGTAATCCAGGTTTATGTCACAGTCTTCCTGCTCATGCACTCCTGTAGGTACATTTCAAAAGCTGGCAGCATTACCCCACCCAAACTTCATCCCCCGCTTTCCCATCTTGACTCATTTTTAGCTCTGCCTTCTATGATTTGTTTTCTCTCCAGTACCTTACGCAAAAATGATGCAAAACCACAAGAAAGGCTCTTTATCATTCATTATATTTCTTGTTCACCCAGAAGCAGGAAGTACCAAGAAATTATCTTCCCTTCAAGTCTCCAACCATCTTTTCCCAAACCAAGAAGCTGAGATAATTCAGATAAACAGTGGGATTGAGAACCCAGGCTGCAAGTCCAGAGTGACAGATATCTAGAAGTCCAAAAAGGAATAGAAGTGTCGGTCAACCACAATCCCTCCTCATGGGGGACCCTAAGTGGTGAACTGTTTTTCCAGACCAGTTGCATCCACAGGAACAAGGACTTAGAAACTGAATGCCCCACATGTTTTAGACACAGGTCTAAAACACATTTTTGGAACTCAGGGTGATGAGTCCCTACAAATCCTCACATTATTATTTTATCCTTGTTCAGGTGCAGTGCTCTTCGTTCTGAGAACTAGATATGGGAGCATGCTATAAACTTGGGTATTGTATTTAAATTGAGGATGCTGAGATCAGGATTTTTCTTTAATTCAATACTGTAAACATGGAGAGGATTTGAAGCATTCAAACAAAGAACTCCCCAGAAGTTTTGGGCAGTACAGTTCTGAATGTATACTTCAGAAATCACTGAGACAAGGAAGTCTGCTTCATTTACCACCTGATTTCTTATTTCTTGTTTATCTGTGGAATGTGAGCTTTTGTAAAAGACAGTCGCTGTGGTAGCCTCTTAATGGTATGATTCTCCACAACTTCTTTCCCCAGACAAACACTGAAATAGTAACAATTAATAATCAACATTAACATAATATAAAACATTAATTACATGTAAAATTGACTGACAATGCTAGTAGGTTGACTTGTTCAGTATTTGGGGCATATTTAACAAGCTTCGTCGAAGTGACTGTTTATCTGAGACCAGTATAAAACCTCTCTCATATTTTTCAATCTGTAAAATGACCTTGAAATATTATTTTGATACTTTTTTTTTCTGAAATGTAGAAATCAGCAACCTGGAACCTTTAAACAAAGCCACAGCTAGCCACCTGAACTCTCTCTGGGAATATGCACTCCCAGCCACCTGTACTTATAAGCCTCAATTATTTTCTGAAGAGTCTTACTCTCAACAGTACCTCTTGCAGTCACAGTTCATATTTCATCCATGACCAGGCAGGAGTTTTTAATCACATTCACATGTACATAATCTAGTGTTGGACATTTCTCCATTGCACTTTGGACAAATGCTCTGTAGAAAGTATGTGTGACCACCAAATATCTCCCAGGCTTGTATTTAGTTTACAAGAACCCCATGTATCATCAGTTATGGGAGCATCTGTAGGACCATCTTTGACAACAGAAACAAATAGTTTATGAAAAGTTGCAACTAACATAGGCCTCCCATAAAGAAAGGCATTTTTTTTTTTTTAATGTGGATTACGGCTCAGGCCTCCTTTTCGTTTTGACTATACTGTTATTCAGTTTTGGTTAAATCTTGTGATGCATAAGCCATTTGTATCCAGTTCTGACCATACCGCTGAAAGCATATTACTCTTCGGAAGTGTTTGCACAACTTGCTTTGGACTTACTATAATAGTATCTCAGGACTGAAGCCTCTTTAAATAACTCTCAGTTTTCTTAAATGCTTTATTAAGATTTGTATCCTGCATCCAGTAGACATCTTTGCACATTAATGCTCTTTGATTGTTTTCAGGCAGATATATTCAGTGAAATTTTCCCTCTATAGTTCACCACTCCAAGGAATTCTTGTATGCTGCCTTTGTTTTCTGGGGCCTCTAATCAAAGACTTCTCCTGTCTTTCACCAGATCAGAACTTCTTGTGTCTAGACCTTGGTATCTTCTGTATCATCATAAATAGTTTGATTATTCTGTGAAATAACCCAGGAGCCATATACAACCCAAATGGAAGTCTAAGGTAACAGTGTCTGTCTCCCAAAGGGGTGATGAATGTAGACAAACATTACTGTATTTCTAAAGGCAACCGCCAGAACCCTGCTGACACATCAAGCATAGACAAATATTTGGAGTCAGCCACCTCTTCAAAAAATGTCTCCCCTCATAGGTATTGGGAAAAATTCTTTTCCCCCACATAGTTAGTTATTTTGGTTAGTTGGGGCCAGTGGTATAAGGCTGGGGGTGGGCTGGCAGGGGCAGCATTGTGTAGGGTGCAGCAAGATACATCAAAATGTGGGGTGAATAGGGGACCCCTGCGGCGGGGGCAAGAAGGTGTAAAACCATTGCTGCAGTCACACAAAGCATCCAACCCAAGAATGTTTTTCTAAGACTAGTGAAAACATATGTCAGTAAAAAAGTGTCAATAAGTAAAAAGTTTATTGACTGCCAGTAAAAAAATATTCTTGGGTTGGCAACCCTGCTTCTCAGAGCCAAGGTATCTGACAAAGTTTGCTTCATTCACCCTTGCATTCTAACTGGTCTATTCTGAACACACAGCCAGTCCCAAAGGCTTTTGCAAACACCTTTTAAAGGTACGGTTCTGCATACTGGGCACTACATTCAGACATGTTTCTATTATATTATAAGCTTAAGTGAATCAGCTGAAGCTGGGACCCTGTTAAGGTACTATATGTACAGCCAATAGACAATGCCTGCCCTCAAGAGCTTACTGCCTTACAAAGGATTGGAGGAAGGAAGTGTTTTACAGATGGGAACCAAAACATAGAGAGTTTCAGTTACTTGTCTGTCACCAGAGCGCCCCAAGGGATGACGAGGTCGAACGGTCACAAACTCCTGCAAGACCCTTTTAGGCTGGACATAAGGAA
>NW_017728947.1:79637734-79648548 GCF_001723895.1 Crocodylus porosus
TGACCCCAGCTGACTTCCTGCCCTTTGGGCAGGGGGCTGGACTCGATGATCTCCCAAGGTCCCTTCCAGCCCTAATGTCTATGAAATCTATGAACTCATATAGGAGTCAGGAATAAAAGCCATGCTCCTAGAGGCCTGACCTAGTGCTTAAATCACAAGATCAGCTTTCCTATCTTTAACATCAAAGAAGCACCTTTGCTCAGGACATAGGGTAAAACAGAAGGCCAGGTGCCATCAGCAACTTTACAATAGTAAGGGGTAAAGAAACACTGAGGAAGGGCTTAAAGTAGTGGTGCCAACCTTTTTGTCCACAGGGCCAGATTGGCAATGCCTAGTCTATCCAGAGGCCAGATCCAGCCAGGATTCCTGATGCAGTGCCTGGGCAGGCACAACACGCAACATCTGGCTGTGCTGGAGGAGGTGGGTGGCAGGCTGCCCCCAGTGCAGCCCCACAAGGGAAAGGAGTTTAACTTGGCCCTGTGGACAGAAGGCAGCGTGGCCAGACCCCAACACATCCCTGTGAAGAGGGAAGGGGTCATGGCTCAGCCCTGTGAGGGAGGCAGGAAGGGGTATAGCCAAGCCCCAACCCAGCCCCATGAGTGGTAAGGGGTTTGACCTGGCCCTGCTGAGAGAAAAGGAGCCTGGCCCAACCTGGCCCCATGGCCTGATCCAACCTGGCCCCGTAGGAAGGGAAGGACATGGTCTGGCCCTGATCCAGAAATGGGAGGGATGTGGCCTGGCTGCATGGGAAAGGAAGTGTAGCTTGGCTCTGACTGGGCATTCAAAGGTTGGGATATGGGGATTTAAAAAGGGGGAGGGTTGAATTAATGGCTACTGCTTCCATACTGAGAAATTTCTGGATCCATGGGGAGCTCCATGGACCAGATGTGTTGGTTTCATGGGCCAGAGGTGGACCACCTTTGGCTAAAAGAGTTGGGCAGAATTAGGGCTGAAGGAAGACAAATAGAACACAAGGAACTGAGAAAAAGGGGGAGGGGGGTAAAATTAAATAACTTCCATGATAGCGAACTGCAACTTCTTGTTTTGTAGTTAAATTTAAAACAGGTTCAGGGTTTAATCTTCAGCTTGTTTATTTTTATTTTTTTTGTCTTGAGCACATGTTCAGTAGTGTAAAGTTGTATAAATCTCTGTTAAGGGGCTTGTCATGGCACCTTCCTGACCTTATGAGACAAACAATTGCCAAGCAGATAGCCTCTACTTGGGAAAGGTAGAATCATTACATACAATGAAACCAGCTTGTTTAGAGTTTCACTTTGACAAGTCCTTTCAATAACTGCAATGGGCAGGGACCTGAACACATTCATTTTCATTTTCTGCTAGTAAAGGCTGAACAGCACATTCATTTTACAACTCCCTGTCCATCTTGATTTATTTAACTTTCTCAAAGGAAACAAGCCGCAATTCAGTGAAACAAATATTATTTCATTATCATAAAGGAGATGGTCAAATGTGGGTTCCAGTGCCTAGAAGGAGACTGAATCAAGACTTCTGGGTTTTTTTTTACCAGCATAGCCATTGACTGACTGTGTGACATTAAGCAAATCATTTAAACTCTTTGAGCCTGAATCTCTTCCACCTGTTAGGCTCAAAAGTGGACTTAGGTGCTTGAGTGGGATTTGATTCCACCTTGCTTAAGTTCCTGAACAACTCTTAAACCAAACAACAGATGGGTCCTCCTACTCCTTGCTGTTTTTTGTGACCCTGTGTTAAACGTAAGATGACAGTTCTTACAAAAACAGGTGTATTAATAGATTTTTCAGGGACTCAAACAGGGTGGAATATAATTGCACTTAAGTGCCAAAGTCCACTTCTGTCCATGACAGGTGGAATAGAATCTGTGCTTTAGTCTCCTTATCTTTAACAATATTTACCTTTGGCCTTGCATGACACATTGGTGTTGTGAGACTTAATTAAGGTTTGTAAAATGTCTTTGACATTAGTGGAAGACATTATATAGAGTGTGAATAGAAACAGTAGTAATAGTAATATGAGCTGATATTACTACAGTTGTAAGATACAATTATGGGAAAATCGTGTTGTATTTACTATAAGTAATCTAGGCATCATATTATTATTTCCCAAGCCCAAGATACCACAAACCTTATGAATATTTCATGGGATTTTCTTTCTGTAGTCTCATTACAGGTGGGAAAAAAGTCCTTACAATTCATAAGTTACTAACAGGGTTAATACTGTGTTGTTTTAAGAAATATATATAATAAACTATGCCCAATGTGGATCAATGCATCCCTTTTAAAAATCCCCAAAACTACAGGTTTTTTCTGTACTAGACATACTGCTCCTACATTAATGTGGCTTTGGTTACTTAAAATTTGTCCTCTAATAATGAATGAAATAGGATAATAGGAGCCTGGACAAGTAGTTCAGCTAGCAGGAGAGAAAGCAATTTAGCCACACAGCACCTATCTTCACTGTAAGCAAAACATTTGGGGGCCACAAAATGGGCAATGATGAAACTGCAAGTATCTTACAGGAAATGTTATACAGTGGAGTCATATCTTACATGGGGGTTATGTGCTGAAGTCAGCGCATAAGGCGAAAATCGCGTGTAGTTGAAATCGCCCTTCCCGCTGCACTCCTTGCCTCTCTCGTCCTCTGCTGCATCATCCTGTCAGGGCAGCCAGCTGAATGTGAGCAAGCTGCCGCCCCCCCAGCCATGCCGGCACGTGCAGGCAGTACCACACAGCACCGCACTATGTGCCGTGTCCCGGCCGGCACCCGGCGGCCAGCCCCAGCAGCCCAATGCATATAGCTGAATCTGAATAAGTTAAATACGTGTAAGATGCGACTCGACTGTATTATAATTCCACACTAGCGTATGCTATGATACCATAGTACAAAAGTTCCCCTAAAATATTTTCATCACTGCCTATTTTTTGGCCTAAAAAATGTGCTCAGAAAAAAATGTAGCAAAATTTTGGATTTTTTTACATCAATACATGTATATCGGGGTAGCTGTTGATAAGAAAAAAATACTTCTTAGAACAAAGTCTCAAAAGATCCCTAAAAGGTCTTTGCCCTAAATTTCTATCAAGTTTCATGAAAAAGAAAATTAAATTTTACAACTTTCTAGCAAAATGTGACCAATTGATTAAAATCAGGAAATGGACCCAATTCAGTGAGAGACTTAAGCACATTTCTTACCTTAAGTACAGCGGAAATGGGGCCAATGAAAGGACTTAAAATATATTCATTCTGAAACAGAACTGAGAATATTTTGCATGTGCCCAAAACTAGTTTAGAAAGCTTAGATCAGATGAAGAGCCTGATTCTCCAAGTGCTTATGCACAAAACAATAAATTTAATGGGACCACTTCCACAACCAGAGTTAATTGTTTCCAGAACTGAATCTTTAGAATGTAAGCTTCCTGGAATCAGGACCCTAGGCTGGATTTGTCATTGTCCTTCATCTTGCATAGTCTTTATCTCAGTGTAAAGTGGATGTAAATTGATACCCATGTAATTTGATTGCATTTTACTTCTGGTGAGCACCCATGTAACTAACCTGAAAAATGCAGAGCAATGGCAAATCAGGTTCTATATTAATTTGTAGGGGCTTAAGCCTGCAAATACTTACCTACAAGAAGTTCAGAGTTATTGAATCATTGGGCACATCTACACGAGATGGTTTACTGCACATCAGACTAATCTAAAGTCCAGTAAAGCATCAGCATCTACACGTACTTCACAGTAAATTAGGCTAATGTGCCATTTGCTAGTACCAAGAAATATAGGTACTAGAATAATGATGCCTTAGTGACTACACCGATGTAGACACTGACCGGGAGTAATCTGCTCCCAGTAAACTCAGGCAGCAGGGGTCCCACTGCTGCCTGGCAAAGCCCTGATGCAGAGGGCAACAGTCCCGGCTGCAAGGGCAGCTGTCTCCTAGGCATGTGGGGATTGGCACCCTCCTGATCCTCATGTGGCTGGCAGGCAACATTCCCACTTAGCAGGGATGGCTCTGTTGGCCACATGAGGATTGGGACCCTCTCGATCCCTGTGTGGCTGGCAAGGCAGCATCCCTGCCAAATGGGGACAGGTCTCCTGACCACATGGGTATCGGGACCAGCCCCCATGTCCCCTCATAGCCCAAGAAGCTCCTACTGGTTGCTGCAAAGGGGCAGAGCAGGGCAGGAACAGCCCTGGACAGGGCTGATCTTGTCAGGCACAATTTGCTCACGATGGTGATGCACCTGTAGACATGAGACCTGGAGTACTTTAACACATGCATAGACACACCCACAGGAATCATAAAATCACTGGATGGGAAAGGACCACAAGACTCATCTAGCTTAACACCCAATGCATGCAGGATTATTTTTTCCTAAATCACTTCAGGCAGATGTCTATGCTTCATCTCGAAAACCTCCAAGAAAGGTTCAACAAAGGAGGGCATTTAACAAATGCAAAGAAAGCATTTTGGAAGTGTAAAGCACTTTGTGGACCTGACAAGCTCTTCGGAGGTTTTTAAGATGTGGCTAGACAAAACCTTGGCTGGGATGATCTAGTTGGGGATGGTCCAGCTTTGAGAAGTGGGTTGGACTAGATGACCTTTTGAGGTCTCTTCCAACCCTAATTTTCTGATTCTATGATTCTGTGAAAATCACTTAGCTGAGTACAGTTCCTTTTGTAAGTCTGGCAGGTACAGATCCTGTACTGGCTCAGTAATGCCAAGTGTTCAGTAAATCATGATCATCATCACCATCATCATCATTTCATTGTGGTTTATTTTAAAAAGCCAGAACAATCTTTTTGATTTGTTCAAGCACTGACAAGCTTAGTGTTAAGTCATATCCAACTTTATGAGAAACATAAAAGATAAAATAATGAGTTTAATAATAATAATCTTTTGCACTTACATAGCTCACTACACTTCCAAAGTGCTTTACAAACACTAAATAATTCAACCTAATTAGAGAGGCCTTGAAGGGATTAAAGGACCTTGAACTTAGTGGGAGTTTGGCCATTTACTTCAATGGGAGCAGTGTCTGGCCCTAAAAACATTATCGTTTGCAGTTGCTTAAGGAATCGATCATGCAGCCTCGATACAGAAAAACAACCCTTAAATGCATAGCTATAGTGAAGTCATTGGATCTCCCTTTATGAGTATGGGGTGTCAGATCAAGACTCTGAGATTGCAAATATCCTGACCCTTTTCATTTGCCCCACACTATTGGTCCTCTACTGAATACAGGCCCATTGTAAACTAGTCAATCCAGTGGCAAAAACAGTGACATCTACAGGAGCTGGCCCTTTGCTAAAGTGCTCTTTGTTCCTGAATTGTCCAATTGTAAGTGTCAGTTGTGGTTTGAATCTATTACATTAGTTTATTTTTATTCTCCATGAAGCATACCTCTTAAGGGCCTAAAAGCACTGCTGCAGAAACAGAAGAAACTTATTTGCAGAGCTGCTTCAGCCTGCTACAGAAAAGACACACTGGGCTTCACTCAGGGAGCCTTTACTTTTGTTCTTTGAAACATCAGGTTAACTTGCAAGGATCATACACATGTATGAGGCTGTATAAACAACACAATACTCATTGCCTTTTACAGCCTCCCTTCATTTATTTATTGCATTTTACTCCTTTTTGCTAGGTGTCATTCATTTGGAGTGACAGTCACACATTTACAGCAGCTGCCACTCTCTCAGTCACAGCAGCTGAAATGTCAGGGCTACAAGCAATGAACAAGATTTATACTTCAGTTCCTCCTTACTACCAATGGCTACTGCCAGTGCTGCTAACCTGACAGCCACTAGTTCTTCACACCTCCCCTTCATCCCTTTCCACTGTCCCTTCTGCTGACTTCTCTCCCCTACTGTGACTCAGGGCAGGACATGGCATGGAACAGGTGGCCTGCACTACTACTTCTTGGCTCAAAGCAGCAGGACATTCCATCCCATACTGTGAGGGAAGGAGACAGGAGCAGAAGGATTAAAGTCTAGCCAGAGAGGGAGAAAGAACAAGGGGAGAAAAGAAGGGGAGACTGGGTCACTGTAGCTAGAGAACAGGGAAAAGGCCCAGAGGTATGAAAGAAAGAGACAAGGGTCAGTGAAAAACAGACAGCAGATTACGGATCCTTTCACAGATGGAAAGGCAGGAAAGAAAACGCTACAGGGACAAACTGGGGAACCTCTTACCTTGTGCACAGGATGAGAATCAGGACTCCGGGATTCTATTTCACATTCTGCAACTGGCTCGCTGACTTTGGTGAGTTACATGACTGCCTCAGAGGTACACCAAAGCATTTTGGTGCTGAGATGTAAATATTACCATTCACTGAGCATGTCTACACGTGCTCCTGACGGCACAGTAGCTCGTTGCTACTGTGTAGCAGTGTCACATAAGTAGTGAACGCACATTCACCCTTTGGGAGGATCGGAGGGGGGCATGCAGGCAGCCTATAGAATTACAGAATCATAGAAAATGAGGGTTGGAAGGGACCCCAGGAGGTCGTGTAGTCCAACCTATCTTAGACTGGGTTCTGCCATTTTTAAACCTGTGTATGTATGGCAAACTTCTGTTTTGTTACAGGTTTAGTCCTGTTTCCTGTTACTTATACTGGTAAAAGTGTAATGTCTGGTAAAATTGTAGTTATTAAGTGAGGAGCTCACTTCATAATTGGCAGCTATGTGGACCATATATTAGAAGTAAGCTAGTAGCGGTACTTGCTTTAGCTGTTACTGCGCAGTCTCAGCAGCACGTGTGTCGTTTTCAACCCTACTGCACAGTAGCCTCAGTGTCATGGCTTGTGCCCACCAACACTATGTTGCCATCATCAGACAAGAGGGGAGAGGGAGCAGGGAAAGAGACAGGCCAAACTGGAAAAAGCTTCACTTCTCACTCTCACAACTGCAGAAATGACCCTTGAGGATCTCACTTAATAATTGGCAGCTCTATGGACCATATGTTAGAAGTAAGTTACATGATTCAGTCACTTCTTTTCAGCCTCTTGGAAAAGGTCAAGAGTGCTGGGAATTCAACATCAGATTTCTCAAAAGGTGTTCTTGGGATTTCAGACTGAGAGCTGGTGTCTATATACAGGTCTAGTCTGTGTGTGACCTTGAGTAAGTCAAGGGAATGTCTCAGGGTGACTGAACCTGACTCCTGTGGAAACAGTCAGCTGACAGCCATTACACTGAATCAGTCTCACGTGTGTGGGCCACTGCGCTGAATTCTGCCCTCTGTGTCATAGTTCACCATACCTAAAGCTATGATTATAGTGACCTACCTTACAGGGTGGCTGTAACAAAAGATACAGTAACATTAATGAGGCCCTCCCATATTACAGTGATGCAAGCCAAAACAACATATAGATATACAGACAAGACAGGCAGACAGACAAACAGACAGACAGGGTCATGAGCAGGGATACTGGTTTTCTCTGATTTAAAAATACCCAATTATCGGATTTTAAAAAGTAACCCCAAATCCATGTTTTCCTGTGATTAAAATGTTAGCTATATCTATATATTAGTGGCGTTTCATTTTAATAACTGAAAAAAACCATGAATTTGGAGTTACATTTTTAATCTGAAAACTTGGGGATTTTTTTTAAACCAGAGAAAACCAGAAAACCTGGTCAAGCTAGAACTGTCGCTAGCCTCCACACCTAAAGCTATGGTGAGCTTAATTCAGATGTAGCCAACATGCACAATGATTTAATTTTCTAAAGCATTCAGTGCAGCATGTTTTGTCAGTGCTAAGATCACATGATCCTATGTCAGTCAGCAACAGGGAATAGCAAGAAACGACTGTGGGTGTTACTTCTGAGAAGCAATCATATATAGCAGTTTGTTTGCATAGGTTATTCCAAGGACAGGTGTTCAGTAAAGCGGACTCTACTCTTATGTGTATTAATAAGCACAAAGGCAGAGGCAATTGCTACATTGTACATTATTCACGTTCATTAACTTGAGTGGCCTGAATTGGAGAGCTGATTAGTAGCTCATGAAAAATAATGGGGGGCCCTGCAGAGGAAGGTAACTATTTACCTTGCAGCAAGTGAACTGAAACACTTCTGCCTGCTAAGACCTAAGTACAGAGGCCTATTGTCTTTTTTCTTGCAGCAATTACTGAGAGTGCTAATACTTAATGTTGTGCAAGCAGCGCTGCTTCCTCTCGTCTTTCTAAGCTTTAGGGCTAGGTACAGACATTCAAAAAACCCAAGGCAGAATCAATTTAAGTTACACGATTTTCTGTAGGCAGTGTATTTTAGATTGGTAGTGAACACACATGTACCCTTTGTGGGGAGGAGGGGAGGGAGGAGAGGGAGCATGCAGGCTGCCTATCTTAACTGGGTTTTGCCATTTTTCAACCAGTCTGTGTATGCCAAACTTCTGTTCTGTTACAGGTTTAGACCAGTTTCCTGTCACTGATACTGGTAAAAGTGTAATGTCTGTACCTGGATTCCATGGGGGCATGAGCTCTAGCCAGAGAGGGAAACAAAAGAGTTCAAAATTCAGATTTCAGCAGGTATATAAAAATGGGGCATGATGTTCAGACATATTAGGTGAATTCTAAACATGGTTGGGGTTGAAGATTTGAGATCTTGTTCAAAGTTTCATTTATTTATTTTTAGAACATTTCAGTTTGCCTGTAAATCACCACCAAATGAACAATTATGGCCTCATATAATCCACTTTCTTATGTGGATTTTTGTGGTCAGTTTGCCTAAATGTGTTTTTTCAGAACATCTAAAATATCAGATAGCTGACTTGAACCTCTTAGTAACAAAATTGTAGGATGAGAAGAAAGTGAGTCACTGAGTGAGTTTTCTTTTTTAACTGAAAGTACATTCAAATCAGTCATTCTGACCAACTGTCATGCCAGATACACGTATGTGTGTCCCTCAGTGTCGCAATGTCTGATTCATACAAGTTTGACCACACAGGCAGAGATCCAGTAGGTCATTCAGTCCATCTCCATGCCTAAGCAAAATTGTTCCCTAAAGGACATCCTCTGCAGGTTTATCCAGACTAACAGAAATTCCAAGAGATAGGATTTGTGCCACTTCTCTTGAGGAGGTGATTCTATACCCTAAAATTTCAGAGTCAGGAAAGCTTTCAGCCTAGAGTTTTCTTTCCTAATTTCATCCTAATTCTATCATTTGTTTTCACTACAGTTACACAATTCAAACAAGCCCAGCGCATTCTGTGTTAAGAATGAATATTGGTCCAAATAAATCACTAGTTTACTACTTCTAAATGCAGTAGAGTTACATTAAGGATGAATCCTTACACAAATCTCAGGGCATGATATGTGAAGTTGAAGTGCTGCTTACTTCACCGGAGAACTTCAGTCATTATGAGGAAACTGAAGAGAACAACACTGACCCAGTCTCTCTGAGGTACCGTGAATATTAATTTTCTAATATTTCTGAAGCACATTGAGCTTCTTAGATGAAAGGTCAAAAGATTGCTCTTTAATAATGAATCACTAATGTCATTTTCTGAGATGTATTGACTGTCTTTTGGTATTCTATTACCCGTTTTTAGTGTAGGAACATTTTGCTTAACTTGAGAGAGCCAGGGAAGGTGATACTAAAGTTGGTAAAGCAACAAATGCATATTAGTGATGGCTCACAGCCTAGATCATGTGAATTGCTCATCCCGATGCACTCTACAAGCTGATGCGAGCAATTCAGTTGAGTGAGTTACAGGAAGCTTTTTGCCCAAAGTTTACAGCCTAAGACACTGCCCATGCAATGCATACTGCTAGTGTAGACCTTTCTCTGCACACCATGTCCCATTGATTTCAGCATATTTCTGCACAGGCCTAACAGTTCATGGTAAAAGATACTATTGCAAAATTACACAAGGACCTTGCATACAGCGTCTGCTAAGAACTGCATAGAAGATTATCACTGCTCAACAAGTAATAACAAGTAAAAACAATACCACATGGCCAGAGCTTCCTAATAAACTTGAAAAAGTTCATATATAAATCTTCAAGGTCATAAACCAAGTCAGATTTAAAAGATAATAGGCAGAAATCTGAGACCTCATGAGAGACATAAGGAAAATTAAAACTATACAGTGTGTTGATGAAAAGTTAAGGTCATAATAGCTTAGGCGGATTCCAAGTCTTAAGTTGGCTTATAAAACGGCTGTGCCTTCTTGTCGTCACCTCACAATCTTAAAACTGAGCAACTCGGAAAACAAGCATTTGGTACAAGTGCTTCATTTTTAGCTCATTATATATGATGTTCAGTAGGCCTGTGCGAAGTAGTTAGTATTTGCTTCGGGTTCAGATTTGGCCAATTTGGGGGACAGTAATTCGATCTGGTGATTTGAATCACTGTCCTAATTCAATTCCATGGAATCTGATTCGGAGATTTGGCTGCCGCCGAATCTCCAAATCAGCCAGGCCAGGCCCATCCCCTGCCCCTCTGCCAGCCCGGCAACAGCTGCCCCCGCCTGCCCCAGCTCCTGCACTTGTTAAAAAAAAAAGCCAGGGTGCTCACTAAGTGCTGCCAGGCCTGGGGTGATCCCCGCTGCCCCCCACTGCCCCATGCTGCATGGGGGGCTCTGTACAAGCCCCACCTCTGCCCCTAGCCCCACCAGAGGTGCCCCACCCAGGCCAGATCTGGCCCTTTAAGGAAAAAAAAATGAAAAAACCCCCAGGCTCACCACTTCTGCCAAAGGGGGGCAAAACCTGCTGCCCCCCCTGCCTTGTGCCACATGAGGGGCGGAGGTCTGCATGAGCCCCCCAAAGCCCCAAGGCCACTGCAGAAGCAGTGAGTCCCAGGGCTTTTTTCGGCTTTTTTTTT
>NW_017728947.1:79648823-79651650 GCF_001723895.1 Crocodylus porosus
GGGGGGGCCGTCAGAGATTCTCTCATGGTTCCCTCCCCCAGCCTCCCTCCCTGCCCCTAGTACTTACCAGTTCAGAGTCAGCTGCAGCCACTGAGGACTGTCCAAATCATCAGAGCTCTCCAAATCTTTTCCAAAAGAGCCCTCTCCAAAGATTTGGAGAGATTTGAATCGATTTGAACCTTTAAATTGGTCCCCTGATTCGATTTAGATTCAGAGATTCTGCCACCAAATTGGGCCAAATCTCCTCCGAATCGAATCACCACCTGAAGCTTCACACAGCCCTAGTGTTCAGTTCTCAAATGTTTGATATAGCCCTTGAAAAAATATGGCAAACCAGCCAATGCTTCTAATTCAACCATGTGTCTTTGTTGCGAAATTCTCTGTATGATAAAATCAACCACAGAAATTTCAGTCAACTGGGCTTTTTTAATCCATTTTATTTTGGTCTTCATAAGTCAATATGATTTTAAGCTAAGATTAGCCAGTGGGAAAGAGATGAACCACTGTTCCCAGTTTCACAAAGCCTGGAAGCTCTGCCAGCCACAACACCTTTCACCACCAGTCTATGTCCCACAGTGAGTCATGAAAAATTAAAAAGCTTCTTTGGCGAAAGTGAATGAGGCACCAAGGATAAACTGAATGGGGGGAAAAAAACACCACAGTGAAACAACCTGAAGCTGACACCAGCTCAGAATGGGCACACAGAAGCTGATAGAAAACATTTGCAGTAAATGCCATCAATAGATACCGTCTGTTTTCTTACATTGTACAGGAATTCTGGCTTTACTTTGAATGCTCAGGCTGCTGCTGTGAGTTGGCAAGCCAGATGCAGAACATCTTCAAGCCTAAAAGGTTTTCAATACATTTTTAACACTTAAGTAAGAAAAAGCCCAGGGGGACATTTTTAGAAGATGACTCCAAGTTAAGTTTGGGACTTTGACCAGTAGAGTTTCATGTGTAGGTAGGAAAAGCCTAACTTGATACATGCCATGTTTATCCTGGTTTGGAATTTGATGGCATTAAGAAAATTGAGATTTTATTAAAAATAATGATTGTGGCATGTTGTTACTAGTTGCAAAGGATACAATATAATCTAGTTACAACAAGGAATTGGGAGTCTGGAGACTTGTTTCTTAACCTAGCCTTAACATTTATTATCTGTGTTGCTTTCAGCAATGCCTTCAATTTCCATGTCTTAATTTCCCCATCTGCAAAATGGGAAAAATAATACATAGCTCATCTGGATATTAGAATAGTTCACTTTAGTGTGATCAAGAGATGCTTACACCCATATCTAGACTCTAGTTTCTCCCTAGGCACCTTACTGTTACTCTAGCCATTACCTAAGGTCTGCCCTTTTCAGAAGGTTTGTCTATTGCACAGGCTTTTAAGTTACTAACACCAGGGGTGTCAAATACCTAGCCCACAGGCTAGATCTGGCCCATGAAGCCATCTGGCTCAGCAAAGGGAGTGGCTTGCCACAGAATCCAGAATCACTGGGCCCTGTGCATGGTGATCTCCACAAGGTCACCCTGTGGCTGCTTGGCCCATTGCCACTTCCACTACCATTCTTGCCTTACATCCTTCATCCCGAGCTCTGTTGCCCCTGTGTGCCACAGGCCAGATCCTGAGGAGGTCAGGACTCTTGGATGCCAGGAGTCCTGAAGTCTGGATCTAGCCGAGATCACGAGGTGAGTGTGACACCCTTGGCTAACACCAATGCTTATATAGCACCCAACATATTAGCGATCCTTCTTAGGCTTTGTAAATGTAATAATAAGAGTATAAGAATAATGAGCACTTGGGTTAATAAACACTTCCACAGTTTGAGTTCTCTGCATTTAAACTGAATTTTGTTCTTTAGGTTCTGCGGAAAAAGGGTTCAAAAGATGGTTTGACTGGCAGTCAGAATAATTACCCTGGGAGATTAAAAGCATTCTGAATTTTTTTCTTGTTATTAATTTTATACACCATGTTCTGCTGGCTGTGTGGCTCCCCTCTATATATTTTTGTCTGATGCTGAAATCTATTTGATGTGAACAATAGCCATCTTTTTAATGGATATTGTTAATTTCTTGTTTTTGGCATAATAGATAAAAGCTATTTTAATTAAATCACTTGCATGCACACTGATAGCTGGCAGGAAGGTTAAGAGAATATTTGCAATGGCATGAACAGGGACAGAGAAACACAGCAAAAGAAATAATATGTGAGAGGCATGTGCCAGGCCACTATCTCTTCCATGCAAAGCGGCTTCATGCTTGTAATTAGACAAACACATAGCACTTCTCAACCTGCCATATCCCAAATCATTGTGTGTTCTTATTCGGTATCATTCTTTCTGAGTGTGCAAGATATAACAGAAATAATTTCATAGTTTCATAGTTTGTAGGGTCGGAAGGGACCTGAGCAGATCATCTAGTCCGACCCCCTGCCATGGCAGGAAAGAATACCCCCAGGGTAGGAGCCTGCACCACTTCTCTTGGAAGCTGGTTCCAGACCCTAGCCGCCCTGACCGTGAAGTAGCACCTCCTGATATCTAACCAAAATCTACCCTCTGCCAGCTTGTGACCGTTATTCCTGGTCACTCCTGGCGGTGCTCGGGGAAACAGCGACCTCCCCAATGCCTGCTGATCCCCCCTGACTAGTTTGTAACAGGCCACTAGATCCCCCCTCAGCCTTCTCTTTTGGAGGCTGAACAGGTTTAGGTCCTGCAGCCTGTCCTCGTAGGGCCTGCCCAGCTGTCCCCTGATCATACGAGTGGCCTCCTCTGGACCCTCTCCATGTTGTCCACATCCCTCTTGAAGTGCGGCGCCCACAATTGGAT
>NW_017728947.1:79651750-79668640 GCF_001723895.1 Crocodylus porosus
TGCCCTCCTAAAATCTAGGGCCGCTGCCTTACTGCATGCCTTTGCCACCTTGCGCTGGATGGTGAATTCCAGCAGGCGATGATCGCTGTAGCCCAGGTGGTCGAGCACTCGCAGCCCCCTCACCAGGTCACCAGGTCATCACAAATAAGGCTTTGTGGGTGAGATTTCTAAGGAACTAGATATATTATTCATTAATTTGCCTTTTCATACTTCATTTGCCCACAGCAAGTTGGTAAATTTATCCTACAAAATCCTTGTTAAGCAAGAAAGCATTCTTAGTCCCATATTACCAACGGGGAAACATTACTTCAAAGACCTCAATCTTTGTCTGGTTATACAGACAAAACTGCCACTGAGTTCAAGAAAATGGTGATTCAGCTCAAGGAACTTACCTAACTGGGTCAAGGTCATAGATGAAGGTCATCTGCTGGATTAACCAGAATTTAAACCAAGATTTCCTGAATCCCTCCCAGTCCAGTGTGTCTGAAGGAACAGACACACAAACAAGTCACTGTACTATAAAGGAGGCAGGGGTGTACAGCATGTCAGCTACTCAGTGCCATAGCAAGGGGCAGGGGGAAAGCAGGGCAACTGGCCCAGGCGCCAAAGTGAAGGGGCACCAACAGGTGCTGCCCAGCCAGGGAGAGGTGTAGGGTGGAGCCGTGAACCGTTTGTTTGGAGGGAGGGGACATGGGGGGAGGCGGGGGAAGGCAGCTCCCACCACTGCATGCACTCCCAGGCAAGCATGGGGAGGTGCCCCCTGGATCTATGCACAGGGCAAGGGCAGGCTGCCACTGTGGTCTTGCCCCAGGCTCCAAACTTTGTTTCTACAGCACTGCAGCTGCTCCACAGTTACTGGCTGTGTATATGCTTTTACCCCAAGGTAAATGAAAGCTAATTCATAGGGACTACTGATTTTTAGAAACTGACCCCAGTCAGCTTTCATTTACTGTGGGATAAAAATGTACATCCAGGCATTTGCCACAAAGCTGCTAGCAAGCTACAAAGTCCTGCTCTTCTTTACTTCACATTAACTTGTTGAAATGCATGTTGCAGAATCATAGAAAAAAGGGCTAGAAGGGACCTTTAGAGGAGTCCAACCCCCTGCCTCAGGCAGGATCATCCTTATCCAAACCATCCTATACAATCCATCATCTAAATTCTACATAAAACTGCTGTCAACCCTGACACAACACAGACATAACACCCTAACTTGCCACAGGTAAAGCCAGGGAACCGTGGCAGCCAGTGTGCTGCTTCTGTGAATTGTTATCAATATATGCTCAAGAGATCCCAGGTAGAGGGCCACACCCTGCATTACAGAGGAAGGCAAAACACCCCTGCAGTCCATACCAGTCTGGCCATGGGGTAAAATTCCTCTTGACCCCAAATATGGTGATCGGTCTGACCCTGAGCAGAGGGGCAAGATTCTCCAGCCACGAACCTGCAGCTTTGGTCCCAGCATGAGCATTGACACACCCCAGTCAAAGTCTGCAGTCTTGGCTGTAGACAACATCCAGTGCCTCCGGGAGAAGATTAAGAATACCTTGCCACATGTAGCATAAAGAGGGGCAGAGGGAGCAGAGACAACCAGCAAAACCAGAAGCATGGGAAAAAGTCATAGTAGAATATAAGTATAGCTATACCTAGATCAGGCCCACAGAAGACGATTTCCCAGCAGCCCCTGCCCATATTGCTACAGCCAGTCTCCATGGAGACCCCACAAGCCGCAGGGCTGTGACAGTGTGGGGCCAGGGTTTCCATAGAGACCAGCCCCAGCAGTGCTGGCAGGGTGCATGGCTGGGCAGAGAGCTGCTCCAGGGCCAGGATCTTGCAGCAGTGCCTGTGTGGGCCATAGCTGGGGCAGAGCTGTGATCTTCTGCACACACATCCCGGGCAGGGGCATGCAGGCAGCAGATCATGGCTCTGTCCTGGCTCTTGACCACGCTGTCACTGGCGCAATATCCCATCCCCAAAGCAGCTTCCCGCCCAGTCATGCACCCTGCCAGTGCTGCTGAGACCAGTCTCCATGGAAACCCTGGTCCCACACTGTCATAGTCCCACCATTTGTGGGGTCTCCATGGAAACCAGCCAGTGATGCAAGCTGGGGCTGCTGGGAAATGGAGTCCTGCCACTGGCTGGATCTGCCATTTTGCTCACCTCTGATCTAGATCAACCCTGACCAGTGGCTATCCCACTTCTTCTTGAACACCTCCAGTGACAGATTCCACAATTTCCTTTGTCCTTGCCCAAAAATGTATACACAGGGAAGAAAAGAGGTATGATTAAAATATAGAACAAATGTAATGCAACTCAATGATCCATATGAAGAACACAAGGAACCAATAGAGCAAGATTTTCTAAAATCTCTGCGTCATTATTCTGTTGACCTAAGAACATTTATTTAGTGCAATAAACATGGAAAAACACTATTGAGCAGATCCACAGCTGCCATAAATTGCCACAGTCCATATAACTTCAGTAGTGATGACTATTTACACCCGTTAAATATAAGACTGAAATGCATGTGTGTGTTATGTTGCTCAGACCTAAAGGGCAAAACATACTGTTCAAGACTAGTGAAAAATTTCAATCTAGATTGTGGAAAAAACACATGCAACTCTGGGAGAGTGTAATGGGTTGACACTCCCTTAGGCAGACCCAGGACATTTCTCAAAGAAGTCATTCATTTCTTAGTTCCACTCCATTTATTGTCCATGCATAAAGCTTCTGATAACAAAAAACAAAAGAAGAATAAACACAAAATCAAACCTCTGGTCCTTCTTTGGACCTGGAAGAGTGACTTGTGCCTCTCCCTAAAAACCATCCTGTTCTTCTCTCTCTCTCTCTGTCTCTCTCCTTATAGAAAGAGATCAGTTAATTAGAGACAATTAGTGTCTCTATTTCCAGTGGAGTGGCGGATGGCCTTGTGGTTATAAGAAGTGACTGGACTGGAACTTAGGAGCTCTGGATTTTGCCACAGATACATTTTATAACCTTGGACAGGCTATGCAATCGCTCTGCATCTCAGTTTCACATTTCTAATTCAGGAGTAAGAGCACTTTGCTATCTACTGGGGTACTGAGAATTTACGTGTTTGTGGAATACTCAGTTACTATGGTAATAGAGACCGTATTAATACCTAGCTAGATTTCCTGCTAGCAGCCAGATTTCTTATATTAAAAATGCTGAACTAGAAAACAAAATTTTACTTACCTACATTACAGCAAAGAAAAACAAGTTAACTTGGGTCTCCTGTGAGGGGCAGGTAGAGAATGAGTGTACCTTTTCTGTCCAGCAGCGTTACTTCAGAACTTTGTCATTCAGTGTACTACTTGGTGTATTACTTGGCTGTTAGTCTTCAGTTACCAAAAATCCTCAGTGGCCACATCTATACAAGATGCTACTGCCCAGTAGCATCAGAAAAAAACTTGTGGGGACACTACTGTACAGTAACACCGATTACTGCACAGCCATTTAGTACTTGGCTATACAAGTACTAACTGTGCAGTAACAACTGTGCAGTCCTCCACTCATGTAGATGTGGTCAGTGGCACTTAGAATTAGGACAGGATTGCAGGACTGAATAGAACTGAAGGCCCACATTACCTTCATATAGTTATAAGCAAGCGTGAGCTTTTAGATTTGGAGAATACCAAATATGTATAGGGTTTTGTTTTTTTCTAATCAATTAAAACCAATTCAATGTTATTAAAAATAAAGATTCCACTTACCTGAAACCTTAGAAGTAGACTCCATACTCGAAGGGAATGTGAAGCATGTCTGATGTTATAGCCTTCAGCCTTCTGGGGCATCCCAGCTGCTGGAGTAGCTCAGATGGGTGAACTTGAAATAAAGATGAGATATGTTTACGGCCACTTATTTGCTGAAGGCCTACCTGTTCAGTGTATAACTTTCCAATGATCTCATCTTTCAGAAGAAAGTGTAGAAGAAGCACTTTAAAATTAATAAATCAGATTATTACAAGAAAAGAAAAATGCCTTCTCTGCTAGAGAAAGGCTGCAATGGTGAATTCAGTGGCAGTAAGAAAGAAAAGACTTCTGTTCTCTCCCTTCCAGACTCAGCCAGAGTCAAAGTGGTATACGGTATGGAATAGACTAAGGGCAAGTCATGTTAGTTAGAGGAGACTGTGAGCTTAGGTCTCAGTGACCAAACCAGTGTTTAACATCTGGCCATGTTAACAGTTGTTATTCAGGAAAATTCCTATACATCATCTCCTCCCTGGTAAATCCCCACAGCAAACATTTTTTGCTTTACAGCCACAGTTAAATAAGGAAAAAATAAATTCACTGAAACAGAACAAGACACATTGCAAGACCCTTTTTCTCATCCAAATCCAATACTATAAAATATTATTTATTCATCATTAGTGCTTTAAAGATTTTGGTATAAAAAATGACTAAGAAATTCTTCTTTACCCTAGCACTGTGAAGTAGGTACTGTCATTTTATAGAGCAAGAAATAAGGGCAGATAAACTGAAAACTCAAGTGAACCAATAACTCAGTGACACAGTAGCTAGGTACAGAAATTACAAATAAACCAGTGTAAATGATCAGAAACAGGTTCACATCTGTAAAACAACAGAAGTTCAATGCATATAAACTGCTTTCAAAATGGCTGAAACCAGTTTAAAATAAACCTGGACAGGTGTAGTATCAGACTTAACCGATTTTGGTTAAATCGGCTATTTGAACTTCTGTCCCAGATCCCTTCCAGATTCAAGTTAACTCACAGTCCCCCAGCATCCTAGGATGCCTTGCACCTCCCAGGAAAACCCCGCCTCACAGGGTAGGCAGGCTAGCCAAGCAGAGAGGAGTGTTCTAGCACCCACCAGGTTCTGGCCTGGGCCACTACAAGCATATGCCTGCATTTCCAGAATCAAAAGTGAAAGTCTGTTCACTTGCTTATCAGTTCAATCTATGCAAGTTAGACTAACCTGTGAAAATTGAATAAATTCAGCCTTGGGCTTTTTGACTCTGTGCTTAGCCAGTATGGATGAGCTAAGGCATCTTTGGCTCAGCCTTAGAGCTCAGTCTCTTCTCTCAACTACAAAGGAAATCAGTGTTTTGTTGCCTCTACCCCATCAACATCTCTTTATCTATTATAGGTATAAAGAGGCTCAGCATAATTATATTTTTTTGTAGCAAGATGTCACAGCTATGTGAATTCATTCCCTTTTCTGCCTAGAAGCTATATTCTTTCTTTCTTTGTACCAGTGTCATGGTAAGCATTGCTCACATACACAGAAAGACATGGACCCAGCCCCAAAGCCTAAGTAAACAAGCAACATGAAACAAGTTGGGGAACAGGAATGCAATCACTAACATATGTAGAGTGCTTATAAAAACATGTGTACATTCAGTTACCATACCCTTTATTAGTTAGCTAAATTCTTGTAGGCAAGAAGAGGGAGTTGAAAGAAGAGAGTGTGGTGTGGCCTCCTGAATCAGTTCAGGGAAGGCATTCCAGGAGTCAAGGTCAGCATGGAAGAAACCAAAAGGAGTAGTGGGAGAAGTATGTAATTGGGTTGTAAGAAGGAGGGACAGGCTGGCAACAAGACAAGATACAAATAGTAGATAGGTAAGTGAGATGTTCTTTGACTTCTTTAGCCACTTTCCCTTCTTTCCACATCATAATTAGAGCTCCATCAGTTAACAGGAAGAGGCAGAACTACGAAAGGCCACAAAGGTGATGGAATTAGGAAGTGGAAGCTAGAGGAGGGTGGAGGGTAGCGGTGGAAAAGATGAAGGGATGAGATGTTTCAAAAACAACCAGAAAGAAATATGGTATTTGAAACTACATTTTGACTGGCATGGAAGGAGGGAGCCACATAAGTAGTTAAGGGGCCAGAAAATAAGACATTATGAAGTGAGATGGACCTGGATGATGGTTTTAGTGGTGTGGGTGGATAGGAGGGAACAGATCTTTGCCAAAGAAAAAATGAAAAAATGAAAAGATGAGGATGCGCTAGAGCCCAGGGCCTGAAAAATGACTTTCAAATATGGACACTGTTTAGCCTAAGCCTAAGCCCATCAGTAGCTGTCAGTTTGCCAGTTGATTGCTGTTTCAGTACCTTCGGTGAGATGAATTTGCTCGTTTCAGGCAGCTTGCGGTGGACAGGTGTTTATCCCACCTGACTTATAGAGAAAAGCTAAAATAATCTGCAATGTACCCAAACTGCAGTGACGATAGACTGGGGAAAGTGGGAGGTAAGGCTGTAGGTATCACAACACAGATCTGAGCCACCATGAAGGTCCTCATAACCTATGTCAAATTGTTTGACATTTCACTCTGTCCCTGTTAGTTTTGTGCTGCCAAGCACACAGGGTCTCATTATAACATTCTGCAGGACATAACTGATGCTCCAGATGAGTCTGAACTGGTCTTTGCATAGGGAGCTCTGTGAACTGTTACAATAAATAAAGGACATACTCTCAGAAAGATTTTGCAGCGTTGTGTTCACATATGCACGTGTAGATCATTAGCAACATGGCAGGCAAGTCTACTCTGAAAGGGAACGGGTTTGTGGGGAGCAGATCAAGGCTCCAGCAGTGAGGGCTGGGGTGAATTCAGCCCCGGTGAATTTGGCCCCAGTGGTGGGACAGTTGGAGCCCAGATGGTGCATTCAAATGTGCAGGGGGGTTCCCGCTGCTGTGTGCACCCCAGCAGAGGCCCAGGGGGGTATGTGTCCCTCAATCTGTGCATGGACCAGAGGTCCCATTCACCCTAGCCCCTGCCCATGCCTCCGCCTCACTACCTCCCTCACTGCTGAGGCCTTGATATGCCCCCTATGGCCCTTTCCCTTCCCCCGACTCCTTCTCCCACAGACTTACCTAGTGGGTGGGGGGAAAGCATTCACACATACACTCACCCCCCCCAAATATTTTTTTCTGTCTCTACATATGCCAAGGGGGCTCCAATCAACCTGCTCCAGCTCAGGCTGGGCACACCCCAGCTTGCAGGTCCCTCCCTCTCCTGTCCCCCCTTCCATCCTGTAGACAGCACCAGAGCTGGGAAGGATGGGGGCAGGCCTAAGGGAGATAGGCTCCAGGCAGGTAGCTCCTGGGCTCGATCAGCTCCAAAGTGGAGCTCAATCCCCTCTCCCCCAACCCAACATGGTGGGGGTCAGTCTAACTCAGAAGTTCCCAACCACCTGGCCATGGCAATTTAGCTATAGGGTCATGGCACAAGCCACCCGCTGGGAACCTCATATGTCCACCCAGGTGAGAGGCTTTTGGGTCACAGCTGAGCTTCTGGTGATAGGGGAGCCGTGGGAGGGAGGCAGCTGGCTCCTCATGCCCCATCCCACTCTCTCCCGGCCAAAGTTAAAAAAAAAGGTTGGGAACCTCTGGTATAATTCATGGAACTTTCTATGAAGCGCCATGAGTTCGCCCAGGGAGCTGCACATTTTTGAGCATTCATTGTATTGCACTGCTGCTATTCTACTTGGTGAAAATTGAGGCCACCTTATCTCTACACAATATATTAAAAAAAAAGGCTGATGGTAGACAGCTATTTCTGGAATATAAGTCAGTATCTATACATTAAAGATAAAGGAAACTGAAACTCTGCCAGGATTTCATTATTAACGTTTTCACCATTTTATTTCAGGGATTTTTGTGTGTGTGAATATTAGGTTGTTCTACAAAATTCCATGACATTGAGGTTATAAAGTGGAATAATCTGTGGCAGCGTACCTTTGGTGCCTGTCATTTTAAGGGCTGGAGGCAGGCAGCCAGCAGGTGCCTGATTAGGGTGGCCATTTTAGGACCCAGTACTTATAGGGTGAGGTAGCAGTTTGCTGTTGGTGGCTGAGAAAAAAACATCAGCTGGTTGAGATACATCAAGAAACAACTTGTAGGTAAGTGTAGGAGCTGTGGGGATGGTTGGAAGCTCCTGGTCCTGGGCATGACCTAAAACTGCACCCTGCTGGGTAAGAAGAGACTGGAAGGGCTGTCTGTGGCAGGACAGCCCCCAAGAAATACCAGACCAAGTACCCCTTCCAGTGAAAGGTGGGTAGGAGTGCCTTAACCCTGGCCCCCACCATGTGGTGGGGAGTTATGAGAGTTCTGGGACTACTGTGGCCAGTCATGAGCATTAGTAGGCACCTTAGCCCAGCAGGGGCAAAGGGTCCTCGAGGCCCTGGAGGAGGCAGTGTTGTTGGGAAGAGGTATTGTGAGGGCCCATGCAGAGTAGGGTGCAAAAAGGGGCACTTGAAGGGCTGCATGTGTGGAGTACAGAGTAGGGTCTCTGAGGGAGACTTGAAGGGCTGCACCAAGGGGGTACTGAGTAGGGCAGCGAGAGTGGTCTGAAGGACAGCACATGGACCAACCCCCACTGGTGAGGGGCTCGGGGCGGAGTCAGCCTGGTATTTGGCATAAGACCAGGCCACGTAGAGTAGGGGACCTCAAGGAAACTAAAGGACTATGTGTATCCTACTGGAGTGCAAGTAGTGAAGCGCAATGGCCCAAATGGGCCGCTCAAGGAGAGCAAGGGTGGTGGAGTATGGCCCAGTAATGGGCAGTATGCTAGAGGCCTGTGTGAGTGGGGGCAGAGTGAGTGTGAGAATGAATGGAGTCCAATGGTGGACTGAGTTTGGCTTGACCTTAGACCAGGGAGCTATCATAATCTGGATGCCATCTATGAGATATGGGTCATGGTGTAGGGGAGGGTTGGAGACATGGATAGCACCCTCTGGCATAGGGGTAATGTAAGGACAGCCTCCCGCTTAATAAACCATATTAACATTCAAGTTGTGGCAGGTGAGTTAGGGCAAACTGCCCTAGACAGGTGGGTGGGACAATTTGTGATCTGGCCTCGAGTTCACCCCCATCACAGCAAGTTAATCAGAACATGTGAGAATTCCATTTTTCATATTTTCCTGGGGAAAAAACTGATCTACATATACACAACACATTTATACACATACTTTTTTGTCTCATGATGCACTAGAGATCCTATGCTTTGGAGCAAACTCAATTAATCAAGTCTGCACCACATGCGAGCTAAGGCAAACTGCACTGCACCATGTACAGTTGTATAAGTGGCAAAATGTGTGTCAGTGTGCAGAAAATGGCAGTGGTGTGCTTTTGAACTGAAGCACCTCCAATGTGTTTTAGTTCAAAAGCACGCCACAGCCATTTTCTCAGTGTTAATGCCCATTATCCACTTATACAACTGTAAGCATTGCGGCGCTGGGCACTTGCATGTGTAAAAATACTCAACATTTTGATGCCTACACTTTTAGAATGTTGAGGCTTTTGTTCTAAAAATAATTTGAACATGTTAATATATATAAATGAGATGCTAACAGCTCCTAAATGAAATATGAAAAATATGCAGTTTTTCAATAAATGAGTTAATTACATGCAAAGCCAAATGTAAAATCTACAAGTATCAAGGGTTTTTACACAGCTTTATATGTTGTAACCCCACTCCCAATATTTGAAAATATCCAGTACAGTTACTAGTTCTCTTACTGATTTGTGAGGGAATGCCATCGGTTTGTAACCTGTTCAAATGCTTTTATATTGCTGTTCCTTCTTTAGAATGTGTCAAAGAAGCAGCCCTTTGCTAGACAACAAAGGCTATGTACAAACATTCAGTTTCTACCAGGAGACTCTCTGCTCTCCTGGTAGAAACTGAAAGTGTACAGATGTTCTGTTCTTTTTCTGCCAGAGGAAAATGGTGTTTCAGGTGAAAAATAAACCAACTGCAACCAGGTAGAATTCACTGTCAGGTGAGTTTCTCCCAGGAGAATGAATGTCTGTACACTTTTCCACAGCTTAAATCCTACGGGGGAACAGAAGGAGTGGAACTGCAGGGAAAAACTCCTGTGTTTTCTCAAGACCAGGGTCAGTGACGTAGGGGGCAGCTGCTCTCTGCCTTCCCACAGACCAGGAGGGGAGGAGCTCCTGCCTGCTTGTCACTCCAGAAGCTCCATTGTGAAAAGCAGGCAGGAGATTTGCTCTGTTGCTCCAGTCCTCTGGAAAACCAGACACATGGAGCAGCCCATGCTGTTCCCCAGACCAGGAACACACCAGTCTTGGAAAGACATGAGGAGTAATGGAGACAGGGCAATTGTAGACTGAACATTTCCCAAAATATTTTCTAGCAGTGGAAATTTTTCACTGTTAGGAATGGACATTTGTATCTGGCCAAAAGTAGAGCAGCCAGCCAAATGAAATGGGACTGTGTGATTGCATCACGCCATGAAGAATTTTACTAGGGCTGAATCCAGAGAAAGAAAATAGCTGTCCTGAAATGATGCCCCTTGCTTAGCAACAGGTAATATTGCCAAATCCAAGGACAGAGTAAAATAAACTCATGAGCGCTATTTCTAGTCTGAAATGCAAACAAACCCCAGTCCCAGTGCATATGTCCTTGTGTCTTACATGTGCATCTGGCATCAGACAGAGACACACAGAGAAGGTTCAGTAATATTGCTCCAGATTTTGCTGAGTCACTCCCACAAGCCAATCCCTGCACTCAGATCCTCCTCAGAGGTTCATGCTGGATCTGTCAGTCTGCTGCAAGCCTTGCATGTTTCTCTTGCAGTTCCGACATGCTTAGTAACTTCACCACACATTCCTTGTCTGCTGAGAGGGTTAGAATCATCGAAAATGAGGGTTGGAAGGGACCTCGGGAAGTAAAGTCATCTAGTCCTACCCGCTGCTCAAAACACGACCATCCCCAACTAGATAATCCGAGCCAAGATTTGTTTAGATGAGTCTTAAACACATCCAAAGGATCATCAAACATCCAAAACATGAGGGAACTCATTTAATGGACATTGCCAGATTTTCTCCCTTCTAAGGTGGGCTGATTTCACCAGGTCTTTGCAAGGCAAACACTGAAGAAAAGCTGAAGTAAAGCAGGATTGACCTCTGTATTTTTGTAACTGCTCAATTATTTCCTTCCTTCACTAAAGCCAATGCCAGACCAGGATCAGTAGAGCTAGGCTGAACACAGATACAACATTTTCCTATAGCTCTGCCAGTTTTCTCCAAAACTAGATCTTTTCTCATTAACTAGACGTTCATCTCATTACCCAATTCCATTATATAGAGGATGTCTATTATGGGATGTCTGGTTTTGAGCCTACTCATGCTAAAATAAGCCTAAATATTTTCTTTGTTTTTCTCCCAGTTCCAAAAGTTAGCACAAATAAGTAAAATTAGTTGTATGCTGAGTGGCTTAAAAAGTGTGACAATAAGGCTTTTCCCTCCTATCAGTCCCTTGCCTTCCTCACATATGCACACACATACACATGTAGACACACACACTTTGTCATCTTAATTGTAGTCTACAATGGAAGATCCCTGACTTCGTGTTTGATGTCATCTTTCAAAAAAAAAAGTTTGAAGTATCACGTGCAAATTTTTTCTGTTGGGGCTCAATGGGAATCTGTACACATGCTTTGGGGGGGAGAGGCACTTTAATAAGAGTGCCTGTAAAAGCCACTCAAATTAAAGCACCTGCAGCATCACATGTAGCCAGTGTCCTGTGTTTCCAAATGGCAGCTGGGACACTTTAACTAAAGCTCGTTCGACAAGCTTTCCTTAAAGTGCCTCTGCTGCCATTTTTAAACATGGGGACACTGAATACACACAATGCAGAGCTGCTGGAATGCGCTAATTAGCATGCTCTGGCAGACTCACAGCAAACTTGATTAATCAAGTCTGCACCAACACATGCTAATAAGTACATGTTGGAGCAGAGGTCTGTCATGTGCACAGGTGCCCATATATTTTAGACGTTGATGGTCTTGACTGAAATATTTCCAGGCTGTATAGTAAAATAGGCACCCAAAGAAGCCTAACATGTTTGACTATAACTAGGTATGGATAGAAAACAAAAAAATCAATTAAAAAAACCTGTGTTTTTTAACATTTGTTTTGATGCAGAATGAAAAGGAGACGTTTAAAGTGTTATTTAAAAAATGGGGGAGTGGGAGGGAGGAAGAGAGAGTGCTAACTTGGGTTATTGAAGAATTAGAAAAAAATCCTTGATCTGAATCTAACCAGGTCATTAAGCTTTCCTGGGGTCTCTCTCATTTTGTCCAGAAGTTCCATTCTACATGTGAAAACCCCTGGTGAGAAAAATGTAATTGAAACAGAAGCATTGCAGCAAAATCTTTGGTTTTACCTAATCGGCATTTTCTGACAAGAATCTGTTCATCTTAAAGTTCCCAATCAGCTCCAAGTATAATTTTTAATTTCCTAGTTTTCTAGACATTGCATCAGAAAGAAACACAGTGAGGCAGTCACTATTATTATTTATGTATTTCATGTTACCCAAATTACAAGAAACAATTAAATAGGTCGTAAATCACAGCTAGAAATCTGTTCTAGCATGCTGCTGAACTACATTCAGGGACTTGACTTTTTAACTTGTCTAATTTAAAGTCTGAAGTTCCTGCTAATTCTTATCTGAATTAATGTTGAAGATGAGCCAAAGTTCACTGTGCTGACCTTTTAACAAAATTTAAATAAAAAAGAAATTACAAAACATTTTGAGTAGAGCTCAAAAAAACAAATAAGGTGCCATTAATACAAAGAGTGTGGGTATGTTTGAAAGGGAAGGGCGGTAAGAGGAAAGAGCCACAGAAGTAGCAGACTTCTGGTTGGAAAGGAAGGGATTTTACCTGGCCATCAAGCAGTGTACACACCAAAAGGCACCTGGCTCCTCAGTTGTTCCTGTCCTTTCCCAAGTACAGGACCCCAGATGCCTGTGATATTGGGCAAAATGGACAGATGTGCTAGCCCTGTTGGAAAGAGGCTCCAACTGTAGCCAAATGGCTGCTCTCCATAGTGCTGGAGCCAAGCCGTTATCCACCAGAAGTAAACAACTGCTCGTACCTCAAACTTCCTTAAAAAGAGGTGGAAACTCCCCATGTGCCCAAATTTTCCAGCTCTGCAGCACAGGGGTTTTAGAAAGAACTCCTGTCTTGCAGGGGTTTCCTATGGGGGGGAGGCTTTACTCTCAGGGATCCCTAGAGACATTACACTCACTCCAAACTAGTTGGGCAAGCATGTTGCTCTTCAAATAAGTAAAGCTCTTGTATGTGAGATGGACCTTCACCAGTCCTCCTTTGTATTTAAGCTGTGTGGCTTGTGACAAGCTCAAAGCCAGGCAGAACAGTAAACCAACCAGTCATGTGCCAGAGAGGGTATAGTGGCCATCTGTGCAGCCACAATGCATAAAACACAACTAAATAAAGCTCCACGTATTATGCCAGCTTGCTTGGCAAGTGTTATTCACCATTCTGGCTTAAAGCAGCTAGAAAAATGCAGTTTGCTTCTCAGACATTTTCTGGCACACTGCAGTGCATGCAATCACTGCTTACGTGAAACAGGAAGGTTTCCCCAATGCTGGCATGGTAAATGTACCACAGTTTGGGAATCCCAGGTTCAGTCAATCTATTGGAAGGGGCAAATCTACCCAGTTGAGATAGCAGGAGCAAAGAGACTCATGAGCTCTCCTCTACCCCTGATACTGCATAGCACAGAATTCAGAAATTAAGTTAGTTAATTCAGAATCTGGTACTTTAGACATCATTCCTTTTGACTCTGCTCCCATGGATTAATTATGCTTTGTGTAGAAAATGTCATTTCAATTAATAAAGCAGTTTTGTTCCCCAGCATCTCTCTTTCATCTCTTAACATCTCCTGCCTCACTCCCTTCTTCTTGCTAACACTGGCAGCCTTATCATTTGTTCTCTTCAAATCTTTCCATCAATTCTCTCTCTAGTCTTTTTTCCTGACATCCTCCATGCCTAGAATTGCCTCTCATTCCCAGAACACCAAACATTCACCTCCCTGGGTCCCTCTTGAATTACCTCATGAAATTCCTTTGAAAAGTTTACTATATCTACAAAACCTACAAATATAATTCACTGCCAGTAAAATACCATTGCCATTACAATTAATAACACACCATGTTTTCATCATTTCCTGGACCACTGTTGTATCTTCCTCTATCTTTTCATTCATTACCTCCACAAAGCAGCATAAGTGATATCATTTGTGTCTTGCACCACAGCAAGCTCTTAGCATGCACTTAACAAACAACAAAAGAGCAAAGAATAACACTTTACAAGTGCATCTACACATGCTATTAGCATGGAGCAATCAACTCTGGCATATATTGTGCCAGAGCTTTTTGGTCCTGGGTACTGTGCTTATACGTGTGGCTGGGACCACAGCACATTGAGCTGGGTCAGACCAGCCCCAGCTGGCTGGGGGCTCGGTGGGGTCCAGCCTGCCAGCCCAGGACTGTTCTGACCCAGCTCAGTGTGCTGCAGAGGGGCTGGCTGGGGCCCAAGGGTGCTCCAGCACAGGGCTAGCTGACAGGCAGCTCCAGCCAGCCCCATCAGCATCTACATATGCATTGCTGCAGAGTAAATAACGCCACTGTAGGATAGCACTTGTATTTACAAGTACAAACCTGTGGCGCAGTTAATTAGTTTTTTCTGCAGCCTAATAGGACCACAGGTGTAGATGCTAAGACTTTACTGAAGAGCTAATTGGGCAACTCCACAGTAAATATTGCATGTAGGTGCGCCCTATGTGATTATCGTGCTTTTAATCAGGGCAGCTCACCGAAAGGGTCTGAATCTGCTTCCCCACACCTTAGCCAAAGTATCCAAATGTCATGAGTCTGTAAAAGCTAGTGGGATAACTCAAAATAATAATACTAATAATAAGGCTCTCATGAAATTTGCACCAGTACTTCCTGCTGAGGCAGAGAAGCTCCTCATTCTGGGTAGTTAAGCATTTCCTCTACTGTCTGGAACTGCAGGGAAAAGGAATGTACTAGTGGCTGTGAAAGTTAACCCAAGCTTTTCAAACCTCAGAGAATGACTTAGTGCCAGCTCCTGTGATATTTGGTGCTTTGCTTAAAGCCTCAGCTTACTCGACAAATGGTTATATGAGCACTTCAGTTTTCATGGAAAATAAAAGCCAGCTTCTAGCCCTTGCCATAGTGAGAAAAGCTTGCAAATGTGACCTGGGTGCTCCTAAAATCTCAGAAAGCTCAAAGTAAAGAAAAGCATTCTTACTGGTATTTCTTTTAATGAAATCTCATGAATATTTAGGAGCTTACATATTGAGGGTTGGCAACATGTCTTGATATTAAATCTAAACTTTGTTAAGTGCCTCTGCTGTGATGCAATGCACTGCTGTAACCTGAGAACCCCAGGTAACAGAGATTAGCACAAGAGTCTGTATACGCATGTTGAAGCTCTGCCAATGAAATAACAAACATGTTCCTTTGTGTGCACCTGTGTGTGTGTGTGTGTGTGTATGTATGTCATTTTACCTTCTATTAGACAGACAACTGCCCACATGTGACTGACAGGGATTTCATTTGGACTTGTAATGGAATAAGGCATTTTCTGTACAAGAAAAATTGTCAGGAATGAAATGTTCCAAACAGCACGGCAATTTCTGAAGCAAAATAAGCTGTATGGCAAGTGGTTGAAACTGGTCAGAAGGTGTATCCTTGCTCTTTATTCTCTTGATAGTAGGTTATACTACAAGAGATGTTACTGGAATCGCCAGTGCAGTTGTAGGGTATTACTTGTTGTACAAGGACAGGTCTAAACAGCAGAACACTACACAGGGTTTCCGAGGTGTGAAGATGCATTTCTTTAGCTAAAGATATTCCTTTAATCATACCCTAACCTCACTCCTGAGGATGTGTTTACTGTGTATCTGTGTAGCTAAGTTAAGGCAGGTGTAGGTCTGTACAGTGTTACTATTTGACGAAGAAAATTTACCATTGTGCTGAGGACCTTCCCTCTGCCTTTCCCCGTGTCTGAGGAGGACTGAGATTTGTCATTGCTCAGCCTTTCAACAGGTAAGGCTGCACCTCATTTTGAAGTCTGAGAAGAGTTAGAAGGAGAACTGTGAGGCCCCATTCAGAGGACCGTCACTGCTTTATTCTTTCTGCTCACTGCTTAAGAAAGCCACTGCTCGTCAAAGAGGGCAGTGAGAGGTCTATTTTCTGTAAAAGTGTGGAAATATTGATCCATGGCTAAATATGCTTCCTGTTCATGATATTTGGGCTGTCCCATATCCTGTGTCAATCTTGGAGGAGAATTCCTTGTGTTCCTTCTTCCTTTCTTTGATGTACCTCCTAAGATGAGTGAAGAACAAAGAGGGGCCATGCTACTGACACTTGTGGCAAGTAGTACAGGGTGACGTGGCAGGAAGTGTTCTCCTGCTTTATCCTTATCCTTTAATTCCCTCTAACAGTTAGTACAACTGAAATAGTTCAATCTGCTGACCAGCTGGCAATCCCACATCAAGTTTTTTGGTTGTTTTTTTAAACAGCATCTCAGCTCCTGCCAGCTGCTGTCATTACTGTTCTACAGCCATTGCAATTCTGCTTTGATTGAATGGAATCCAAAGTTAAGTCCATTAATTCAGAAATTTTTGGCTCTATTAAGGTACAGAATTAGTTGAAAAACACACAAATACATTGAGATGTTGCAATGTAAAAATTCATATACTAAGAGGTTAAAAACTTTGTATTACTGTTACAGGCAGTTTTGTGGTGTAAAACTAAATTATTGGAAGACAAGGCCAAAGCATGTAACATTTGTGTATTTGTATTACCTGAAGATTTTTAAGTACAAACTTCTATGTATAGTAAGTGATTAGATTTCATGTTATGTGACACATTTATTCCTTCTCTAATGATTATTAAATCATTTGGTATTCTGTTTAAGAGTAGCCCATCCATTGAAAACTTAACTCTTCTATTTTATATACAACTGTTACATTCATTATTATATTCTACCATGCAAAGGAGTATAGTTCCTTCTGGATCTGGTCAGAACTACTTAATCATGTTCACTTATT
>NW_017728947.1:79668740-79670132 GCF_001723895.1 Crocodylus porosus
ATGTTATTATCAAAGCTAGAAATATACATATTTTGAATATGCAGGTGGTGTGACATTTTTAAATGAACATCAGATGTCAAGTAGTAATGGTATGGTTGATGGTAATATAAATGGTTCTCATGAGGATGATATATTTGATTCCATTTTTCCTGAATGTGAATTATTTGATTTCTGAAAAGACAGTAGCAGTTTGGAAACATAACTTCCAGTGGGAAATGTTTTTAATTAGGAGAAGAATTGCTCTTATTTACTAGTGAAAAATATGCTAGTGTCATGTAGATTTTTTCTGACTTATTTTAACACAATTCACCTGACAATTGTCAAGGACTTGACTTTAACATAATTATGATATCATTTGATCTCATATTTATTTTTCAAATATGCTTCTAGTATGTTACTAGTTAATCACTAATAGATTATAGAGAAGGAGTTCACATTTGGATTAGAGTTAGTAACATTCAGAGTTAGGGTTGGAAATACCAACCCAGGAGTAGGAATTAAATTGAAATATCACAGCACCAAAACTTCTTCAAACTATTCTAGGAAGGTTATAGCTCACAATTGCAACGAGTCCTGCAAGATCAATTGATCTCCCAAGATTCTAACTATTCTGGGTGATTTCTAAATATGTATCAGACCTTGAATTAATATCTTCTATTTAATCTCAAGTTAAAATGCATCAATTTGCATAGCTCCATAATGTTTATGAGTTACACCAGGGGTTGTCAACTGGGGGTACACGTACCTCTGGGGGTACTTAGAAAGGACATAGCGGGTACGCACAGGTAGCCAGGTGGGCAGCAGTGGAGTTCATCCTGGGGCACAGCAGTGACATTGGTGTCTCCTTCGGTGCCTTCCCATACTTTGCTTCTTAACCGGGGGAGGAGGTAGGGCACGTGAGGTGCTGTGGCAACAGGTGGCACACCATAGTGCCTCCATGCTCCCTACGTCAGCTCGCTCTCTGTGCCTACTCCCAGGTACAGGGCTGCGGGGCAAGGGCAGCTGTGCCCTTCTGCGGGCCGCACACATGCTGCCTGCCCGGCTGGATGGGGGGCAGAAAGTAGGGCTCACATACGGTGGCCGCCACTGCCACAGCCACTGCCGTGCCTCGTGCTGCTTTCCTGCAGCCAGTCACACGTGTGACTCCACAGGCTGCTGACATGCCTCGCACCTTGTGCACCGCCCACAGAGCTGCACATGTGACCGGTTGTGGGAAAGCAGCACAGGGTGCAACAGTGGTGGTGTGAGGCAGTGGCAGCTGCTGCGTGCAAGCCCCATCCCCCTGGCCACCCAGCCGAGTGGCATGTGTGCGGCCCACAGAGGGGCACTACTGCCTGGCCCCCCTTGCCCTGCTCCTGTGAGCAGGCACAGAGAAATGCTCCACTCCATTCT
>NW_017728947.1:79670577-79671910 GCF_001723895.1 Crocodylus porosus
CCACAGGGGCCTCAATCTGCCCCGCCCCCTTAAAACCAAGAAAAAAACATAAAGGTGTACATGAGTTGAAACTTTGAGGCAGAGGGGTACATTTGTTTAAAAAAAGGTTGAAAACCCCTGAGTTCCACCATTTGAATCTCTGCCCAAGATCTGGAAGATAGGTTCTCTTCTAGTTTGGGATCTAACCCAGAACTGAGTTCATAGGAGGAGGTTTGGATCTGGTGACAAATCCATATTCCTCCCAGTCTTTCTGAATCTATGCAACATTCCAACTTAAAAGTTCCAGTTTGGTCCAATCTATACTTAACAAAGAAAACCACCAGAAATTCAGAAACTGGAATTACAAAAATCTTCACTGATTTCCAGAAGTGCCTCCCTGTATTTCTATTTCTTATAAACTTGCCATCACTTTTCTAACTGCAACTGAAAAGATTGTTTTTCTCCCGCGCCTCTTTCTCCCTCTGGGGTATTTCAGCTCTGTAGCTATATTATTTAACTTTATAAAGTGTTTGTTTGGGGATATACTCTGAAAGAAAGACACTATAGAATTTTAAATTCTACAGTATTGCCCAATATTCTAATGAATAGCTAACATCCCTGATATAAATGGGTGAACAAAAGAGTCATGAGAACTGAAGATGTGTGGGCACTGAAATATTTCAGGAATGGAATAATGCTTTCCTTTCTCTGTTTAGTCTGATAGATGACAGTATGTCTTGAAGACTTCTGGACTGAATGATGGAGAGGATGAAAACGCCATTTCAGAAATGCTTCTCTTACTCCAAATGTTTTGCTTTGCATATTAAGAGCATGCCCAAGTGGGACATAATGTGTCTTTCATTTATTGTATTGTATAATCAGATATGCTTCCATAAAAAGGGCACTGGTTACAAATAAAAAAAGCCATACAAATAATGAATCACAAGTTCAAACTGATCTTTGGGAATCATGGAAACATATTTTACTGCAGTTTGTAGTTACACATTCCAGTAACAATTGTAACCTGAGAACCTGTGGTTTTTCTTGGGATAGGAACACCTCCAACATTTCAGACTTTTGAAATTAGTTTAAATTAGTAGCCAAAAGTCTGAGACTTCTAGGAAATTCCCAAGCTACTTAAATTAGCAAAACTAGAGACAATATATAGAACTTTACTTGCCCAAAGTCAATGAAACTATTCTTGTAACTGCTTAATAAGACAGTAAATGGCATTTAGTTGGGAAAGTGTGAAAAAAAGAGAAAATAGAAATTCAAACGAACACATTGTTAAAATGTCTATATATATAACACATTGATAAAATAGACAAATATATGTGTACGTGTGTGTATGTGT
>NW_017728947.1:79672096-79674598 GCF_001723895.1 Crocodylus porosus
TATCTGAAAAAGGACTTTTTGTTGTCCTTGATGCCTGAAGCTAGTTAGAGTTCAGTTGCAGCCTTGGCTTTCCTGGTTTGCTCCCTGCAGGACCGGACCAGCGCGGAGTAATCCCCCTTGGTGGTGAATCCCGTCCTCCATCCTTTGTAGGCTTTCCTTTTTAGCCACAGTAGGTAATGATAATGATTACAATGATAATGATAACTATAACAGACAGTATCCTGGTATTTCTGCTGTTTCTGGTTTTGATCAGAACAAAAATGGGAACATACCAAGGAGAGCTCTTTATTTTCATAAAGAACCTCCACAAATAATGCCTGTGAATAGTTCACTAAGGGTGCATCTACATGTGATGTTATATCGCCATAGCAACACTGTAACAGGTTGGTGTCATTGGGGTAGCTGTGATCTTCCCCAAGGCCCCCTTACCATGTCAAGCTGGCCTAAAGGACACCCTCAATTCTCTCCTGCCACGTCTTTGATGGAATGTATATAATAGGGAGGCTGCCTTTCCGTCATCTTGAACAGAGTTTCTTTCTGTACACTGGCCCCGGGGCTCCTGAATCCCTTGTGGGCCCCATTCTGTATTGGGTATTTCAGGGTACCCTAGCCTTATGGGCTATGCGTGGCTCCAACCACCCCTTCACCGCACCCCAAGCCTCGCAGATAGAACTGACGTTGTTTGGTCTGGGCCTTATTATAACTTGGTCCCCTTGTCCTCCCTGGACCCTCTGCAGCCCTGTCTGGCTCTGTGCCTTCACTGGCACTTGGGACGGTGCACACCCAATGTTGTGCCCTCTCTGGTGCTGGGGTCCCCATGCTGTTGTGGGTCCCCTATGAGGCCTCCTCCTTCCTCTAATAGCCTCACCCAAACCACCGGTCAAACAGAAAACAAAATACAAGCCCCTGGGCTATAACATAAATTCTAGCCACCTGGCTATAACATTATTCTAGCCACACCAGGGTTACTCCATCCTTCACCAGTCTCAGAGGCTGTACCTACAGTCAGGCCTCTCCCCTTTGCTTACTTTGGGAGTGCTCCTTTCCCCTTGGCTGCAGGCAGCCCCTCCCTGGTCCCAGCCCTGGGGTTTATATGGGCCTAGGGCCCTGCCTCCTATGGCCAGCTGACCAGGTGCAGGTGGAGCCAATCCCCTCATTAACTTGTTGTCCCAGCAACCTGCACCTGGGTTCTTATCTCTACTCCAAGAGTAGCAGGCACCTTAGTGCCCTGCTACAAACATGCTATGGCAATGTAGCATCCATGGGCATCTACATGTGACCAGAAGCTACTTTGTCATGGTGACATGTTCCCCCAGTACAGCGTGCCACTATGGCAAATTAGCTGTTAAAAATAACCAAAAGGAAGTAGTAAATCATGGTGTGGTAATAATGTTGCCACAGTGACACAGGTAGATACACCCTAAGAGAAATAAATGCATAATCTAAGATAAGAAGAAAGAAAAATATTTTCCAAACCTTTTCCCACCGCTATATGCTTTGGTCTGGTTTTTTTCAAGTTTCAGGTGAAGTTTCAAATTAATTCTTATTTTACACCTTTCACCCTTTTCTATTTTTTTTCCTCATTCTTGAATGAGTGTTTTCTGTGATTTTATATACTCATGACATAAGCTAAAGCTACAGCTATGATTTTTTTCATGAAAAAGGAAGGAAAAAATCCTAAATTTTTCAAGCAAAATTGCTTGTTTCAAGATTAAGGAAAACCACAAAGGAAGCAAAAAGCAAACAACATCTCTAAGCAAGAAAACATTCTGCTTTATCCTGACTTCCTGCAAAAAAACCTGAAATACAAAATGGCAGTTGCCTTCTCCTAAGGGACAAAACCCTAGAATTTAAAGGGGCACTGCAGCAAAACCAAAATCAGAACAATGGGCATATCACTGACTGATGTGTACTCAAAGAAAAAATTTCATATACATACTTAGCAACCAGTTTTATCTCCCTACCATTCTCAGGTCATTGGTTTAAAAATAACACTTTGCACCATAATAATCATTTTTGATGTAAGGGGATACTTCTGTTCATTGATCCAGCAAATTAATTTCATCACAGCAGATGTTGCAAGGTGCATGTAAAATGCCATCCAGATAAATCTGGGTTTTATCCAGCTCCTTCTCATTTGTGATGTCTCAATAGCAGCACTTTTAATTTATATTGTGAATGTATGGATCTCAAAGCTCTTTACAGACATTACTAAAATGTAAACTCTCTACCAAGTGAATATTGTTGTTGAAATGTAAGGTGGGACAAAGGCATAGTAACATAATAGACTTGATTTTCAATAATAAGCTTCTTTAATTTGCACATGCAAATCATGGTAGGGTGCAGAGGCCCTGGGTATGTCTTTATGCTGCAGGCAGAGCAGGATCTCAAGTTCACTAGGAATTTCTTTTTTTTTTTTTTTTTTATTTTAGGGTTTTTGAATTTGGTTTCCATCTCAATATAGTAAAAATCAGTACTTTTTAAACTTCCTACAAACTAAAT
>NW_017728947.1:79675418-79739879 GCF_001723895.1 Crocodylus porosus
CCTGAGCAGCTGTAATTTCAGGTGCTGCACCAAAGCAATCCACAGAGGATATATGAGTTTATACATCTACCAGGAACAAAGCCTCGACTCTTCAGGCCACAGTGTAACAGTTCATGTTTTTAGCTTTGGAGGACAACCTATCAATCCCCGCTGTGTCAGCAAAGATGATGGTTGTCACACATGTACACCCAAAAAGAATATGCAGGCTTGATTACTGAAAAATTGGCCATTACTAAACAGTTCTGTTCATCAAAAAAGAAGCCTGTTACGCAATCAAAGAAAAAAATCTGGGTCTTCTGACTCCTGCAAGACCACTTTTCCTTTAAGGGCTTTACAAAATCATAGAGATAGATACCTGCAGTGCAAACAGTGTAAGGGAAGCACCAAAGCCATTAAATGCTCATCAGCAGTTCCAAAACAGCCTCACGTACAAGAGCACAAACTAGTGAGAAAGGGAATTTTATTGTAACTTAATATTTTTTGCCATAGACCCAACATGCTCTGATCAGCAATGCAGTATAAACAAATACAAATCTACATTTCCAACCCTGAAGAATTTATCATCTTGATCATAGAAAGATCTAACCCATAATTAACTCTCTGCAGGGTGAATTATATCACTGGGAAAAGGGCAGGGGATACAAATAAATATGGGCAATTATTTATACATTCACACAGTTGTATTTTTTTACTTGCAAAATGCCAATATTTAATGACTGTGTATGTAATCAGATAATCAAAGTTCCTTCTCTCTTCCTTAAGATACATTCTTGGTGTATGGCCATTTCACAGTACTAATGGATTTATTTTTATCTTCTCAAAACCCAGTGAGGTAGGAAAAAGAGTGCAGTCCCTTTCTTGCAGGAAAAAACCTGAAGCACAGTATAGATTAAGTGATATGCCCAGGGTCTGTGACTGACCCAGAAACTCAGTACCAAAGTCTCTTGAGCCCTTACTTGGTACCCTGACAGCTAAATTGTCCTTCCTAACTTGTGAACCTTACAGTCCCATCACTGTCTTTCCCCAGCATTTGGTGACCACTTAATGTCTCCCTCTTGCAGCTGCACATGTTTAACTGAGTCAGTATTCCAAAAGAAGAAAAATGAATATATATCCATGTGTATTGTGGAAGGTTCATCTGGTGATAAATACTTGAACATGATCATGATAAGCACCTAAAGACAATGCATCATTCCTAGTTTATTTAAACTATTATAAAAAAAAATCAGTGAAAATGTTAAATCAGCGAAGTATTGAATCAAGGATTCTAGAAGTTTAATTTTCCATTCTAACAGTAAAATAATCCAACAAAGTCTGTCTAAAAATGATGCATAAAGGTATTAAATACCATATTTTCTTTGCATACCACATGCTCCCCAAATAAGACACACTTGGTTTTGGAAGGCAGAACAAAGAGGGGAAAAAAGATTTTTTCCAGAGTCATGGCTCAGTCCTGACCACAGAGGCATCATATACTCCACAGCATCAGCAAAAGCTACAGTGTTAACCCACTCCTAGGCACTGCTGAATTGGCAGCAACTTTTGGCTGTTTAGCAGGGGTGAAATTGTTTACACTGTAACTCTGAGCCTGAACAATGAACTCTGCCCTTTCCTGTCTGAGGACAGGAGAGAGAGAAACAAGTCAATCATTACAGCTGCCATCCATGTTCCATTTCTCCATTCTAGAGCAGACAACCAGCTTCCCTGCTTAGGACACACAGCCCTAGTTTGAAGACCTGATTTTGGGGAGAAAGGTGCGTGTAATATATGAGTAAATTTTGTACATTGACATACAGATGCAAATAGCAGTTATTAATTTACCTGGGACCAAAAGTTAAATTGCTTCGTCATTATCCTTAATCTTATTTTACTAAAAAGTAAATAGTCAACATTTATTTTTATTAACTAAATGTGTTTTTTTTAAATCTTACTTTCATTGGATCACTCATTGCTTAATGGATTGCCTCAGTGATAGGAAACAAAAAAGAAAGCTTAACTGTAAGAGCAGGGAAAAGATTTCCAGAGATGTTTCTTTTTGTTTCATATGTTAGAGACTTTTTGTAAGGCTTAGCATAAACACACACAGTTTGCATCCTTCACATGGTAAGTCTCCAAAATTTGGAAAAACTTATTTCTGTGTTGAGCTTGGAGATTGCTGTAAAGTTACCAGACTCTTTATATAACCTTAGATTGCAGAGCTTTTTTATCTCTGCGTGACTTATTTTATATGTTAATATGGTTAGACACATTTCACCCTAGTTTGAGTAAAGCAGTTGAAAATAAAAAAATCTGTTGTCTAAATCCCAAGTCTTGTCTGACAATTAGATGGGGACCCCCAATCAAGTGTTCAACAAACACTTCGTTCTTTTCCTGCTGCCCTCTACTCCTCCCAGATCTAGACAAACAAAGAACCAAAAGACAAGTCTGGTTTATCACAAAGGAATCAGGAGGGAAGAACCTAGTGGGAGACACTGATCTTGTCTCCTTTTTTTTGCCTATCCCAAGGCCTTGGAATGAGATGTTCACATCAGTGCCGGAATGGAGACATGAGATCTCATAAGGGGTTAATACACTACCAACTGAGGATCTTACTAGTATTTTTCCTACCACCCACAGTCTGGTCTGTTTGCCTGTACTGCTGGTATGACATTCACAGACAGAACCTCTTGTTCAGAGATAAGAAGAACTATAGTGAATTCTAATTCTCTGTTTGTGGCATCACAATTGTATCCACAGCAACTAAGTATGATGTGATATAGAAAGGAATGTAACTTCAAGTGCCAGCAGAGGATGAATGCCTAAGGAGCAAAAATCCAGTTGTCACGCAAATACCCCCAGCAATGACATACAAGGGAAATGAAATATGGAACACAGCTGACATATCCACATGAAAGGACAAATTTGTAAGAGGTTTAGTTGATGTAGCAGCATGGGCGTTAGCTGTAATAGCCAAACACACCAGGGGATACAATGAGCCAAAGATGGGAGAATCCAGCAAAAATGGCAGGCTCTTGTAAAATTAGCTTTACTGGCTATTGAACACAGAACATTCATTTATCCATGAGTGTTAGAAATACATGGTTTGATATATTTATCTGCATTGTATTTTCATTGTGGAGAACCCAGGGTCATGTACTCATTATATTACACGTGACTAGATACAGTATAGATGGAGTAAAAGATTAATGGTAACTACATGAAGCTAAACCTGCAGTCAGCAAGGGAAGGAGCATAGTATCCTGATTAAAGATTGGTTCTAGGAGTCACAACTTATGAAAATGCTGTTCCTAATTCTGCCTGTGACCTGCTTTAAGACTGTAGACAACAATCTGTGTGTTAAGCCCACATCTATTTCCCATGTATTTTACACTTGCCCTTACAAAGTGGGTATATTTTGTCTTTTTGTAGAGTCATAGTTGAGGATGTATAGAAAAGTAGTATCAGGTGTCATCTAATTTAGAATTAATATTCTTAAATTTAGCTTCCAAATTGTCATTGGTCTTGTTTTAAATATATCACAGCATTTCAGTAATTCCCTTCTTAAGAGACTTCTGCCATTCTCCAGAAATTAGGAAGCCCACATCAGGTTTCCACAGTAAGGAATTACAGAAAACTGGGTAAGAAACTCAATTATTGTGAAATTTAAACATCTCTCTTTCACTACCCAAGTCCGTACAGAGGGGAAGTATCCCACATGCTCTACTCTAAAGTAGCTTGTCACTCAGAGTCTTGGTTATACTATGCTATACACTGTATCACATTTCAGTGTGAAAGTCTACTAGCCAGGACACTTGAGCCACCACTGGCATACTTTCACATTTAACAAATGATAAGCCAGATTTATTTTCCCCTTCCTTGGGAGCTTTCATTTGATTCACAGATCATTAGATGCATCATGCTGTTAAATTTGACTCCAGTTCATTAGTTAAATTGCATCAAACCAGCCCACTCTTGAGCAGCTTCAGTGCCAGTTGTAAGTAGGCACAGCCAGTCTTACAGTCATTTTGCTGCACTGAAAAAGCATCAATTTTGAGCTGAAGAAAAATCACTTGCTGCCATTAGATTTTAGATCATGCCTTTGCCTTATTTATATCTGTGCATATGGTATCTATGTTCTCTTCTGGACTTGCAGGATTTTTGTCTAACAATCCAGCTCTCAAGGGTGAGAGGTTTATTTCCCTGTTATGCTAGAAGCAGTTAATTGCTTCTCATCCATTGGGTCTTTGACCAATAGACAATCACTGATCTTAAATGATGACTGTGTGAAGCACCCTCCTTTCAGGCTAAATGGAAGGTGCAATTAAATGCCCTTTGATGTAATGAAAGCGGGAAATACTAGGGGACCATTACCCAATGATAATGGGCTGCATGGCAAGGCTGATCAGAAAAGCTGATCTTCGTGTGACAGAGCAGAAAACTACTGGAAAGCTAGTAAACAGTGAGAGAAGCAGTTATGAAAGTAGTCCTGAGAGGGAACAGAGGGTCAGAACTTCTTGGAACACAGGACTTTAGCTCTGCCTGGAGAGGCAGAGCTGGCAACAGTGGGCCATGATCCTATCTGATGTAAAGGCAAACAGGACTTCATATCCATTCTGTATAAATGAACAGGACCACACTAAAGAAATATCTGACTTGTAGCATCAATATATCCTCTTAACAGAAATAACTCAGAAAGGCCCCAAGTATTAACTAATTGCTCAGGTCAAGTGTTAACATTCTCAGTACATTAATTGATGCATTACATTTTGGAGGGTAAAAAAAGAACCCACAAAATAGAATAAAGTTCTGTAAGAATATTAGTACTTTGAACATCTTCTGGGGATCTCAAAACATTTTGCTAATAATTAAGGAAGCCTATGAATCCCATCATAAGGTTAATGTCATTATTTCTCTTTATTTTACTGATGGCAAAACAGACAGCCAATGGTTGGACTGTAAATAATGGTCAGTCTGATAGCATAGACAGTCAGTCTGACACACTGCATAGCAAATTATTTTATGTGTAAAATACCTAAATTCTCTTTCTTTCTCCAAGGGTGTGTCAACAAATTGCCCTATGGTGAGCTATGGCAACGTAGTGGTCACTGGGTCTACATATGATTGCCAGCTACATTGCTGTACCAGCAAGCTCCCTGGTTATAGCACGCTACTATGGCAATGTAGCCATGAAATCCAACCACGCACCATGCACATGGCATAGTAACCACTCATATTGCACCGTGCTTTAGTACTTCTAAAATAAAGTACTAAAGCACGGCACCATAGCAACATTGCCATATGGTGACGTGTAGACACACCCCAAATGTAACTGATCCAAGCTCCTCCTGTCTACTCACACTAAAAATCATTTAAGTATACATAGACAGTATTTTCCTACCATGTCCCAAGAGGCACTGAAAACTCATATTCCTTCACTGGGAAGTTGTTTTCGTGCTGCCCCTGCAGTTGTTTCTACTTCCTACCTATTAATGAGTCCTACCACAGCAGACAGGGGGTCTCAGATGTGATCTGTATTCCTCTTTGTCTCTCACCTACTTCCACAACTGCCTTCTCATCCCTATCTGCTATGAAGCACTGTTGTGTGTGTCAGAGAGAAAATTTGGCCAATGAATAGAAGTTCTCTCTCAAGGAAGTGGGTCACCTTAGAGATGCAGAACAGAAAATGTATCCAAATAAGTAGAAGTCTGACTGAGTTTGGGCCATTACTACTTGTATTTGGTAGTAAGGAGGTACAAATGTAAGACACAACCCTGAAGTTTGGTTATATGCTTAGTATAATTCAGGTACCTCAATGGAGGGAAGGTGAGAGTCTCTTAAAATTTCTGAAGGTTTACCAGTACTCATGAACTTTTCATACTCAGCCCTAACTATAGCCATTTACAGAAACCATCTCCCCCTACCCCCACGACATTTCCCCACTTCCCAGCCTGTTGGCTCTCATTCCCTTTGTCTCAGGGATTAGACCCAAATTTGCTACTGACTGCAGCATTCTTGCTGCTTAATGCAATTCCATGGCAAAGACTGGGAAGTCCCAGAAACAAGAAAAGGCTTGATCTGCTACATACAGTACCTGGAAACAGCTCCCAAAAAGTCACATCATGCCAAATACTTATGCCTCAGAGTAGCCAATTAATTTTTTTAATGCTGGATTAAAACAGAGATTATTCCTTACCTTTTCTTTCTTAAAGCAGTTTTCTCGAGGTAAAAATTGTTGGCATAGTTGATGTTTGGCTGAAATGTCAGACATCTGTAATCTCTGTTCTAACACTTCCACAAACACTATGCTAGGAGACAATGACACAAAATAATTGAGGGGCAAGGGAGAAGTGGGTAGAGAACGGTAGACTAAACGATCATGATGCTTTGCAAGGACTCTGGCTGCACAGCAGGGAAACACTCAGTTCTTAGAAAAATCTTTTGGTGTCCTGGGCCCAACCTGCCTTGGCAAATACACTTACACTGGCAGGCAAGAGCTTCAAATGCATTCATAGGGCGATTTATTCACTTGCCTCAGATCAAGAACCTAACCAAATGGAGAAGTACTACTTTATTCACCTCCTTTCCCTGATGGCGCTTTAGAATTGCATGACCATTTCTATCATGTATAGTGCCATAAGCAAACAAAGTGCTTCACAACAGATACCAAGAGGAAGGCACATAAATGGATCCCTGGTGTAAAGGAGTACAGCGTAGCAGCATGAACAGATACAAGATAGAGAAATAAGTGCAGAACAAGCACAGTGGCATGTGGTCATCACAAATGGAATACTACACTAAGCAGATAGCATTGCAGGAAGAGTTTGTCAGAGCAAAGAGGCTTGTCATTGTTCAGAGAAAGGCTTTGGCATCCACTGGCTAGAACTGTTCCAGATGCACAGGCAACATGAAAGAAAGGACACACCTGTGAGTGGGAGGAGGAAACAGATGGAATAGGCAGGAGGTAAGGATGTGCAGAGCAGGGGGAAAGGGCATAGGAATTAAGAGCAGATGTAGGCAAGTTATGTAAATCTTTGGAAGCCGGGAGGTAAAGAAGGGACTTAACGCAGAAGACTGGAAGTCAGCACAGACATATAATAAAATGGTCAGTGGGAGATGCAGCCAGAGAACAGGCAAGGAGGGGATGAAGTAGAAAGAGTTGGGAAAGGAGGAGGTAAGAAAGTGGGAGGTTTTGGTAGTCAAAGGAAGTAATCAGGATACAAACTTCAGGCCTAGCAACAGGAGGGAAGATAGGATGGGGTCAGCTTTTGGGATACTCTAAAACAGGGGTGGCCAACCTGTAGCAAAAGTGCCATGGGCAACCTCTGTGTCATGCAGCAGATAGGGGAGGTGACAGGCAGCACAATGGCAGGTAGGGCAGAGGGCAGAAAGCAGAACATCAGATCAGGTGGGAAGCACAGAGCAAGGAGCAGAACAGAGAGCAGCAGATCAGGTAAAGGAAAGGAATCAGAGTGGCCCTCAGGGAGGGTGCGGGGCCAATTTGTAGTACACCTGCCAAAAGATTAGCTCTCACTGCTGTAAAAGAAGAAGTGGAAAGTTTTGTCCAGGACCTGCAGGTGAGCAGAGAAGAGGGGAGAGGAATCAAAACTCATATTCTTCTTGTGTTGTCAGAAGAAAGTGTGTGCAAAGAAGCAATTCGGAGAACAGAACAGTTCCAGATAAAGACTAGGCCCAGGGTATAATCCAGTGAGTGAATATAGGGATATAAAACAAATGGAGTAAGGAGAGAGAGGCAGGCAGCAGAGTCAGAAATGTAGAGAGGAAGCTTAGGAATGACAGCTGTAGGACATTTGGATGGGAAAAGGAGGGGAAATGTGAAAAACGTAGAACAGAGTCAATCTCAAAAGAGTAGGAAATGTTGGGAAAAGGAAACAGCATCTTCAGAGATGAGGAAATACTGTAAGTGCACCAATCCAGTAAAACCCTAAAGGATGTGCATAGTTTTATGCATACAAGTCCTATTCATTAAAATGCAAGTAGACACGTGCATAAAATTATGTGAGTGCGTAAATGTTTCCCTGGATCAAAGCCACGGAGCAGGGGTTAGGACAATTTCCAACTGTTTAGGTCTACAGATAGCATATGTGAATTTCTTGTGAGATCTCTCTCTCACTAATTACTAAGGCATTTCTGAGGCACTTATTATTCCCACTATTTATTTTGGTATTTTGGTGCTAACCCTTTCTGATTTTTGGCTAGAACAAAAACATTTCAGCTACAATCACTCTGGTTGCATTCTTTATTCTTCCTTCTTTCTCTCTCCCTTCATTTCCTACCAAGCCCATTTTTCTTTCAACGCTTTTCTCCCGTAACTCCTATTCTGCTCACAACAAAACAACACAACATAACAAAACCTCAAACATTTGAATCCTCCTTCTATGTCTCATTCTCTTACACCTTACTCCCATTTCCTGTTATGGGTTATTGCACTTTCCCCCAGTGTCCTGTCTCTTGGGAACATAGGAATTGTCCTTCCATATCAATCCAAGAGCCTTCTCAATTCAGCATCCTCCCACCACCAGCAGCTAGAACCAGATGCTTCAGAGGAAGACACAAGAAACCTATGCCTCAAGAAAATGGCATAACCAAACAAGGGGGAAGTGTTTTTCTTAACCTAAAGCCATTAGTATTTGGCTTATGTCCAGATGCAGGTCAGCTTACATTCCTTCTGGGGTTTTTTCCTGTATAATGTAACAGTTGATGTTCTCTTTATTGAGATCAGTTTCTATATTTTTTTTAATTATTATCCTGCTGACTGCTGAGCCTAGGTGAGCTCTTCCCAGACAGAGTTTTAGCTCCTTACATTTTGCTCTAGTACCATTATTCTTTTTTCTCAGCCCCTACCCCATCTTGCTGTTCCTTAGCCTGCTTTTCCTTTCTTTTCCCCTCTGAACTTTATCTTCTCTCATAACCCAAGCCTTCCTTTCTCTGTAGTCTCTTTAACAATCCCTGCTTCACTGTACCCAAACCCTTCTCCATCAGTAGCTACACAAAGAAAACTGAAGTCAGGGACAAAGGAGGTAGCAAAGGAAAACCTAAAGTTATACATTACTATCAGACACTGACAAAAATGCAACCATGCTATACCATCCTCAGTTTGTGCCATGCAGTGATCTTCCTCAACATTTTTCAGAGCTTATTACACCACTTCTTTTTTGCCTGCCTGATGAATTTTGGATTCTGTCCTTTTACAGACTTCCTCAGCCTGCATGCCGTAAAATGTAGGTTGTACACTTTCCTAAGTCATACTAAACATGTTCAAGTGTGTGCAGGAAATCGTATTTGTACTTACATTTAAGTAGTTGTATTCCTTTCTGTTTGTGATTCTATTTTTCAGAAGCTACCTTGAATGCCTCAGGGAGGCATTTATGGGGCCAATAAAAGGTGAGATCTGGTCTTTTCAAGGCATTTCAGGTCATGGATGTGTTAGTTCATTTAAAAGACAAGCTTTCATATTATTTCACCCTCACAAGTGAATTCCTGAGGCAACAAAAGCCCATGCAAAACAAATACATGTGCAATAGGTGAGATGCTTGGTTCATTTCAGGTTTAAATGATTATCAAGACTACCTAGTCTCTAAGACCTCACATACATTGTAGAACTTGTTTTTCACATATGCTATGGAATTTGCATTGTGTGTATTAGGTGAATTTTTCTTGCTGGTAGTGAGGAATTTGCAGTACTTGTACAAAACTGATTCTCTGAGTATGTTGTGGTATTTTATTGGGTGCATTACACATTTAGTGAATCATGTTGTACAAATGTTGTTCTGTGTAGCTTTGCATTCTACACATTCACAAGTGCTGCATGAATGTGATTCTTGTTTGTTTTCCACTGGAATGTGCCTCCAACAGTGACTATTACAAAATAAAAAACAACACAAAACAAAAAACAACGTTTGTCTGCGTTACTCATATTAGCCTGTAAGTGTTTCAAAGGGCGGACTGTTTTTCCCAATGCGATTTTCCCAGGACATAACACAATACAATCCCAAATAACCCCATCCTGACTGGAGTGTTTGTTTCCTTCTGTAGTAGACATGACAATCATAAAAACAGAGTTTCCAGTTTAGTAGCATTAGAGACACCAAAGTTATTCCCTATTCTACGGGCCTAGACAAATTACTTTTATACTAGTGTAACTGACCTTTACACTGGTGTTAAAAAAAGAACAGTCAGACAATGCAAGCCCTTAAACTGGAATAACTTTGTCTAATATAGTGCAGAATTACCCCCCCGAAAGAATCAAGGTAAAATAAAGCAGTATAGGTGTTAGCTGTCTACAGTTTATCTTGGGGTAGCTCTTTACTAAAGGCAAACTATACAAGGCAATGGAACTATAGTAGCCACCTAGGTTAAGTACAAATATTCAAAAAGCCTAAGGCAGACTCATTCAAACCTACATGGGTTTCTGTAGGTGGTGATCAGAAGCGAACAGAACTCTTTGGTGGTGTAACCCGGGCGGTACTCCAAGAGGTACCTCCTCTGCAATTGAAGGGATCAGAGCAGGGGCACAAGCGCTGTGGGAGGTGTAGGGACCCACCTCCCCCTGTAGAGCAGAGCCAGGTCACCAATGGGGACTTAACCATATACCTTTTAATGAGAGAACAGTACTGGGAACATAGCCAGTATAAACCAGGGGGTATAGGGGACACTACAATGTCCTGAGGGGGCAGGATTCAATAAAGGTCTCAGGCCTGCCTTGCAGGTGTGGGAGCATTTTCCCCTTCCAGCACATGCCTCTTGCAGCATCTCAAAGGGGGTTGAGACACTGCAAGAGGCATGTGTGGGCTTTTCTGGATGCACCCAGTAGGTCCAGACCTTCCACATGCACTCGGCCACCTTCATGAACATTGTCAGCCAGCTGGCCCCCACATAGCATGCCAGGATGTCAGAATGCAACCCCCTCAACTGCAGAGAAATGGATGTGCATCAACGTCCTAAAACTGGCCAGCCCCATTAGTCTCCACTACATCACTAACCAGTTCTGTGTAGGCAAGTTCACAGATGGAGAGGCCGTCCAGGATCCAGAACATCCTGGTCAACCACTTCATCTGCCTCATCAACCTGTTTCTACCACATGGGCTTCCCCAACTGCTTGGGGGCCATGGATGGAACCCACGTCTGCATCCTCTGCCTGGCCCAGGTCACCAGGGCATTCATCAATCACAAGGGCTACTTCTCCATCATCTTGCAAAGCATCCTGCAAGCCTGCTTTATCCACATCTTTGCCAGCTGGCCATGTCTTCTGCAACTCCCTGCTCCTGAGCTGACGTATTTCATGCTTAGTGACATTGCTGTCTCTCCCCTCACTATCAGGGACCTAGCTTACCCTCTCCTTCCCTAGTTGATGAAGCCCTATGGGAGCAACTGGATCACCAGAAGGAGCATTTCAACTACTCCTTGAGCTACGTGATAGTGGAGTGCACCTTTGGCTGCCTCAGGGAGTGCGGGTAGGCTCTCAGCATGCACCTCAAGGTAGACAAGGAGAACCACATCATCCTTCATAACATTTGCAAGACCATGGGGGAGGTCTTTCACAAAGCCAAGGAGGCATGGTGCATGAACCAGGCATTGCAGAGCAAGCATACACAGAGCAGCTCTGCACAGCAGCAGGCCATCTGGATCTGAAAAGCCCTAGCCAACTACCTCCTTACCCTCAAGGACTAAGAGTCCTCCCCAGATGAGTAGGGCCAGAGGGCTTTGAGGGCCCATGCCCTTGCAACTCCCAAACTTTTCTTGTGTTTAATAAAGAAAACCTGTTGAATATTGCCTGTGTCTTAGATTGGTCCCTCCTCCTAAGTAACACAAACAGACAAAACTTTGGAGGGGGAAGAGAAGTTTGAGAAAGGGGCAGTTAGAATGGGAAGCGGGGAGAGGGTGGTTGGAAACAGAGAGAATGCTTTAGGGGCAGAACTCAACAGGCAGAAAATCTTGGAGGGGAGACACAGGGTAGGGGACCATAGACCTGGCACACTATCTTCCAAACTTGGAAGTGAAGACCAGAGACTTCTTTGTGTAGAAGCTGGACAGAGAACCCAGACCCATTGCCTGCATGAGATGGTGTGAGGTGGCAGCGGGGACAAGGGCAGGAAGTGTCTGCTGGGTCAGACAGTGCCCTAACATGAATTAATAGGGGATCTGGTACAGAGCTACTATTTCCCCCATCTATCCTAAATCAATTAAGTTTGAATGCACATTGATCCAGGTCTATCTTAGACTGGGTTCTTAAAGAAGCCCATGTATGCTGAACTTCTGTACTGCTATGGGTGTAGACTGCTTTTCAGTCACCTATACTGGAAAAAGTGTGTTGTCATTCACTACGTAGCCCTAGTGAATGCATCTGTCCTAGCATAGCTGCTCCTCTCTGTGTCCCAGATCCCAGGATAATTTATATAAGTGCACAAAATTGATGTACTGTACCAGTGTAATGACACTAGGACAGATAACTGATTTCATGCAGATGTAATTAAGCCAGAATATGACTCACTTCAAAACAGACACAGCCCAGCCATTTACACACTAGGCTTAAATTGAGTCACTAGGCAATTGAGTCTGATTAGTCATGATTGTTCCAAGGCAAAAGGTTAATTTGAATAATTCACAAGTACTTAATGTGGGACATTGAACTTCCTTGTCTATAAGTGTGGGGTTTGGTGTGAGATGAAATGTTCAAATGCAAACCAAGGCAGTTGTCCCTTTTTAGCCCAATTCTCCAGGTCCTATGTATAGACCAAACACAGTAATATTTCAAATGCAGTGAGCCTGGAAAATAAGCAGGAAGAATTAGAAGTCCTTGCACAGTCACAGAACTATGATGTGACTGGAATAACAGAGACTTCGTGGGATAGCGCACATGACTGGAGCATAATCATGGATGGGTACACACTGTTCAAGAAGGACAGGCAGGGGAGAAGAGGAGGAGTTCCACTTCATGTAAAAGAGCCATATGATTGCTCAGAGCTCCAGTATGGAATTGGAGATAGGCCTGTCAAAGGCCTCTGGGTTAAGGTTAGAGGGGAGAGCAACGAGAGTGATATGTAGTGGGGGTGTGCTATAGACCACAAGGCCAGGAGGAAATGGTGGACAAGGCTTTCTTCAAACAACTAGTGGAAGTTTCCCAATCACAAGCCCTGGTTCTCATGAGGTACTTTAATCACCCTGACATCTGCTGTGGGGGCAATATAGCAGTACATAGGCAATCCAGGAAGTTTTTGTAGAGTAGACAACTTACTGGTGCAAGTGCTGGAGTGGCCAACTAGGAGCCATGCTCTTCTTGACTGTTGCTCACAAACAGGGATGAATTGGTGGAGACGTAGTAGTGGATGGCAACTTGGGCAGCAGTGACTATGAGATGATTGAGTTCAGGATCCTGAGAAAAGGAATGATGGAGAGCAGCAGACTGAGGACCCTGGACTTCAGAAAAGCAGACTTCAACTTGGGAATTTATGGGCAGGATCTCCTGGAAAGCCAGTCTGAGGAGGAGAGGAGTCCAGGCTGTACTTTTAAAAAGCCTTACTGAGAGTGGAGGAACAAATCATCTCAGTGCACAGGAAGACAGCAAGTATGGCAGAAGACCAGCTTGGCTTAGCAGGGAACTCTTCAGTAAACTAAATAACAAAAAGAAAGCTTATAAGAAGTAGAAATTTGGATAAATAATTAGGGAGGAGTATAAGAGCATTGCTTGGGTATGGAGGGATGAATTCAGGAAGGCCAAAGTGTAATTGGAGTTGCAGCTAGCAAGAGATGTGAAGGGTAACAATAAGGGCTTCTACAGGTAAGTTGGTAGCAAGAGGAGGACCATGGAAGTGTTGGTCCCTTTCTGAATGGGGAAGGCAATCTAGTGATAGAGGATGCAGAAAAGGCTGAATTACTCGATGCCTTTTTCACCTCAGTCTTCACAAGCAAGGGCAGCTCCCAGATTACTACATTGGGCAGTACAGTTTGGGGAGGAGATGAGCAGCCAACAGTGGTGAAAGAACAGGTCAGGGACTATTTAGAAAAGCTGGTCCACAGGGCCAGATGTGATGCACCTGAGGGTGCTGAGGAAGTTGTCTGATGAGATTGCAGAGCCACTAACAATAACCTTTGAAAACTCATGGCTATCAGGAGAGGTCCCAGATGACTGGAAAAGGGCAAACATAGTGCCCATATTTAAAAAAGGGGGAAAGGAGGATCCAGGGAACTACTGACCAGTCAGCCTCACCTCAGTCTCTGGAAAAATCATGGAGCAAATCCTCAAGGAATCCATTTCTAAACACTTGGAGGAAAATAAGGTGATTAGGAACAGTCAGCATGGATTCAGCAAGGGCAAGTCACACCGGACCAATCTGATTGTCTTCTACGATGAGATGACTGGCTCTGTGGATGTGGGGAGACCAGTGGATGTGGTATACCTTGATTTTAGCAAGGCTTTTGATACAGTCTCCCATAGCATTCTCACAGGCAAGCTAAGGAAATACAGGCTGGATGAATAGACTGGAAGGTGGATAGAAAACTGGTTGGAGCATATGGCCCAGAGGGTAGTAATCAATGTTTTGATGTCTGGTTGGCAGCCAGTATCAAATGGAGTGCCCCAAGGTTTGGTCCTGGTGCCGGTTTTGTTCAATGTCTTCATCAATAACCTGGAAGATGGCATAGAGTGCACCTTTAGCAAGTTTGCAGATGACACCACAGGCACGGTGGTCATCCAGAGCACAAAGCTCTTCCCGCTTCTCCCAACATTCTCTGCAGAGGGATGGGTTGGTTGGATTGGTGGCCAGGCACCTCTCCAGCTCTAGCACTTCCCACTACAGCTGCTCCCAGACTGCCTCCCTCTGCCAGATGTGCCCCCAAGTGTAGCTGCAGCAAGAAAGCCAGATGCGCACATTCCCCACATCTCACCATCTCCGAGCTGAGAGGAAAGCTGCCTGTTGCTTCTGCCAGGCCAACCAGAACTCCTAGAAGGCCTCCCTGAAGCCCACATTCTCCAGCAGGCTGGCATTGAAATGCCAGTAGGCCAACCCCGGATGCCCAGGCCCCAGCATGACCTGAGCCCAGATAAGGTGGTGATCACTGAAAGGGGTCAGCTGGATGCCAGAGGAGTGGGCCTAGGCAAAGTGTGGCAAAGAGATAAACCCAGTCTAATCAGAAGTGGCATGCCTGCTCCTCCCCCCACTCTCACATAAGTGAAGGCAGGGGGTTCAGTGGGGTGACAGGCATGCCTGGGAGTAGTCCATCAGGATCTCCCCAAGGTTACCCACGGAAGCCTGGTTCTGCTCCCTGTCTGACCAGTCTCACACTTTTAGGGTGACATTAAAGTCCCTGCCAAGGACCAGGCAATTGCAAGGGTTGAAGTATGTGGCTGTCTGGTGGAAGAAATCTGCCAACTCTGGGTCCTTTGCAGGGGCATACACGTTCAGAAGGTTCAGGACCAGACCCCGCACCTGGACCTGGAGGTGCATCAGGCAGCCTGGCACCACCTCAATGTCCTGGAGAAACTCCAGCTGCAATCCCGCGGAGAACAGGGTGGCCACCCCAGATGAGGTGGCTGAGAGGTGACTAAAAAAGATCCTGCCTCCCCACTCCAGCCACCAATTTGGTTCATTGGCTGTAGTTGTCAGAGTCTCCTGCAAAAATACCATGGGATACACCCCTTTTTGAAGGAAGGAGAGCACCCAGCATCTACAGAGACCCTACCTACAGCTGTGGACTTTGAGGGTCATGATCTTAAATGACATAATGGCTGGGGGGGGTGAAGTAGATGGTTCAGCAGGAGCCTCACACATCTCAATGCCTGGTGTGGGGCCCACCAGTTCATGTAGCACCCTCTCATACACATAGAGGGCATCTATGAAACTGTGGGCCTGCCCATAGATCTGGGTGTTACAGCTTTTGGGACCCTTGCTTTCCCCCGCCAGCACACTCGCAGTGGCGAGGATGCTGTCAAAATCTCCCCAGCAGTCCAAGGCTAGCTGTACCTTGCTGGCGGACCGGCAGGTGTAGTCACGGTCAAGGAATGCAAGTAGCTCATCCCTGGGAACTGCTGGGACTGGAGCCTGCTGGTTCTTAGGCATCCTCCTCTTGCTCCTGGAGTTCAGAGGGCTCTTCAGGCACCATCTGAACCCCCCGGTCCACTAAGACTCCAGAGTCTGGTTGGGATTGGGAGAACTCTGCAGCCCCCTGGGATAGGGATGGGGGTAAGGGTGGGGGTGGAGCTCCTTCATAGAATGGTGGGGTACAGCTGGAGCCCTGGGGGGTCTGTGCAGGGTCCCCAACAAATCAGCCTGTTGATTAGGGGACCCTACCAAGACTCCCTCTGGTGAGGGACTATGGGGCAGGCTGCAAGTGAGGTTTTCCTGGAAGGGGGAGGGAAGAGACCCACCAGGCACCAGGGTGGCACTGGTGTCTGCCTCAGGGTCCTGGAAAAGGGGACCTCTTCCCTCAGAACTCACCAGGGTGAGCCCCAGGGCCTCTGTATCCCCTAGATCAGAGGGAGGAGGCTCTGCTTCCAGGCCTTCCTTTGGGCAGGCCTCAGCCACAATGCCTGTGGTTTCAGGGGGTAAGCCTTGGTCAGCAGAATGAAGGGCTTCCCCCATGAGCTCCTGTTCAGGACTATCTGGTAGCCCCAAAACCTCCTCTGTGGGGTTCACCCATTTGATCTTTCCCAGGGTGGGGTGTCAGGCACAGCTGGGGAGGACACTTGAGACTGGGCCACTCCTTCCCCCCGTGTGGTGGTCTTGGGAGGGGGAGAGGAGTTCTCCACATCAAAGGACCGCAGCTGTGCCCGGGCCTTCCTCTTGCCTTTATACCCAGAGGGGACCTGCACCCATTCAGCTGGTCCTCAGGTGGACAAGCTCCAGCAAGAGAAGGTGAGGGGGGGCAGCCATAACAGGGGAATTACTAGGGGCAGGGGGGCCCTGCTCCCTCTCTCCCCCTGGTTGCTGGTGCCCTCCCTGGGACTCCACTAGACTTGGTTGGGGTGGCAGGGTCCCTTGAGCTCATGGGTGGGCTCATAGTTGTGGCTGGAGTGCCAGGGGGGCCTGAGGGGGGTGGAGCACCAGTGGTAGGGGCATCCCTTTTTCCAGTGGCAGCCACAGATGCCCTCCCCTCCTGGCCCATGGAGCACTCATGATGCAAGTGCCCTGGAGCACAGCACCAGAAGCACAACAGGTCCCCCAGTGTATACAAAATCCTCACCAGGGCCCCCGATAAGGAATTACCAGGCACCCATATCAGTCTCCAGCCATGCTCCCACCACCAGCTGGATCATGACCTGGTGACAGAAAGAGCACACGTGGTGGAGGCCAGGGTCTCAGCACCCCAGTGAGAGGGTCACCACTGGGGAGATAATTTTCCCCAGGGTTTGGACCTGTGGGAACAGGTCCCAATTGGGGATATAGGGAAGGATGGAGCTGAGGACCACCCTGGTCCCCAGCTCTTCTAGAGGCTCAAGGGGGACGTACTCATCCTCCACCACAAGCTCCCTCTCCACCGCCTTTTGTGCAGTGGCCTCCGAGGCAAGGAAAAAGACCCCCTTGCCATGAAAGCGGGAGGCCACCATGATCTTGGGAGCCCCCACTACCCGAGCCAAGGCCTGCACCCAGGTGTCAAAGTGCAGGTTCTCTCACTTGCGCAGTTGGCACTTCACCCCATGCCTGCTGGTAAGTGCCGGAAAAGGGGGCCCCGCTGCCTGAGCTGGAAGGGCCAGCAGTGGAGGGTCTAGGCCCCCTGACTTCAGGTCTCCCCTCAGCTGCCTGTGCATAGCTGCAGTTCCCTCCCCAGGGGGCCATGTTGGTGGGGCCTGAGCTAGGGCCAGGGACAGGCTGAGTGGGTGTACTGGCTGGTGTAGTGCACCTGGTCCCCTCAGGTGCTGGTGGTGTAGACTTCAGGGCAGGGCCCTTGCCTTTCCTACCCCCATCTGTGGAGGAGGCTGAAGAGGAGCCCTTCCCACTGCTCTTGTCCTTGGTCTCCAATGATGGGAGAGGGGGCTTGTGAACCCCTCCAGGGAAGCCCTGGCCAGGGGTGACTCCCTACCAGAATCCCACTGCCCCTGCAGTGGAGGTTGCAGGCTTTTCCATCCCTGAAGGAGGTTGGTTGGACTCTGCCACCATGGTGGAGGCTGCAGGGGTATGCATCTCCTTGGGGGCTTGGCTGGGCTTCACTCCCATAGTGGGGGCTGCAGGAAGCTCTGTGGGGACATGTGCACCCCCTCCCCGAAGGTTCCTGCCCTGCCACTGTTTCACATGAGGGCAGGGAAGACAATAAAGAAAAACAAAATATCCCATGGGGCTGGTGAATCTAGTAGGGGCAGGCTGGGGTTGTGAGGCAGAAGCAGGATAGGGAGGAAGGGAGGAAGAGGGCTGAAGCTCACTGAGCCACAGCCCCATAGGAAGAAAAGAACCAGGAGGCCTATGTTTTGAGAATGTGGTGGGGAGGGGGAACACACACACAAGGGCTGGGGAAACTTGAGCTGGCTTACTCAGCCACACAACAAACACCAGGTCAGGAGGAGTGGACCACAGGACTTACCACACAAGGACAAAAAACACACAAGGAAGACTGCTGAGGCAGGTGTGGTGTCAGGAGATGCAGCAGGGAATCTTCCTCTCTCCTGAGAGGGGGCAGCAGCAGAAACAATGGCACCAGCAGCAGTGATGGTAGGAGCTGTCCAGTCCAGCTACTCAGGGTGTGCTTTTGGTGAAAATGGAGGTGAAGGTGGGGGTGGCCTGCCAAGGCAGCTGAGGCAGGCAAGGTTCCTTTAGACTCTGGCAGTGATGGTGGGGGAAGGGCCCACAAGCAATGCAGACTCCCTCCCCAGGCTGTCCCCCGACTGCAGCTTGGTGGCAGGCTGGGCAGCAGATCAGAACAGGGGTGTAAAAGCTGGGGTGCGATGCTGGCAGGGTGCAGTGCAGTGGGCCCCTCCCTGATGGGGGTAGTAGCATGCAGCAGAGGATCCCCCCAGTGGGGGGGCGATCAGCAGCAGCCACCCAAGGCAGGAAGGGGTGCAGCCAGCTTACTCCAAAAACTCTGAGACCAAGCCAGCAACTAATAGTAGCCAGAGGCATCTTCTCCCCAGAATCTCCTGAAACCAAGCTTACAACAACCAACTACAGCAGCAGCAGCCTGGGACAGGAAGGGGCATGACCAACTTCCTCCCAGAGGCTCCTTCCCCAGAAGCTCCTGAGAGTGAGTAGTCCTGAGCTGCTTGCCAGGGCAGCTTTTTGTAAGGATGGGGCCAGGACAGGGCAGCTTTTTATACTGCTGGGGACAGCAGAGGTGCTGGCCCTGAGCTCTAGCTCCCCCTGGCTGCAGATCTGGGAGGAACCAGACAGGGTTATTTTGCCCCAAGTGGCACAATTTTTTCCACAACAAAGTGCATGTCCAAGCACGTGCACTGTTGCAAAAAGCCCCAGCTCAAATTTGCACCACTTCTTTGAGCTGCTACAAGCACACATGCTTGCATGTGTGGACATGCCCACGGGGTTCAACAAGGACGAGTGTAAAGTTCTGCACTTAGGACGGAAAAATCCCATGCACTAGTACAGGCTGTGGGCTGACTGGCTGGGGAGCGGCCCTGCCGAAAAGGACGTGAGGGTTACAGTGGACAATAAGCTGCATATGAGCCAACTTTGTGGCCTTGTTGCAAAGAAGGCTAACAGCATACTGGGCTGCATTGGTAGGTGTGTTGCCAGCAGGTCAAGGGAAATGATTATTCCCCTCTATTCAGCACTGGTGAGGCCACATCTGGAGTACTGTGTTCAGTTTTGGACCCCCCCCCCACTATAAAAAGTTGTGGACCAATTGGAGAGAGTCCACCAGAGGATAACAGAAATGATTCATGGGCTGAGGCACATGACTTATGAAGAGAGTCTTCGGGAACTGGGCTTATTTAGTTTGGAGAAGAGAAGACTGAGAAGGGATTTGATAGCAGCGTTCAACTACCTGGGTTTTAAAAAAGGATAGAACTAGACTGTTCTCAGTGGTGGCAAATGACAGAAGAAGGAGCAATGGTTTCAATTTGGAGCAAGGGAAGTTTAGGTTAGATATTAGGAAGAATTTTTTCACTAGGAGGGTAGTAAAGCACTGCAACAGGTTACCCAGAGAGGTTGTGGAATCTCCATCCTCGGACAAAGCTTTGGTTGAGATGATCTAGTTGGGGATGGTCCTGCTTTGAGCAGGGGGCTGGATTAGATGACCTCCAGAAGTCTCTTCCAACCCTAATTTTCTATGAGTCTATGATTCTATGAAATATCATATGTGGCAAATGGGCAGGGATGACTGTCCGTGGGTTTGGGACTTGGAGAATGAACAAGTTTCAGAAACCAGACAGATTTAGTGGGCTCTATGTTGGGTTCTGAATTGAAGTGCAGATACTGAATTTTCATGAACTTGTTACAGCATATTCATTTCATACAAAGACAAGACATGCCAGGTGGTTCCAAACAATCCCTTTTTTGTAAGTAGTAATTTTTTGGATAATTTTGCATTTGGTTTTGCCTTTAGGAGGTAGGTGCCTTAGTAATCAGTTGAATGCTACAAAACTGACAAAATGGTTTAGCCACATAAACGAATGGGAGTTGTGTGTCTAAATTCTCTATTCAGTTATAAAGGTCTCAGCCAGAGAGCAAAGGAGAGGGAGAAACAGGACAGGATATGACAGACTGCATTGCTCTTTTTTCCCTAAAATCCAAGAGAGTCAGATTTACTATACTAATTTAATTTAAGAAATTACCACCCTTTACTTTTTGGTGTGGAATGAGGTCACTGATTGGATTAAAGGCCTTTTCAGTCTTGTGGGCAACTGAGTTTTAGTTTGTGTCTTCCAGCCCTGACATAATTAACATCTCTTTGCTGCATGAATTGAAACAGTGCACTTGTCACCGAGCCATTTTACCTTACTCATTTAAACCACAACCCATTCATGTTTGTAAAGCACTTTGAAATTTTAGTATTTAAAGCATTTTATAAATGCAAACTATTATTATGACTTCTCATGTCTGCAACTGCCTCTGCATTTCCTGATTTCAGTTGGAGCCAAGCAGAAGTACCAAAATACCACAGGAAATACTCTTTATGGTATTTTTGGGCATATACCAAAAGCTTTAAGGAGGTTCAAAGTGCTTGAAAAAGTATCCTAAATATTCTATGTGGCTCTACCAAAATTGAACTGGGACATCCTGAGGCCTGTCTAGTACTGCTGCTTAATATTCAGTTGTTCATTGTAACAGGGCACCCTGGCCGTGTTACTAGGAAGCAGAGCAGACCCTTTAAGACCAGAGCCTTCAGAATGCAGCCTGCCAGCACAGCAGGGGTTAAAGGGTAGCCCACAGGCCAGTCAGCTGACTGGGACTGTCACATGACTATGTGAGAGCTCAGGCCAGAGCTATATAAGCCCTGAGCCAGCTGAAGGGGCTGGCCCAGGCTGTGACAGAGTGGGGGCTCCTGAAGGTTCCAAGGAACTGGGAAGCAGCCCTCCAAGTGAGAGCACCAGGCAGAGTGACCCATATGAGCCATGGGTAAGCAGTCTAACTTCCTCTATTATTTTTCTTTGTTATAGCCCATAGGCTTAGTGTTTATGTTGCAGTTTAAACTGATGGTTTGTGGATGAGTCTATAGGGGAGGCGTAGGCCTCATTAGCGCTTACGGGGCCAGAGAGCCCAGGGGCACAGAAACACAGGGCCAGGGACCCAGAGATGAGAGTAAGATTGATTGAAGCTTATGCCTCAAAGCCAGGCCCAACGCAGTGTGTCTAAGCTGGATGGCTTAGCTACATACAAAGGGGTAGAAGCTGTGTTGACTGAGACCCCAAAAAAGTGGGGAAAAAAAGATGCAGGTAACAGCTGCGGGGCAATGGGCACAGTAAAGGGATGGTATGGAGCTGTGCAAACAGCCCTTAAGGCAGGAACTAATAAGCTCCAGGTGTTTGAGAACCAAAACCAGATCTGGGAAGCCATTGGGCAGTCTTCCTCTTGAAAACCCAAAAAAACATCAAGATGTGGCAGGCAAGTGAGAGGGAGTCTGTTCCCAGAAGAAAATTCAAAATAAAAAGGGACCTGGGCTGCCTTCAGGCATTCGTGAATGCCTCTGGGGATGGCATCCTGTTACAATCACCATGGGATAAATAATAATAATCTCAACTAGGTAGCCTTTCTTCCAAAAAATTAAATATCCCTTATTTTACTTTTGTGCTCAGTGGGTGCATCTACATGTGCAATTAATGCAACACAATAAAGTCCAGAGCAGATTGAGCCAGAGTAAACTGCTCCTGGGTATAATGTCTACATGTGCTCCTGGGACAGCAGCAATTTGAGCTGAGATGGTGCAGGCCCCGAGCTGGCTGGGTTGACCAGGAGCAATTTACACCTCCAGTCAGTGCCTACACATGCATTTTTGTGGAGTAAAGTTCTCCACTGAAAGATAGTACTGTTCCTGACAACACTATCATACGGCAGAGTTAATCAGTTTACTGCGCTGTAATACTAATACATGTGGATACTGTGATGGTTTATTGTGGAGCTAATTAATCTACTCCATCGTAAATGACATGTTGGTTTTGATTCTAAGGAGTCAAGGTGGAGGCAACCATTCCTTATGCTTCCACTCCAAAGTCTCCATTCCATTTGCATTAGGAGTTGAACAGCTGGCTTTTTAGTTGTTGCTTAAACTCTTGAATCATCTAGAAAGGGAAAGAAAGCCCTGTCTCTCTTGGCTACTACAATACTACTAAATACTAAATACTACTAAATAAATGCAAGAGCACCTGCCACAGTTATCAGTGCTTCCTTCAAAGAAAAGTCTGTTTTCTTCCCTTCAAAATACTAACTCTGGAGCAAGAAAACTGGCCCATTTACCACCAGTCTCCAATTACCAAGGCTGACCTAAAATGACTAAAAAAACCCAAACAAACTGGTGACAGCCAGCTATCCAGAGGCATCACCATATATGCTTCACAGTCAGATTTCAGATGCAGCCATAGCAAGAAGGCAGCCCCAAAGGCACTAAAAATGACTGTTTCCTGTTAATGAATAACGGATAATTGTCCTCTGTAAATGATGTACCTCTGGCTGAAGGGCAAAATGGCCCACTCTGAGTTGGAAGCTGCTGATCAGGCACAAGGACCTTGCTACTTGCCCCCCTCTCTGAGGCTGCTGGAGCTGTCACTTCTCCCCAGTGTTTATCTCCATAGTGATAAAGGAAGAGCACCCACAGAAGGTGCCCCCATGCCAAATTACACCAACCCCCACATCCACAAGCTTGACTGAAAGGTTCTGTGGGCTAGATCCAGCCTGTAGACCATAGGCTGCTAACCTGTGACATGGGTAAAATGGAGGACACTGCATTATAACAATTCCAAGTACTCTTTCCAGCATGACCCAATTGTCCCACTTCCTTGTTCTTATCTATGGAATCTCACTATTTTGTCAACCTCTTCTTCAATAAGTACAAGAGCTTACCTATGAACCAGTGAGACCTCATAGGCTGTACTACTAATAAATCACTTATGATATCTGGGTGTGCCTCTTATTTATCACAAATGAGTTAAGTATCATAGCAAGGAAGTCATAATGCCTGTAGGGGACTGACAGCTCACTGAGAAGCAGCTGACACAAACTCAACTCAGAGAAGAATGAGTTGATAGCTAGAAGGGAGAAATTTGGAAAAATTAGCTGTGACTCTGACCTACCTACTGTGACAGGATCCTGCTCCAGAGGATGGTCATGGCATCCTCTAGATGACACTCTGATCTCTGTCCTGCCCCGCTGGTCTCTTGGGCCACTGCCCTATGTTCACCTGCCACACCTTGGTGTCTAAATAAGATACAGAAGGTTGCCCTCAGAAACCAGAGTAAGCTCTTGGTGCTTCACTCTGTCTTGCTCATTCCTGGTGGCCTCATTCTGGTCCCATTCCCCATGCAACCAAAATATTATGCTACTGGTTTTTGTCTTGCCCACGGGACTCCCCCCCAGCACAGCCTTGCCCACAGGGGCCTTCTAGGTCTTGACTGCCTTAAGGGCTCTCTGCATTTTGGGCCCCTGGGCCTCATAGGACTTGGCTTCTGCCCTCATGGTTGTTGCAGGGCCCCAAACCTTGCAGGATACTCTCTCTCTTTCACTTTCTCCTCTGCTCCACACAGCCCTCTGGGTCCCAGAGCTCTTCCCTGAGCCTTATCCTCTTCATCCTGAGCCGCTGGCCTTGTTTCTCTCTCCTACTTGGCTTCGGCCCCATGCAGCTCCCAGGTCCCAGACTCTGGCAGGGCTCTTTCCCTGGCCTTGACTGATACAGAGTGTGGCCCAGGAACCCTGTTTGTGGTTTCCTAACCATCCCAAATTGCTAGTTAGGCTTGCAGAGGGATTCCCCAGGTCTTTCTCCCTTCAAAAACATGGGCAGTCTGAGCCTCTGGCCCTGGGCTAGGCTTGTATAGCCCTTCCTCCTCCCCCTTCTGATCACATGACCACCGATCTTCAGGGCCAGGCTCTGAGTTTTCCACTCCTACCCTGATTAACAGGTTTATTGCTCTAGCCTACTGCTTTACCTGCCCACACTTGCTACCTATCTTCCCTGGCAACAAAACAACTGCCCTACAGCTAGCCTGTCTGCACTGTCACCCAGGGTTCCCTGCTGCAAAGCCCTTAGGGTCCTATTGAACTTCTCACCCAGTACATGAAATGACTCAGAGACTTCTACCTCTAGCTTGCAAGTCCTTCCTTTTTGGGTTCTTCAGACAATGTGCTTAGCACAGTTCACAGATTTGTTGAAATCTAACAGGCCATGCAGTAAGTGTTTCTGTTATGGCCCTGAGGTTGCAACCTCTGAGCTGTCAACCATGCTCCTTAGCACCCATGCCACCCCAGCCCCCAGACTGCAAGTGAAACTTTACTCTTAAAAAAATATGACCCCAGTGATCCATGCGTCCCCAGCACCAGACTTGATTATTTTTACTTACTGTGTCGCAGTCCCTTCAATTGCTCCTAATCTACTTCCACAGTCAGTTCAAGGCCTTCGCCCTGATGTTCAACATTGTCAGCTGGTTTGGACTCAGTGCTCTCCATCTCTGATCCATATTGACAAGTGGACTTCCTAGGAGTAATGCAGCATTCATAGTCTCGAGTGAAGTACGCTAAACTAATCCAAAGCCTGGCCTTATGATGTCTGAACAAGTATGGCAGAGTAGGCCTTGGCACACTGCCCTTTTTTTACTGGCGATGATGTAGAAGAAAGAAAGAATTCAGCTTCTCTTCCAGGTGCCAGCATGAGTTGACAAAGCTGACAGATAGAAAAGATATCTTTTTACTTTTAAAATGAATAAATTATTTGGAAATTTGCAACACCAAAATGTGTGTGAAAGAGAATGAGAAAGACAGAGTACCCAGGTGTTCTGAGTTGTTATGATGGCCAGTGTCCTCTGATGGGTTGTGACAGACCAAGTCCTCTTCTGCCTGATTCAGAACAGAACCTAAATATGGGTCTATCATATCACAGCTGAGCACTCAGACCACCATGTATCGGGTTCACATTCTCTTGTTTTTGTGAAAAACTTCCAAAATTATTGGTTTCATTTCAGTGTGAAGTGGAAAAAAATTTGAGATCTGAGAGTTTCACAAAATACAGCTTGACCAGCTCTAAAATTGAGCACATTTGAGTCACGAAAAAACAATAAATGTGGGAACCCACAATCCCAGATTTAGTTATTTCTCAGAATAGGACTCTTTAAAGTAGAATCTCCAAAATGGAAAACTGTTGTTTAGGCAGCAAATAAATAATCATCTTTTTTTTTTTAAATCAAATTAGGAGCTTCCTTGTTTATGAACCTTAGTGAGGTTGATGTTTGTTGTAGAAATGGGAAAGTTTTGGTTTTTTAAAAGTTAGAACCTACCAAAACTATGTGCCTCTTAAGAAATGAACCAGAACCAACTCATTTGAAAGCTCTGAAATATTTGATGAACTCTTTGTTTCTTCCAACTCTCTAATTCTATGCTTCCTTTACACTTCTGGATTCCAGATGAATCTGGAAGCAAAAGTGAAAAAATACCCTGTGAAATTAAGGTAATATGGTATTTTGGCAGGAAGTGTTGGAAACTTCACAGAAAAAGCTCATTCTCACAAGTTTTCCAGACTTAGGAACTATGAGTAATTATAACAAAGAATAAGTTTAGATCTTTATAAAGTATTTATAAAGTTTATAAAAAAACTTGAAGCCTCATGTAGTGATGCACACAGTAAGATCTATTATAATATAAGCCATTCATATAACCCTTCATGTACTAAGAATAAATAATGGAACTATACACACAGAATCTAAGGCTAGGGAAGAAGGATCATAAGCCAGATCTTTGTGTCTGAACCCTTCTATGACACTCTGGATATTTTGATCCAGATCCAAACTCTGATTTCAAGTCCTTGGCTTATTTCTAGTGCTTTTCTAAACTAAACTGGATTCCCAAATCATTTGAAAAGTATCCACCATTCTCTGACTGCCCATAACACATAAACTGTTTGTACACTGTAGCTGCAACAGTTTCAAGCACAGGACATTACAAGGAGGGAATTTTTTGCCCAAGATTTTGTATATTCACAGGTACAACATCACCTTAAAAAACTAGAGATAACAGAGGAGGATAGAGCATGGCACTGTAAGTATGGAAAGGGGGTTTCTAGTCTCATTCTAGATTCTCATGTCAATCTGAGCACGGACATATCACTTACTTAAAACGCTGTGGCTCAGATCCTGTTCTGCCCATCCAGGTGCCATTTACATAGCTTGGTAAGTGTTCCTGTGCATAGCGAGACAAACAGTAACACTGATACAAATGATACTAGTAAAAAACTGTACCAATATAACGGTTATATCTGAATGCACCTACAGAGGTATAAGTGGAGGAAAACTATTGCACCTTTAACCTTGTTTCATTCAGGGTTAAGGTTGCAGCGATTTAACTCATAAAGACTAGGTACAGCTATAACACTTTTACTGGTATAAGTAATCAGGAACCAGTGTAAACCCATAACAGAAGTTTAGCACACACAGCCAAGCTTAACAATGGCAGAAGCCAATCTAAGGCAGCCTGTGGTGCACCCCTCCCCACCAAAAAAAAAAGGGTGAATACATGTTCTGTTCTGTACTGATCTAAACTACACCTCTTACAGAAAACTGCATAACTTTGATTCCACCTCAGGCTGTTTGAATGTATCTAGCCATACAGGGAACTATTACATTGGAACAGCTGATGTGCAGTCCTATGTGGGAAGTCTCTCTCTCCTTTTTAAAACAGTTAAGTTATATCTGTCTACATCCTAATCACTAAATTGGATCCTATTCCAATGTAAAGGAATCACTGGAAATCTGATAATGTATGTTTTCATAAGGAGGCTTCATTTTAGCTTTGTGTGCCTATGTCACATAGGAACACAGCTGCAAGGAGGCAGACCCACCCACTCTTTGCCCAATGTTCTAATATTTAGGACACTTGCCTTGAAAGTGGGAGACCTGGGTCTTAGGCCCCATTCAGCCTTATGGGTTTTGAAACCACACCTTTCATTTCCCAGCACAGGGCCCTACCCACCAGGCTATGGGCTAGGCCGGGCTCAAGATGAAGATACCCCCCCTCCATTCTGTTGGACCAGCTTGGTAGTAGGGAATGCAACAATCGTGATGCAAAAGGACAATAAAAAAAGAGGAGCCTGACTATAGACTAATGTGGAAGGTACTTCTCTGGGAGGGAGAAAGCCCTGGGCTCTGCTCCCAGCACTGATTTATGACCTTTACCTCATGACTATTTAATGCAAAAAGGGATAAGTGGTATTTGAAAGTAATCTTTCAGTGCTATATAAATGCAAACCAATATTATATTAATACCCCTAAAGTTCCAGACAGATATACATATACATCAAACAAAGGAGCGGTGGCAGCTTCATCATTGTAAATAATAACTCAGTTCTGCAAAATACCACCTGATATGGAAAGTACCTTACACTTCTCTTCTGTTGACCTCAGTATTACTGACTGGATAGTATACATTCTTTAGGAAAAGAACTGACACATGTGTGCGTCTAAGACAGAAACAGAGAAATCACAGCCCCACTGAGGTCAATGGGAGTTTTGCAGTTGTTTCAGTGGGGCCAGGATTTCACCTTCTACCTTTTTATGTATTTACACATAAGTAGCTTTATGAGCGCTTTGTCAAGATGAGTGTCTTGAGTAACACCACAACACAGACAATAAACAAAATCAGAGTCATGCTTTGAGTAATCAGTTTGTGTTTCAATAAATCTCTGCCATCAAACATTTATATTCCCACTTTCTTTGTTCAAGAATTGTACCACACCAAACAAAAAAAAAAAGAAAGAAAGCATTTGCGTATCACTGGCTTCAGACCCTAAACAGCCCTTCTTTGGTAATGTCTACACTGTGACACCTCATTTCAGTCTGTCACCTTGGATTTTACAGTTCCAAAGGAAAATCACTGTAGTGAAAATGACACAGCCTGGTGCAGAATCTGACATGTTAATTGCTGACAGTAGGCACTGTTATGTAACATGACAGGCCGGCTGAGTTCCCTCTGTCTCCTCGCAAATCACAAGGATTGATTGTTTTTCAAAGGGAGGAGCTCTCTAGGGCAAGTGACCAAGAAATTAGAAATCTCTAACCAGAATTGCCTCTTGACTTGAAGCTAAGTGGCTTGAAATTTCTAAACACTTGGAAGGCAGATTTCAAAGTATGTTTCCTGGAATTCCTAAGTCAGTTAAGATTTTTGAATTTAATACATAAATCTTTTGATCTGAGATCCAATTTCCAAGAAGCAAGATGCAGGAGGGAATGGAGTTAGAAGAAGTTTGCTGGATGAAAAAAGGAAAAACAATAAAAGGAAATATAAAACCGTGGGTCTCAAGGTAAAATTCTTAAGGTGTCACAGATTAGCATGGGGCTCCCAAGTGGGCCAAAAGAGAATCCACAGAGCCACATACATGTGCATCCAGTAGTCCCAGCAATCTATGCAGAAGATGTAGATGAGCTGTGGCCTGGAAGAATGAAACACACAACCTACATCAAACCTCTTTCAGGACTTACATACTCTGTCATAGAATCATAGAAGTCAGGTCGGAAGGGACCTTGTAGATCTTCAAGTCTGACCCCCCGCCTGGGCAGGAGAAAAACTGGGCTCAGATGACTCCAGCCGGGTAGGCATCAAGCCTTGGAAGTTGGTTCTGGCTCCTACCCTGGGGGTCTTTAAGAGGAGGCTTGATGCCTACCTAGCTGGGATCATTTGAGCCCAGTTTTTCTCCTGTCCTATGGCTAAAAGATGTATTTCAGTTGCTCAACCCCTTAAACTCTAAATACAATACACAGAGCCCAAACAATGGTCAGCATTTCCGCACCACCCTCAGAAAAAAAGATAGTCTTGATTTCTTGGCTACTTGAGAAGGGGCAGGAGACTAGACCATTAAGTACAGTCCCCTGCATACACAAGCATCCATTTACCCAAGGCTCCAAAAATCATCTTTTCCAACCCCCCCCATGCACCACTACTACAAGGCACACAACTAGAAAAACAAAGGGAGAAGTAACTGGATTATGTATGGCTGTAAGAATGCCTGAACAAACTACCATATGCTTTAAGTTTTAGTGCAAAAGCTCCAGAGTCCAAATGACATTTCAAAATAGGAAATTACATTTTTCAATATTTTTCCCATTAAAAAATGGGACTATTTCTTAATTTCAGCATGTCAGGCTTGCCCCAGAACAGCAGCCCACATTTGTGACTTAAAAGAAACACAGAGGCTCACATTTTGAAGTTTGTAAATTTTTCTGCCCATATTTCTCACACATCCTGGTTAGTAATTGAGCTTCGTCCAAGTGAACACTTCTTTAAAAATATTAAGACTTCCTTTTCCAGAAAGAACTAACTATTGGGGGTGTAACCTGGATGGTACACAAAGGTACCCCCCCTCCACTCTCCAATCGTAGGGATTCAGCAGGTGTGTTACACTGTGGGGAGTGTGGCTGCCAAGCTGCAGGCCAGCTCACCTCCTTTTCCTACAGAGCTGTTCAGAGACCAAGGACACCCAGTGATATTTAACTACTTAAAGGTTTAATGATACAGCATTATATAAAGCTTGCAAACATGAATTTGCATGTTTAAATATATATATAAAGACACACACACACACACATATATATATACACATATATATACACTCACATATATATACACACATACACACACACACATCCCTCTGCTATTTACAGATAAACATTTACATGTTAGTAGATCTTGTTAACCCTTGACTCAGGCACAGAGCTGGTCCTCTGTGGCCTTCCGATTAGTCTGCTGCCTCTGGCTCCTCCCCCTGGCAGGGCTCATCAGGCAGCAAGCAGAGGAACACTTAATGATGAAACACAGGTCAATCAACAAGCAATGCCAAAAATATCTGGCAATGATAGGACACGAATTGTACATACACAGTCAGGTTACATCAAACGAAATACACATATATACAGATAACCCATACAATGAGTTCAGCTATAAAAACAGCTGTAACCCAGGTGGTGGCCCAATAGTTGCCACCCCTGCCCAATATCAGGGATGGTGTGGTGAGAGTGGGGCAGGACTTCTGGCCAACACCAATTTACTTTCCAGCCGGCCCCTGCTCCCCACAGAGCAGCTCATGGTCCCAAGAAGGTGTAACACTTAACTGATTTAACTATTCACACTTTATTTACAAAACAAGAATAATAGGAAAGGTTATTTACAAGTGAACTTAAATGGAATAACCAGAATCACAAAACAAACCAGAATGCATTAGTCAACCTTGACTCAAGAACAACAGGTAGGGTAACTGGCAGCTTTCAGCTACTGCTGAGACACTACCACAAGGAAACAAGGTGGTCACTCCCAGCAGCTCTAACAGGCTTCCCACTAAGTGACAGACTATAGCAGGTTAAGCTCTTCTGGTCTGCAGCAATCAAATCATATCAAACCCCAGCCCGCCAAACAGGCTGAAGGGTGACCCTCCATGGCAACCAAAAAGGCAAGCAACAAAGTAGGCTCCTGCAGCAATCAGCATGACCCAAGCACAAAGCTCAGGGACTCCATCCGATGACAATCAGATACAGAATAAGGGACAGGACTGAGTCCCCTTTGGGGCAGTGAGTGGCAGAGGGTTAGCAGCACAGGCAGCTCTAAACCCTTGCTCCAGATGACTGGTCGAACACCCCACACACCTCACAGCTCATCAGTCTCGCTCCAAGTGCCAGCCTGCACCCTGACCTCCTGGGGACCCTTGTCCTGGTTCTCTGCTGCTCCTCAGGATCCCAGTACCTTGCCTGCTGGTGTCCTTCTTCCCCAGGGAAGGTAAGGGGTTTTCTCAACTCACTGGCCCAGCTCTCTGCTCTGAATAAGGAAGCTGCCTGCACTCCTGGCTGCTGCCTCTTCTCTGCAGTGGAGTGGGGGACTGACTGCCAGGCACATCCAGCACACTGCGATGGGGCCTTGGGGCACCAGCTCTCTGCTCCAAGTCCTGGTCGCTGCTCCCTCTCTGCTGCAGGGCTGGAGGCACGGCCAACTGCTGCTGCCTTCCTCTCCCAGGACCTTCGAAGCTCTTCAGAGGGGTCTCTCTGCTCCCTCTGCTAGGTCAGCTCACCCCAGCTCTTCTTAGGCCTCCTGCATCATTTCCCAGAGTCACTGTTAGCAGCTCCACATGCCAGTTCTGCTGCTGCTTTTATCCCGTCTGGCAGTCCCTCCCTGGCTTGCAAACTGGCCAACCAGGGCTCAGGGTGGCTGGCCCCCAACTGCGGCCATCCCCCTTCCATGCGAATGAGGGGATTGAAAACTCCTTCTTTTGACTGGCTTCCCCTTTTCCACAGGGCAGGGCTCCCCTGCCCCACCGCTCTTGGGGTCGCTCAGAGTTCACCCACACTGTTTCTAGCCCAGGGTAAGTATCTCAAGCCAATCTGGTGAGCCCACACTGGCAGTCTGTTACACAGCTTACAGTCCTTTACAGTACAACAATAAGAACAGAGAGTTACAACATGAATCCCAACAGCGTAAGGAACTAGACCACAACAATGGCACAGCGGCTGTGTCCAAAGAAGAAATGGCAACCCAGGGAAAGATCCCATTACCTAATAAAACATTATTACCATTTCCCAGGTCACTCAACTAGAAGAGGGCCAGTAACTGTGACACTACCTTAACAAACAGGGGCCCTAGACTCCCCTCTGTGACCAAGAGCAAATCGTCCTCACTCCTCAGGGGCTTCCCCTTGAATAGAGTCTGGCTCTGGTGCGAGACTCATGGGTGTAAGCCCCGCTGTGCCCCCATGAGCCTAGGGACCCCAGGAGAGACCCCAGAACCTCCGACAAGACCTGGCCTGCCTGCAGGTAAGTAGAGGCCCATGGAGGGAGGGACCTAGTCAGCTGGGAGTGGGCTGAGTGAGCGGAGGAGGGTCACACACACCCCCAGCTCCTACTTGGCCCAGCCCCCCAGGGAGCCGTGTGACCCCCTGCAGGTGTGTGTGTCAGGTTAGGGGGGAGTTACCACCTGCTCCTTCCCTCGGTGGAGGGGAGGGACCCCCATTAGCCTCCCAAAACAGCAAGGCACCAGCCGGCCCTTCTGCGCATGTGTGCAGTTTAAAAAGGGCCCGGCAATGGCAAAAGCTTCATTAGCAGTCCTGGCTCTGGTGCGAGATGCACGGGTGTACGCCTGCTGTGCTCCTGTGAACCTAGGGACCCCAGAAGAGACCCAGGACCCCCAGTGAGCCCCGGCCTGCTCTCAGATAAGCAGGGGCCCATGGAGGGAGGCACCTAGTCAGCACCTAGTCAGCTGGGAGCGGGTTGAGTGGGCCAAGGAAAGTCACGCCCCCTGCCCCCCGGCTCTTACTTCACTCAGCTCCCCAGGGAGCCGAGTGACCAGAGCCTTGTGAACAGGACACACAAACAGGCATGCTCCTGGGCCCAGCATCCGGGTTAGTGTGGGAGTTTGCACAGGAGGGTACGCGAGGGTGTGCAGGAGGGCCCGAGGCCCTGCCTGTGAGCCCCCCAGAGTAGACAGTCCCAGCCGCAGCTGGTCTACCAGTGGCATGACACAGATGGGCACATGCCACACCCCAAGGGTCCCCTTGGGGCCTGCAGCCCACCTCTCTGGTACCTCATAGATCTCCACCCAGATGGAGCCCATGGTTCCGAGGTCCATGCACAGGCTCTTGGCTGTGGGGGCTGCCTGTCACTTTTTCAGGCTCTGGGGCCCAGGAGCATGGCCATCGTCCCTTGTGGGTCTGCTCCTTACTGGGGTCTCTGGCATGCCAGCTGGAGGAGCTCCAGGCTGCAGGCCAGAGACCACTTGCCATCAGAGACTGTGAGCAGGAGATTGACTTCTACTGCCAGTCCCTTCTCCCCTGGGAGACAGAGGGCAGACCATGGTCTCCCTCCAGGACTCCCCAAGACAAAACGCGGTGTTTGTCATGGGAGACTCCATCCTCCAGGGGACTGAGGGGGTAAACTTCTGCCCTGACCCCTTAGCCTGGGAAGTTTTCTGCTTCCCAGAAGCCCACATCTGAGCCATTGCAGAGAAGATCCCTAATCCTCCAGCCCACTGACCACTATCCCATGCTCCTCACCCATGTGGGCACCAATGACACGGCTCAGAGTGCTCCCAGCCAGGTCATGAGGCACTACAGGGATTTGGGAGTGGAGCTAAAGCGCCTGGGGATGTAGGTGGTGTTTTCCTTGATTCTCCCAGTCTCAGACTACGGGCTGGGGAGGGAGAGGAGGATCCAGGTAGTGAACCAAAGACTGCGGCATTGGTGTCATCAGGAAAGCTTTGGCTTCCATGACCACAGCCCGCTCTTCGGTGAGAGAGGCTGGGAAAGGACGGCCTCTACCTCTTTCCACTGGGGAGAAGGCTCTTCTCAGCCAGACTGGCTGACATGCTCCACTGGGCTTTAAACTAAGCCCGCCAGGGGAAAGGGAACTACCACCACTGCTGGCCCGCTGAGCAACCCTTGCAGACCAAGGCACTTAAGAGAGCCCAGACCTGGAACAAACTGTAGGCAAGGCAAGGGCCCCCAAGGGGATACTTACATGCCTATACACAAATGCCAGGAGCTTGGGAAACAAACAGAGGAACTTGTCTTCCTGCTAAACGCAAATAATTATGATGTCATAGGGATAACGGAGACCTGGTGGGACTCCACCCATGACTGGGCCACAGGTATAGATGGCTATATCCTGTACAGGAGGGATCAAGTGGACAAAAGGGGCGCGGGCATAGCTCTCTATGTCAAGGAAAGCTATGCATCCCTGCAAGCTGACATTGGCACCCATGGTGGACTTGAGACCCTCTGGGCTAAAATCTGTGGGGAACACGGCACAGGGGATACTATGGTGGGAGTCTACTACAGACCCCCTACCCAGGGTCAAGATCTTGACCAGGAGTTTGCCAGGGAATTGGCTGAGGCCGCATGCTCCCAATCCATGGTTGTCATGGGAGATTTCAACTACCCAGACATCTTGTGGGAGGAGCATTCAGCCAAATCCAAGTGGGCGCAAAGCTTTCTCTCATGTGTGGATGACCTGAATCTGACATAGGAAGTCTACGGGCCGATGAGAGGTAAAGTGCTGCTCAACCTGATTCTAGCAACCAGGGATGACCTAATCAGTGACCTAATGATTGAAGAGAAGCTGAGTGACAGGGATCATGAGCTGATCACCTTCACCATCTGCCGTAAAGCTGGCAAGTCAGTCAGTAAATCAGAAGTCCTCAACTTCAGGAAAGCTGACTTTGACAAGTTCAGGAGGCTTGTCAGTGAGACCCTAAAGGGCCACAACCCAAAGGGGAGGGGAGTTCAGGACAAGTGGTTGCTCCTCAAGGGAGTAATCCTGGACGCTCAAGCAATGTCTATCCTGCCTCAGAGGAAAGGCAGCAAAAGGGCACAGCAGCCCCCTTGGCTCTCCAGAGACCTGGTGGACCTTCTGCTTCTTAAAAGGAAGACCTACAAAGGATGGAGGACGGGATCCACCACTAAGGAGAAATACCTGCTCTGGTCCGGACCTGCAGAGAGCAAACCAGGAAAGCCAAGGCTGTGATAGAACTCCAGCTAGCTACAAATATCAAGGACAATAAAAAGTCCTTTTTTAGATATGTGGGGAGCCGGAGGAAAAGCAAGGGCAACATTGGACCCTTGCTAAACCAGATGGGGCAACTGACAACCAATCCCCAGGAAAAAGCAAACTTGCTAAATGGGTACTTTGCATCAGTTTTTTGCCAGTCCCATGGGATGCCCCTGCCTAATGCGGGACAGGGAGGCCCAGGTGAGGGAGATTCCTTACCATCCATTGAAGCTGACCTTGTGAAAGAACACCTTGACAGGCTGTTCACCAGAGTGCCCCAAGGGATGACAAGATCAAATGTTCACAAACTCCTCTGTGATTGTTTCAGGCTGGACATAAGGAAGAACTTCTTTACTATCCGAGCCCCCAAGGTTTGGAATAGACTGCTGCCAGAGGTGGTTCAAACACCCACTTTGAACACCTTCAAGAGACATTTGGATGTTTATCTTGCTGGGATCCTATGATCCCTGCTGACTTCCTGCCCCTGGGCAGGGAGCTGGGCTCAGTGATCCTCTGGGGTCCCTTCCAAGCCTGACTGTCTATGAAATCTATGAAATCTATGAAATGATCCCCCACAGTGAGGAAGTCCCTTCCTCCCCTGTGGGAATTCCCTTTCTGGGTAACTCATGATTCCCAATGTCTTTCCTTACAAGGGTGGTCAACCTGTCCAGTCACTGCTCAGGGCAGCAAGGCCCAAGCTGCCTGGTGCAGCCACTGGGACCTATCAGCCTTCTCTGAGCCTGCTGTGCACCGCCCTGTGTACTGGGACCCATGCTGCCTCATGCAGCTGCAGTGACCTGTCAACTGTATGGTCCTGTGCACCAATCCATGCACCAATGGCCTGACTCCTGCCTTGTGCAGGTTTGGGGATCCGTGCTGCCTCGTGCAGCCACTGCAATCCCTTCCAGGTCTCCACCAGTCCCATGCACTGCTCTGTGCGCTGAGGAGGATGGGCTCCTGCCTTGTGCAGAGTTGGGTACCTGCGCTGCCTTGTGCAGCCGCTAGGGTCCCGTCTGCTCCTGGACCCTCCATGCACCGATCTGTGCACCAATGCTGTGGCTCCCTCTGTGGCAGGGCTGGGGATGTAGTTGCTTGCTGCTCCCTGCTAGGCAACAGAGTCTTCTGCAGTGCTTCTGGGACAACTGCTCCGCCCCTCTGGTCAGCTCTACCAGCTCTTCACAAGCCCTGTCTTCATTGTCCCTTGTTGACAGCTCCCTGTGTGCTGGGCACATGGGCTTTTATCCCTTCTGGAGGCTCTGTCCCCAGATTGAAAATGGATCTATAGGAAAGCCTGAGAGGTTAGTTCCTCCTCAGGGTCTCTTCTTCACCCTGCCCCTGGGTCAGGGCAGGGCAAGCTTGCTTCCTGCTTCCTCCTGATCGGTGGAAATGCTCAACCAATTGACCTGAGCTATTTCAGGCTCAAGTTAACAATCTGGGCTGCTGGTGAGCCCACCAGCCACCAGCCCCAGGGATAACCAAAGCTAAATTCAAAAAATTAAATTAAAAATCTGGTACCAATCAAATGATTATTTTTTCCTCTTGGTTTTCATTTTCTTAAAGCAGCATTTGAAGTCATGTGCATAACAATTAAATACAAATAAAATAATCAATTAAGTGGGCACAGTGGCTGCAATGTGCCAAAGGAAACTGGAAAAAAATATTATTCATGCTGAAAGTTTACTTTACAATAATCCACTATGTGCAGTGTTTGCAGTAGAGGTAGAGAGCTAGATAAAAATAGCTACCCTGGCACTCTGCAGAGACACCTTTCTTACTCTTTCTTTTTCTTTTTCTTTTCTTTCCTTTTTTTCTTTTCTTTTTTTTTAATTTCAGAAAAGGATGCTGGATATTCCAAAAACCACATGCACATACCAGCTGGTATCAACTGGAGTGCCCCAGGGATCGGTCCTGGGGCTGGTTTTCTTTAAGATCTTGATTAACGGTCTGGAAGATGGGATGGACTGCACTCTAAGTAAGTTCACAGATGACACCAAGCAGGGGGAGTAGTAGATATGCTGGAGTGGGGCTAGGATTCAGAGAAAGCTCATCAAATTAGAGGATTGGACCAAAAGAAATCTCATGAAGTTCAACAAGGACAAGTGCAAAGTCCTGCACTTAGGACAGAAGAATCCCATGCACTGCTACAGGCTTGGGACGAACTGGCTAAGCAGCAGCTCTGCAGAAAAGGACCTGGAGGTTACAGTGGACAATAAGCTGAATATGTGCAAACAGTGTGCAAAGAAGGCTAATGGCATAATGGACTGCATTAGTAAGAGCATTGCCAGCAGATGGAAGGAAGCAATTATTTCCCTCTATTCTGCACAGATGAGGCCACATCTGGAGTACAGTATCCAGTTTTGAGCCCTCTCACTACAGAAAGGATGTGGACAAGTTGGACAGAGTCCAGCAGAGGGCAACAAAATGGTTTGGGGACTGGAGCACATGACTTACAAGGAGAAGCTGAGGGAACTGGGCTTATTTAGTGTGCAGAAGAGACGACTGAGGGGAGATTTGATAGCAGCCTTTACTACCTGAAAGGTGGTTCCAAAGAGGATAAAGCTGGACTGTTCTCAGTGGTGGCAGATGATGGAACAAGGAGTAATGGACTCAAGTTGCAGCAAGGGAAGTTTAGGTTGCATATTAGGAAAAACTCACTAGGAGGGTGTTGAAGCACTGGAACAGGTTACCTAGAGAGGCGGTGGAATCTCCATTCTTGGAGGTTTTTAAAGCCCGGTTCAACAAAGCCCTGCCTGGAATGATTTAGCTGGGAATGATTCTGCTTTGAGCAGAGAGTTGGACTAGATGACTGCCTTCCAACCCTAAATTTCTATGATTCTATGATACCAACAATTTTTCCAATAAATGGGTATCCTGATTCAACCTATGATCCTACAAAGAGTTCCACACATGCGGCCCCACACTGTATACCTTTGCTGCAGGAGATGGGGCGGAGCTAGATTAATGTAACCTGCTCTAAGAACATCACAGGAATGCCATGCCCTTCCCTCCCCCTGCCCCGGACTCTCACTGGAAGGAGAAATCCTCCTGTCCCAGATAGGCAGAAGAAACACCATGGTCTCCTTTTTCCCACCGAGAGCTAACAGCAGAGGCCTGCCCTCTTCTCACTAGTGGGGCAAGGATAACAGCAATACAGCCCTCTAGTATTTATTCCAGGTGCTGGCCATATCTGTCCAGGTGGATAGGCCAGGCCTACTACACTCCTCTATTCCTGCCATGCTGTATTCTCTGCTTTTTCCCAAGCTGTACAATAAGTCTTGGAATTAGCTTCCTGTTGACATGCATGGGGTAGCTTATATCCCTCAAAGCTATTGTGAGGATCTCTTCATGGTCATCATTCTGTGGTCATGTTTTCAAGCTTTTTTCTCCCAAACTGGAGAGCCAGAAACTTATTTTTTGATGGGAATTTAGATTCTGATATAGTTACATGTCTCTAGCAGTTGGGGCTCTCAGTAAAAGCCTGCTGGCCTGGACACAAAAAGGACTTACCTGTGATAACTCTGAGCCAGCACCTAACACAAGACATAGGACCCAAAAGCTGAATACAGTGCTCAACAGTTCTATACCTTGAACAATTATTAACAGAAAAAAAAAACAAAAACCTTGAACAATTATTTAGGCATCTTCACAACCTCCAAAAGAGTGGGAAACCTAAACCAGCCAATAGAATGTGCGGAGTATGAAGCTATGTCCCCCAGATTTCGACAGCGGTGAAGAGAGTATCTGTGACCCTTGGATTAGAAACATACATAACCTGGTGTTGCATTTATACCATCATAAGATTTTTTATGGCAGCACAAGTGGTGAGCAAATAGACATCACTACCCTTTGCCATGTGCATCAGTGCCTGTAAAAAAGGTCATGTTAAATAGTGCTGCTTTATTGCAGTTGGCATCAGCTCGCTTTGTGGTGGGAGAACCAACTTGGTTGCCTGTTGTCTCTCATCTGGCCCCATCCCATCAATTCAGCTGATCCAATTCATTGGCAACATTTGTTTTTACCCTTGGATTCACAGCCTGAAACCCTTACCTAGACAGCATGCTGGTAGTCCCCAGCCTGACAGTTGGAGTATTTGCTCAGGATGGCCTTCTTTAGCCAGAGGAAATTCAAATCCATGTCTCCCAAGACAGTGCCCTAACCACCAGACTATAGAACAGGCACTTCTTGTCTTCCGTGTAGAAGATGAATAGCCATGAGTACAAAAAGCATGGAATGAGACACAAGACAGGCAACAGGGAGTGTGCCTCTGCAGCCCTAGCGATGAGGGTGCTCTGCTCAAAGGTGAAATTCCTGATTTCTGGTCTTACTACCAGGCTTATTTTTTAACTGATGACTTTCTTACGTGAAAGACATAAACAGCCTTGACAGCAGGTACCAGAAGCCTCTGGCTGAGTCTGACGTGTATTAAGTGTGTTTTGTGTGCACCTAATCCATAGAGGTCCTCTGGGAACTTGGGTACAGAGACTCCCTGTGTCTGAACTCCAAATAGCCATAGGCAGTTTTTAAACACCAAATGCTTGGCTCAGCCAAGTCACCAGCAGTTCTGTGCATATATAGCAGCTGAATCCTAGATACTTAAATCAACATTTGCCAGAACGCTTAAGATGTTAGGCAGATATTTGTGGATCATTAATTTAGATTTAGGTGGCTACTTTCTGAAAAGGTACAATTTAACAGCCTAAATCCTTTTATGATACATAAGGCCTATTCCACCCATTAGGCAGGTAAGTAGACTTTGACACCTAAGTGTGACCCTATTGCCCCTGCCTAAGGCCCTAAAAAACATTAACACACATACTTACATTACATCATCTTAGCCTTAGGTCTAAGTCATAAAAAGGAGTGAGCATGAGGAGGAACCATTGACCTTTCACATTAACTGTTGTTAGGAGACTCAAGCAGGGTGCAGTAGGATCACACTTACATACTAAGTCCAGTTAGATGATGAACAAATGCCCCAGAATGATTATGACTTATGTCAACCCTGAACAGAGGTTCATGTGGGAAATACCTCAGCAGCTAGCATTAAGTGATTAGTGGTATAGACACAACACTTTCTATGTAGAAAGTAATTCATGGATTCATAGATGCTAGGGTTGGAAGGGACCTCAACAGATCATTGAATCTGATGCCCTGCCCTGGGCAGGAAAGAGTGCTGGGGTCAGATGACCCCAACCAGATTGCTATCCAGTCTTCTCTTAAAGACACCCAAAGTAGGGGAGAACACCACATCCCTTGGAAGCCCATTCCAAATTTTGGCCACCCTCACCGTGAAGAAGTTTTTCCTGATATCTAGCCTAAATCTGCTCTCTGTCAGTTTGTGACCACTGTTCCTTGTTACCCCAAGAGGCGCCCTGTTGAACAGAGCATCTCTGATCCCTTGCTGCATCCCCCTAAGTAATTTGTAGGCAGCCACAGGATCACCTCTCAGCCTTCTCTTGTGGAGGCTGAGGAGATCCAGGTCCCTCAATCTCTCCTTGTAGGGCTTTGACCACAGGCCCCTAACCATATAAATGGCCCTCCTCTGGACCCTCTCAAAGTTATTCACATCCTTCTTAAAGTATGGCATGCACAACTGGATGCAGTACTCCAACTGCGGTCTGACAAATGCCACGTAGAGGGGAAGTATCACCTCTTTGGTTCTATTTGTCATGCATCTGTTGATGCATGATAAAGTGGCATTAGCTTTGCTGCTGATTTTGTCACGCTGACGACTCCTGTTCATCTTGGAGTCCACTATGACTCCAAGATCCCTTTCCACTTCTGTGCTGCTGACAGGGTCATTTCCCAGCCAGTAGGTGTGCGAGATATTTTTGCACCCTAGGTCTAGCACTCTGCATTTGTCCCTGTTGTACTGCATCCTGTTGTGTTCTGCCCATTTATCCAACCTGTCTGGGTCTGCCTGCAATTGTTCCCTACCCTCCAGAGTGTTCACTTCCCCCCACAATTCACTATTATTCTCAAACTTGGATAGCGTACAGTTCACACCAACATCCAAGTCACTGATGAAGACATTGAAGAGTACAGGTCCAAGGATTGAGTCCTGAGGGACCCCACTACCCACATGCTTCCAGGTCAATATCGACCCACCTACTATCACTCTGAGTGTGACCCCCAAGCCAATTTGCCACCCACTGGACTGTGTAATCATCTAAGTCACAGCCTCTTAATTTATTTATGAGAATGGGATGAGATATGGTATTGAAGGCCTTCCTAAAATCTAAGAAAACAACATCTACCTCTACTCCTGCATCTAAGCATTTTGTGATCTGGTCATAAAACAAAACCAGATTAGTCAGGCATAATCTACCTCCTATGAATCCATGCTGGTTGCCCCACAGCATTATTTTTTCCTGCTGGACTCACATAAATATGATCCTTAATAATCTTTTCAAAGACTTTTCTAAGGATGGTGGTAAGACTGACTAGCCTATAATTACTCAGATCCTCCTTCCTCCCCTTCTTGAAAATATGAACCACATTGGCCCTTTTCCAGTCCTCTGGGACCTGCCCCGAGTGTCACAAGTGCTCAAACAGCTGTGCCAATGGTTCTGTTATGACACTGGCCAGTTCCTTCAGTACCCTTGGATGAAGCTCATCCAGGCCTGCTGACTTAAACACATCCAGTCCATCCAAGTGACTGCGCCAAGTCGGTGTTGACAGTTGGTTGCCTGGTGTTCCTCTGATGCCCATCTAAGAACCCATTAGGAGACTTATCTCGAGTCTTGTCCAAGAACACTGAGGCAAAAAACTCATTGAAGAGCTCAGCCTTGTCCCCCCCGTCTGTCACCAATTGCTCCTGCTTATTCAGTAGAGTTCCTACACTGCTCTGCACCTTCTTTTTACTCCCTACATATTTTTAAAAAATTTTTGTTGCCTTTAATATGTATTGCTAGTTTCAGCTCTGTAGTTGCTTTGGCCTTTCTAACTGCCTCCCTGCAAGTGCAGGCCAAGTAGGTATACTCCTCCCTGCTTCCCATATGCCTCTTTTTTGGCCCTTAGGCTCCCCTGGATTTCTCTGTTTAGCCATGGAAGTTTTTGGGGCCTTTTCCCCCCTTTCCCTCACACTGGGATCATCTCTCTTTGTGCCTGAAGAATCGCTTCCTTCAAGAACAACCACCCTTCCTGGACTCCCATCTCTCCAATACTCCTATCCTGCAGTGCATCAAAGAAACTGTAGGAGGAAAAATGTAATTGGAGAAACTGTTGGAGGAAAAATGAAAAAGTGTAACCTTAACCTATTAAAGGCCAGGTCCTGCACCGTTAAACTCACCAGTACCTTTTGCCATTGATTTCAGTGGGGCTAGGATTCTACTCCAATTTTATATTTCAACCTTCACTTTGAATTCATGCAAAGAATGATATAAAAAAAAAATCATCATCATCTTATAATTATATAGAAAGTACCCAGTGGAGGGACTCTGGGAAGCTTTACAGATTACTTAAACTATGGAAAAAGTATTCCTCTCCAGATCCTCACAGTTCATATTTTGTTTTCTCTATGGCAGTGTCTCTCTCATTGATACATATCTAACAAATGTAAACTATTTCAATTTCACACTACAGGTTAGCCACCTCTAGGGTGGAACCTGGCAGGTGTTTAATAGAATACAGCAAAAGCATCCAAGGGCTTCTGACCCATGAGTATACTCTAGAGAAATGAAGCTATTCTGAGACTTTTCAGGTCAACAGAATGTAATTGCCCATGCTGGATGCTGGCCAAGACATTTAGGCCAATACTCTTACACTTACAAAGTACCATGAGAATTACAATGACCACAAGTGGTCAGGACTTTGGTTTTGTACTTTATCCTAAATTCACTAGAGTTTAGTTAAATCATGGAGCTGCTTACAGACTGGCTTTTTTTCCCCTTGCTGATGGAAACAAGAATTCTGGCTCTTAGCCCATTCTATGACTTTTAAGGATAAAAATACTGGTAGACAGAAAAATGACATTTACCCAACACACCTTATGTTCTGCCTTCCCTCCCTATTATTTTACCATGAATTTCACCATCCAAACTCACACCTCTCCTTGACTTGCTCCTAATAGCATTCTTTGAAATGAAGATCAGTCTTGAATTTAGTGATCACCATGAGACTAACCCACTGGTATTTCACAATGAAAAGTATCACCCCATGTAGTTCGTACTTTTCCCTTTGATTGTTGCATTGCCATATCCCATTCTCACCCCCCTCCCCCTTTTCTATTGCCAAGTATACAGAGGGTTAATGATTTCAGAGATTTTTTTCACAGAAAGTGTTTTCCTACATGTTCTATTACATAGTCCACATATCAGTATTTTGCCTGCAGGCTTATTTCTCTATAGAGGCCCACTTTACTTTGTCAGTGCCTATCTGTCTATTTTACTCACTAACTTCACACCAAAGAACCTATTGTCATTCTTTTTCATTATCAATACCTCCAGTTTTGTTTTTATGACCCAGGCATTGATTGTGATTGGGAAAGAATATCTCTGGTGATAAGAGGAGGAGGGCCATCAGGGCTTTTGGGCAATTTTACCCCTGCCTTTCTGCTTTAGCTTAGGTAAGTGACTTTATTTTTGTGGCAGACATTTTCAGCAGTGACTAAGGGCTGTTAGGTGCTCAATCTGAGACACCTTCTGGGGATCTGATTTGTCAGGAAGTTGTTGCTCATCTTTTTCTTGAATACCATGCCCTTTTAGGATGTCTCAATGTCGACATTCAGCAACCAGGCCAAATATTGAATGGCAAAAAGGCTGCATAAGGATGCCTTCTCATGCCTAAGGACAGGCCCTCATGAGTGGAGTTCAGATACAGTTTCAAAGGAGAAATCTAGCTTTGCTATTACCAGTGTTTTTATCTGTTTTACTTATACAAGGCCTTATGTATGCAGACATCAGTCTGGGACCTGGAACATTAAATGTACTGGAAAAAGTGTTATTAGAAAAAAACCTGTAACAACCAGGACTTTGACTCGGGGCAGTTGCATTCTTTTCCTTTGCACCCTTGCCATTTACTTGCTGTTTCTCCCTTGATGCAAATAGAAGGCCAAAACTGATTCCACATGGTGACTCGTATTTAGTACAGCTGACATTTCAATGGAATGTCTGCACTTTCATGTCATCACCATCTAACACAGGACAGATGCTGCAGAAGGCCCCTCATCAGAATAGTTCAAATTGACCACTGTTTCATTCCAATCATTCAGTGGAAGTTCCAAATGCTATTTCACCCAAGGGCATCTAAGTGCCATTTACATATCTAAATGTAGAATTGTAAGAGGCACTTTGCGCCTCTTGCACAGATTATATCCTATTTCCATCTGTGCCTCTACACTCAACTAGGATTCTTCTCCTATGGCCACTTACGCTTAGTAATAATCCACTTCAGCCTGGAAAGAGATGTGTAAGCCCTTAGACGGTTGGAGTGGCAGAAAGAATGTGCCCACCGTTTAACCCAATAGCCTACTGGTTGGAGCACCTACCTAATAGGGTTTAAGCCCACATCTAGCACCTTTAGCTAGATAAGGCTTAAATCCACATCCTCCATTTTCCAATGGTACCTTAATGGGGGCAGGGACCCACTCCTTTTCACAGTACTAGCCATCTCACTGAGCCACAGAGTCAAGCTCCTGCTGGCTTGCTTTTTTCTGGACCCACATACCTTCCCATCTTGACTGCCCAGTGGACCAGTTTCAATGAGAGGAATAAGGAGTCTTGGCTCTACTAGCCCATGGTCTGATGGTTAGGGCACTTTTCTGGGAAGTGGGAGATGTAGGTCTGCATTTAGACACATGAGCAGCACTTGGCTGCCTTTGTGTCAAATAGGATTTTGACCAAAAAGTTCATAAAAAAACCATAAGCCTCTAAAAATATGGGATGAAATTTTGGTGCCACTGAAGTCAATAGGCTTTTTTCTGCCATTGACTTCACTAGGGTTAGGATTTAACTCCTTCCCTGTTGCACTTACTGGTACCGACAAGCTGTACCAGAACATGGACAAACAGTACCAGAAACAAAACCTACAATTTTCCTATGTACAGCCTGAAGCTGTGCATTATTTGTCTACCACAAGGCAGTTAATAATTAACTTCACCCTGCACCCATTGAGAACAATGGCAAAATTCTCCTGACTTTAATAGAAAGATAATCAGGCCTAAATTCTTCAAAGGATTCTGAGAAGTGAGTTTGAGCAAGACCTCCCATGTATCAGAAGTTTGTTAAAATTGTTCTCTTCTCTAATTAACTTAGGCATTATTGAAATGTCCCTCCCTCTTTTCCACCCACAAACCCTTATTAAATTTTACAGCATTGTTGATAAAACTTACTGTAAAGCTGAAGATGCCTATTTAATAACTGCGCACCAAGTCTTGTGGTCACTTTAAGAATAATAGTATGATGTTTCTCACTTTCCAGTCCTCGGGACTCTGGCCTCCGATCAAAGGAACTTCCCAAAATATGCGTGGACTTTTAAAATCTTCTCTTTGGGTTCCATTACATACTTCATTTGGGAAGAATTTAAATGGCTGCAGATGCACGTGATGAAGCTCCGTGTGACTATAAAGATATTTATAAAATAACCTAGAGGTTTAAGGACTGGGATCAAAGAGGCAATGCATTCAGTATAGAAGTTGTCCTAGAACAGTACTTCTCAAGTGGTGGCCTGCAAGCCAGCAGTCTACTGCAGTGTTCTCTCTTCTCAGCAACAATTCATTCCGTTCAAAGAAAGCTAGTGGTCTAATGAGCTAAAATGATTCAGGTTCCCTGTTGTTTCATCCCAGCTCTGCCAGTAGTTCAGTGAAGTATAATTGTAATAAGAAAATGTAAGGCCTAGAGGAAAATGACTTAGCTCCTTCAGAAAGTTTTGCCCATTTAACTGCTGAATGTAGGTCAATGGTCTGATTAATCTGACTTATCTTCATCATGGAACTGGGTGGTCTTCAGTATACTGCGATGATTTTGCCACCTACTTTGCACACAAAATTGCCTCTATCTGTCATGGCTTGGGAACCACTATTTTTACTGCATTCCGAGTCTGGGATTGAGAAAGCTCATCTTGTCCCATTTACATGGATTGTTTTAAAATGCTGTTTCCCACTGATGCAGAGGATGTCCTTATTGGGACGGAGAGTAACTGGTTGTGAACTGTGGCCATGCTTATCTTGGTTTGTAAAAGCCAGCTGGGGGAGAATGGAGCCACTGCTGGTGGGGGTTGCCAATGCCTCCCTCTGAGAAGGCAGGGTGCTAAACATTCCTAAGTCTGTAATAGCCTGGTCCCTACTCAAGAAACTGTCATTGGATGCTGACTCCCCAGCAGGTTATCACTGTCTCCAGCCTCCCCTTTCCAGGGAAGGTAATTCAACCTGGCAACTCCAGATGCATCTGAATGCCATTGGGTTTCTGGACCCTTGTCAGTCCGGCTTTCATCCTGGATATAGCACAGAGACAGTAGTCATAGCCTTGGTTGAGAAACTTGGCCTGGAGATCAACTGAGGAAATTGTGCCCTGCTGATTTTACTTTCAGCAGCCTTTGACAGAGTTAACCATTGTTGATAAAGGGCTGACATGACCTGGTGGGCATTTGAAGAACTACTCTAAATTGATTACACTCTTTCTTAGCAGGGAGATCCCAGAGGATAGTTTCATAGTTGTTAGGGGCTGGAAAGGACGTTACAGATCATGGGATCCAACCCCCCTGCACTTCGTGATGGACACATGCTCATCATACACTTGGGACCTTTTCTGTGGAGTTCCCAAGGGGCCCTGTGACAGGAGTATCGCTACTGGAGCCTTTCTATTGGTGACTCCACTCTCCTGTTATGGGCCAACCGCCTGCTTACTTTCCTGCCATGCCTTGATCTTGATTGATTGATTGATTAATGTAATTAACGGGAGGCTGCCCACTTTATGTGCCCCGGTGCCAGGGGGCGCTATCTGCGGCTCCTTTTCCTCCCCTACACTGCAGCCCAAGCCTTGCAGATGGCACTGACATGCTATTCGACCTGGGCCCTGCTGTGATTTGGCCCTGTCCTTGCCTTCTCTCAGGGGCTTCCCATTGTCCTCTCCCTTGCTCTGGGGCTTCCCACTGCCCCCTTTGCTCTGGGGCTTCTCATTGCCCCCCTTGCTCTGGGGCTCCTCGCTTCTAGCAGCCCTCTCTCTGGACTCCTCACTGCCCCCCTTGCTCTGGGGCTGGGGTCAATGCATCTCAAGTGCTGTGCCCTCTCTAGTGCCAGGGTCCCCACACTACCGTGGATCCCCTATGAGGCCTCCTCCAACCCTTAATAGCCTTACCCGGTCCTCCAGTCAAAACAGCGAACACAAAAACGCAAAGCCCTTGGGCTGTAACATAAAGGCTAAACCGTCTGGCCAAACAACATTCAATCCCTACCGGGAAATACTCCAACCCATAGCAGCAATCAGGGGATGCTCATGCAGTCGGGCTTCTCCCCTCTGACTGCACTGGCCAACCTCCCCCTCCCTTGGCCGCCAGAGGGGAACAGCCCTCCTGGCCTCACACCTGGGGCTTAAGAAGGGCCAGGCCCTGTCCCTTCATGTCAGCTGGCTCCCCACTGGTTGCCCTAGCAACCAGCACCTGTGACTCTGGCTGCCCTGGTAACTGGCAGCTGAGCCTCCCCCTTCGTGCCACTAGAGGCCTCTCCTGAGCCATTTCTGCTCTAAGGCACCTGAGTGCTCTGCAACAGGCCCATTTTGTCACCTTTCCTGCTCAATATGTATGAGAGACCAGCGAGCAAGATTTGGAGAGGATTGGTGTGAGGTGCCATCAGTATGCTGGTAACACCTTGCTCTACTTCTGTTTCTCATCTGACCCAGGCCTCGTAGTCTCAGACCTTAAAACCATTAGAAGTACCATACTGAGTCAGGCCAATGATCCATGTAGCCCAGTATTCCTGTCTCTGATAGGGGCAGGAATAGATACTTGAAAGAGAGAACATTGAACAAGATATATCCAGAGTGATCTGTCCACTATTCAATACCCTACCTACACACACTGGAAGTCTATCAAAGACACGAATACCCAATTACCTGTAGGGGCACATTTCTCACAAGATAACCATTGTCTCTCCTGTCTCTCAATTCTGATGCTCAAAGGGCATTTACAAAACACCTTTCACAGATGAGCCTATGAACTTCATTTCATCAAACTACTGGATACAAAAAATCATGGACTAAATATAGACAAAGGATTTACAACACATTATAACCTACCTAACATCTAACTCCTCAGGCACCTCTCTACTATTTATCAGCTAGATTCATTCCCCTCCCACAACCCCAACCTGTCTCTCACCCAGTGACTCCTCAGTTTACTTCTTCACTGCCTGGCTTTCTTGCATGCATACCAGCCTCTGGCTTCTTTACTATTCATTCCATCCAGGAAGAGCACAGACCAACTGCAGATGCTTCCTCAGCCTGATGAAGGGTATTTGTATCTGTAAGCTTGCAAAAAAGAATTTTCCCAACTATTTGAATTGGTCTAATAAAAGATATCAGATTTACCCAAAGAATTTTGTCTGCCTACCTCCTTGGACCAACAGGACTACAACCTCTACCCCAGTACCCTTCCTGGCATCCACGATTATTGGTTTAAAGACAAAAAAGGAAACGTCTCCAACTATTGTGTTTAATAGCCATTAAGAGATCTGTCATCCATGAATTTATCTAGTCTCTTTTTCAATCTATTGGCCTCTACCACTTCCTGTGGCAATGAATTTCACAAGTTAACTATCCATTGCATAAAAATGTATTTTCTTTTATTAATTTTAAACCTGTCATCTACTAATTTCAGTGAGTACCCCCCAGGTTCTAGTATTCTGGGACTTGGTAAACAACAGTCCCCTGTTCACTTGGTTCACATCCTTCATGATTTTATAAACCTCTATCATATTTCCCCCTCAATCTTCTCCTTTCCAAACTATAGAGCTCTAGACTTTTTAGTCTGTCCTGGTATGGCAAGTGCTCCAGGCCCCTGATCATTTTGGTTGCCCTTCTCTGCACCTTTTCTAATTCTACTATATCCTTTTTTAATGTGGGGACCAGAATTGCACACAGTGCTTTCCCAGTGCCTGGATGCAGTTGGTGAATTGGATGTGTGGGAAGCAATTGAAACCCAATCCAGGCAAGACAGAGGTGATGTTGGTAAGCAGACTTCTTGACTGGGTGGGGGTGGGACACCTATTATTGATGGGATTCAGCCTCTCCTTGTCACTCAGGTTTGCAGCATTTGGGTGCTCCTGGATCCATTAGTGCACTTGAATCTTCAGGTGGCAGTTGTGTCTAAAAGTCATTTTCACTAACTCCATCTGGTAAGAAGTCTGTGCACCTTTTTTCAGATTCAGATCAGGTCACCATAATCCATGGCTGTAACCTCAAGGTTAGCCTGCTATAGTGTGTTCTACATGGGGCTGCCCTTGAAAACCATCCAGTAGCTAAGCTGCTGCAGAACATAGAAGCCTGATTTCTAACAGTAGCACATAATGCCAGTCCTTCAGAGTCTGCCCTGGCTCCCAATAGCTTTCTGGGCACAATTCACAGTGCTGGTCATTCTCAGTAGTTGTTTCTCAGTGCTGGAACTCCCTTCCTCTTGAGGTCCGCCAAAGCCTGGACATCTTTCAGAAGCTCTGCAAGACCTTCCTATTTAGGCAGGCATTTAGCAAACAGATCTAGGCTGGGATATTGTTTAGGGAAGGGGTTTCAAACTCATTTGGCCCAATGGGCCCAAAAACTGGCCCTGCACACTGGGCCCAGCACATAGGGCTGGATATGAGAGCCAGCATGCAACGTGGGTCCCGGACTGGCGCCATGCACCAGGTGTAGTGTGCACCCCAGCTTGGGTCCACATACCGCATTCAACACACACAGCTTGTGGCTGGCATGTACTGAACCTGATACACAGAGACAGTCTAAGACCTGCCTCTGCAGTACTGCAGGGTGGATGATAGGGCTCCATTGGCTGGATCTTTGACACTCCTCATTTAGGGAGTTTCTGTTTTGTATTGATGTCCTTGTTACCTTTTAAGTTGTTTTGCTCTTGTGATGATTCTCCTGTTCTATAAGTTATCCTATTGCTTAATGTAAGCTGCCTTGAGTCTTTATTAGGCAGGGTGGTACATGAACTGGATACATAAATTAATTAGCTAGAGCTGTAGAGTTTAAAAATCCACCAAAAGGATTTCTGGTAAAACCTTAGAGTGTGGACCAGACATCAGACAGATGGAGCTCTGTGCTCCTTCTCTAGAGGGGGAGCAGAGAAAGGGGGAAAGAGAAAAACAGCCCTTGCAGTTTCATTTATAGTAATTATATTGCTTTACCATTGTTCTTCATATAGTACTTTGTTGCTCTACCCAGAACATGGCAGATTGTAGATATTCTGATTGTCTACAAAACTGAACATTATTGTGCTGACAGTCATGGCAGGACACAATTTTTTTTAAGACATGCATGCTTCCAAGTAAGTGATCTCCACATGGTCAAACAGCAGTGTGTCATTAAGGGTATAGACAGAAGTTACATTTGTTGTGTAACCCAGCCCACTGAAAGCATTCTACAGCCATGCCATAACACACATGCACAGCTGCAGAGCGCTTTTCATAGTATCATAGTGCTTAGGGTCAGACAGCACCTAAACATATCATCAGGTCTGTCCCCCTGCCCCGACCAGGAATGGGTGCCAGGGTCATATCATCCCAGCCAAATATCTGTTCAGCCTCTTCTTGAAGACCCCCAAGGTAGGGGAGAGTACCACCTCACTTGGGAGCCCATTCCAGAGCCTGGCAGCCCTAACTGTAAAGTAATGTCTCCTGATATCCAGCTTGAACCTTCTCTCTAACAATTTGTGGCCATTATTCTAAGTAACCCTGGGTGGTGCCTGGGGGAACAAAGCCTCCCCTAGTTCTCTCTGGTCCCCACTGGTTAGTTTGTAAATGGCCACCAGATCCCCTCTCAGCCTTCTCTTGTGGAGTCTGAATAGGTTCAGGTCCTTTAACCTCTCTTCGTAGGGTCTGCCCTGCTGCCCATGGACCATGCAAGTGGCCCTCCTCTGGACCCTCTCAATGCTAGCCACATCCCTCTTGAAGTGCATCACCCAGAACTGGACATAGTACACCAATTGCAGCCTGACCAATGCCACATAGAGGGGAAGGATAACCTCCCTAAACCTGCTTTTGATGCATCTGTAGATGCAGGACAAGGTACGGTTAGCCTTACTGACTGTTTCCTTGCATTGGAGGCTCCTGTTCATCCTGGAGTCAACAATGACTCCAAGATCCCTTTCTGCTACCGTGTTGACAAGAAGGGAGTTCCCCAGCATATAGGTGTGGTGCTGGTCCCTTCTCCCCAGGTGTATCACCTTGCACTTGCCTGCATTGAATTCCACCCTATTCTCATCCGCCCATCTCTGTAACCTGTCTAGATCTAGCTAGATTCTGTCTCTCCCCTCCAGAGTACCCACCTTGTCCCACATCTTGGTGTCTCAGCGAATTTGGACAATGTGCTTTCCACACCTACATCCAGATCGCTGATAAAGTTGTTGAACAGTACAGGCCCCAGGACCAAGCTCTGGGGGAATCCAGAGCTCACACCCCTCCAGGTCGAAAACAACCCGTCCACCACCACTCTCTGGATGCGACCATCTAGCCAATTTGCCACCCATCTGACTGTGTAGGCATCAATGCCACAGACACCAAGATTTTAAGAGAATGTTGTGGGACACCATGTCAAAGGCCTTCTTAAAGTCCAGGAAGACAACATCCACCCCAACACCCTTGTCCAGGGACTTTGTGACCTGATTATAGAAAAGAGCCAGGTTAGTCAGCCAGGACCTGCCTTCAATGAACCCATGTTGGTTGCCCCTGAGCATTACCTCCCCTCCCCTACTGGGCCCTTGCAGATGTGCTCCTTGATAATTTTCTCAAAGGTCTTCCCAAGGACCAAGGTAAGACTGAATGGCCTATAATTGCTGGGGTCCTCTTTTCTCCCCTTCTTGTAAATGGGGACCATGTTGGCCCTTTTCCAATCATCTGGTACCTGGCCAGTGCCCCATGAGCGCTCATAGAGCTGTGCCAAGGGCCCCACTATGACCCCCACCAATTCCCTCAGCACCCTTGGATAAAGAGCTTCTGGACCTACTGGTTTAAACACATCCACCCTCCAAAAGTTCCCTAACTAGGTTGCCCCAACCCTAAGCATGGCAGTGCCTTCCCTGAGTCCATCTGCAATTCTAGTGGGGGAGATGTTCTGGTCCCTGTTCAGGAATATGGAGGCAAAGAATTAGTTAAAGAGGTCAGCTTTTTCATTTGCCACAATCACCAGATTGCCAAGCCTATCCTGTAGAGGCCCCATGTTACCCAGTGCTTTCTTTTTACTTCCTATGTCTTTGAAAAAGGACTTTTTATTATCCTTAATTCTGGTTGCTAGCCCTAGCTCCATCTTTGTCTTGGCCTTCCTAACATCCTCCCTGCAGTCCCAAACAACAGAGACGTAATTCTCCTTGGCGATAGCCCCTTGCTTCCACTGTTTGTACGCCTCCTTTTTTTGCCCTCAGGCATCCCTGGATGCCTTTGCTGAGCCATGGGGGCTTCTTAGCACTCCTGCCACCCTTGGTGCAAATTAGCACTGACTCCCTTTGAGCTCAGAGGATTGTCTCCTTGAGGAACTCTTTTTAAAGTTCCCAATTATGTGACAAATGAATCCTCATCAAATGAGGGATCAGATGAAGGTGCGCCACTTTGAAGCACCTTAAGGAACTTGTGTTCCCTAGAGTTAATGTCACACAATCAGGGCTGGATTGATGCAGCCCAGCTCCCCCCTGGTGCTCTCTGCAGGAAGGAAGGGGTGAGAGAGAGCTAGCTGCAGGCTGGGGTTTGCCTGGCCTGAGCTGAAGGGGGTGCAGGTGGATTGGCCTCCTCCTGCCTCATGGCACTTTATATAAAGAGTTAGAGCAGAGCCTGCACATCTGTCAGTACCCTCTATGTTTTCCTTTAAAAGCTGCATTTAAACTGTCCATGAGCTGTGTGTAGCTTGCAAACTGCATTTTGGTGACCCCTCATCTAGACTTTGTCAACTTGAAACTGGGGAACTGGCCAAATTCCTGATAGGTCCAGTATGTTTTGCTCAGATTATTATACACAAATCTATTCCTGGATGTCACATTTCTTTGTTCTCTTTCTTCCCTCCAAAGGTCTTTCCAATTCCTAGTTCCCAGACAGTATTTGAGAATGGGGAACAGCCACCTGCAAATGTGTTGAGGAAAGGTATAGTTTCATTTCCAAGAACCAGAAAGGAAAGGTCTCTAAACAAACTAAACCCATCTTCTGTTTCTGCCATGGATGCCTATGAGTTAGGTTACCGACAACCACACATTAATCTTGCTGGGAATGCTAATGTGGGGAATGACAGTTTTATAATTTTAATGCTTGCAAGTGATGGTGCTTGGTGCTGTCCAGATGGACAAGACCCCTTCCCTCAGCCATTAGCAGAGCTAACAAACAATACCAATACTATTCAGATGTAACCTGCATGTGGTGATGGATCAAATAGTGAGACAGAACACATCTCTTAGAGAAAGCGAGTAAGAGTGAGCCACTTTAAAGCCTGCAGAAAGAAATTTTTTAGCGAGGGATATGAAGTTACAGGTATTTTAGGGCACAGGCTCACAAACTAGTTACCATGAAGTCGGTGAGGACTGTAACGGTAGCACATCTTTTATTTTGTGATCACCATTTGTATCCATGATCAGCGTTTGAATTATGGTCTGAATCTTTGGGGGGGGGGTCTGCAGCCGTGGCAGCCAGAAGTTGGAAGGAGCTGCCACCACTGCCACCACCTAAGCTGCTTAGTCTCTTATGGAGGGGCTCTCGTCTATTATTGTCGGTGGGGGGGGAGGCTCAGCCCCCCTGACTACCACCCATAATTTGAACCCTGTCCATGTTCTTCCCCTAAAGTAAATTAAAGCTGAAACATGATAGCAGAGCCTTCTCTCCTTGAATGTTCACGCAGGCATTTACCTCAGTATAGCTGACACACTGCAAATCCCAGCCTTCATTTCCTTCTCAGTAATTTGGTTTTGTGTCATGATCTTAGACATGTGCTTATTATTTACACTTATGATCGTTCTCTTGCACTGTTATTCTGAACTTAGGTTGGTCTTATCTAAGATGTAAATTCCCTGCTCACATGTGTTATTGGCAGGTCTGCTCTTGCTTTATTCCTACTCCTGACTGAAAAGGAATGGGGTTTGGATATGAAAGGAAGATAGGACTGGACCCACTTTTTCTGAGGGTTATAATTCTATACAGCAAAGCAGCTTAATATAGTAAATTAAGAATTAATATGCAATACACAATATTTTCACTTGCATTGTGCCTTTGAGTAGTTGTGCCTTGAAGAAACATCTTCCCTTTGGGATCAAGTTCACTCTAAATGAGACACCTTCCCACAAAATTCAGAGAGCCCCATAGCCTTTATACATCACCCTATTATGCTCGCTCAACTCCCTATACAGACATAAATCACCTGTTATGAGTATTTGCCTGTAGGATGTGTAATGGCATAGAAAAAGTCAGAAGCAATATTGAGAGAAGGGGAAAAATGTCAGCTGTAGCATGGCTGATAAAGCCACATTCAAGAAACCTTTTTCAGGTACTTAGAAGAACCTAGGATGTGCTCTGATTCATTTTAATGCATAGCCGAGCCCCATTTTATAGCATAATCGAATTTGATAGAGTTATTGAACTTAGTTTGGGGCCAGATACAATACAAATCTCAAGAAAAGTGGTATCTGGCTCCAAATGATACAACTCTCACTGTCACAAATAATTTAACTAATGCCCATCACCCACAGCGGTGCTTAACAAATTACCTAAGAAGACTGACATATTTAAATCTGTTAATGCAGACAATCCCAAACGCTATTACAAAAGAGCTCCAAAGTCTGCAAAAGGACAGTTCCTCAGATGACAGACTTCTGATTTCAGCCAGGTTTTATGATCTCAACATCCTGTTGATCATCTGAAGCAGAGGATGCTGCTAGTGGACATGTTATTGCTCTGAGGGGGCTGAGCACTTGACAGAGATGCCCAAAAGCAGAGTCTGAGAGCATAAATTTCCTACAGGAGATCACTTTATCAACTCAAGTGGTGATAAGTGATCTCCATAAATAGTGGGCCTGATCCTTAGCTAGCATAAATCAGTACAGCTCCATTGGCTTCAGTTAATGGGATGGCTTTGAAGTGTCAAAGCTATAGATATTATTAGACCCTTTAAAATATTTTTTTTCCCGCAAACTGTGCTTTGTTTAACTCTTATTGAAGTTAGGACTAGAATATCCTCTCCGTCCCAGCATAAATTTCAAAGCACTTCATGGGGTAGGAAAATATAAATTATCTGCATTTCACAGAAGAAGAAACTGAGGTACAGAGAAGTGAAGTGATGTGTCCAAACACAGCGAGCCAGATCCTATTCCATCTATTAGGTTTCTAAGTTGACTTTTACTCCCTGTTTCTATGTGATCCTAATACTCCCTGTTCAAGACCCTGAAAAAAATCACAGCATGTTACAAAAGTAGGTGCCATAATGGAGTCTCTACCCCATTATGGAAGAGGGGAGAGAGCAATCAGCTGGATCCAAGTCCCTGGAGGAACTAGTAGGGGTGGAGAGACTTTTAAGAAAATGGTTGTTTACCCCAGATGCAGACAGTGCAATCAGGCCAGCAACTGACAGGCTTGGGGCAGAAGTGGTGGATCAGGTGACCCAGAGACATGGTTATAGGCTTCATAAGGCTAGGACCATGGCTGAAGAGGCAGGCTGGCTCTGATCTGCCAGGGCAGAGCATCTTCAAACTGGGGTGGGTCAAAGGGGGTGCTGCAAGGAAACCCCAGCAGCACTAGACATTGAAGCTAAGTTATTTTGGCTGTAGATATATTTGTTACCATGGTATGACCCAGCCTGAGTGTGGGGGAAAGGATTTTAGTTTGGAAGCAGTTTTTGCTTAGACCCGTGTTCATGTTTAAAACCAGAGGATGGGCAGTGACTGTAAAGAGAGGCTTAGAGGCTACAGGCACCACTAGGATTGCATTGCTATCATTGTGGGAGGACCAAGCTGCAAACCAAGAATCTGAACCTGCAACAAAATAGACTGTGGGCGCAGGCCCGGACCCCATGAGGGGAGGGCGAGAGAAGGCTAGAAACTGAACAAACTGAGGGCACAAGGCCAGAGTCCAGGAAGAGAAAGCCAGAGCTGAGGGGCTCAGAGACCAGGAGGGTGAGCTGGAGCTGGGGCCCAAGAGTCATGGGTCCTGGAGCAGTGGATGTGGGGCTGAGGAGCCGATCTACAGCAAAGTGGACAAGGCTGGGGGCTAAAGCTCAACAAAGATTTAAGACCTAATGGGCAAAGTGATATAAGGGAGACCACAGGCATCCCTTCAAGACAATACGCTACTGGCAGAGGTTGTGTAGTACAGCAGGGCTCCAAATCAAACAGGCCCAGTTCAGCCTGAAGAGAAGCTGGGCAGAAGAGGGCACTGATCCCACTGATATCTAAGGGCAGGTGTTTAACTTCAACATCAAGACGTGGAGGTGTTTAACTTCAACATCAAGACGTGGCAAGAGAGACAGTAGGGTGGACCCCTGAGAAGTCACTGAGGCAGCTGGGGGGTGGGGGAAAATCCAGGTGGCCACTGGGGGGACTGGGACAAGGTGGCCATCCTCAGGGCCTGGCTGGTTACACATGCCATTGTCTTGGCCTTAAAACTAAATCATAAAAAGCAGAGGTAAGGAGGAGGACCCATCCACCTTTTAGTTTCAATGGCTTTTTGAACAGGGTTAAGTAGGTTCATGCTTAGGTGTCTAAAATATCTATAGTGAGAAATTATTCCAAGAGAGGAAGCAATACAGATGGTTAAGATGTAGCTTGCATGTTCTTGATACAGGCATATCTCGGAGATATTGCAGGTTCGGTTCCAGACCATTGCAATAAAGCAAGTTACACGAATTTTTTGGTTTCCCAGTGCATATAACAGTTATGTTTACACTATACTGTAGTCTATTAAGTGTGCAATAGCATTATGTCTAAAAAAAATGTACATACCTTAATTAAAAAATACTTTATTGCTAAAAAATGCTAACCATCATGGAAAAATGGCGCCGATAGACTTGCTTGACGCAGGGTTGCCACAAACCTTCAATTTGTAAAAAACGCAATATCTGCGAAGCACAATAAAGCGAAGCGCAATAAAATGAGGTATGCCTGAACTAGGGTGATTTTGCCTTCTTCTCACACCAAAGACTTGGGTGTAAGAAGCAAAGAAGGAGTGAAGTGCTCCATACACTTACTTGGCTCCCAATGCCCAGCAGCTGACTGGAAGGAGCAGTGCAGCAAAGCCACTGCCTCCTTCCCACACTGGGAATTCCTAAGTGAGAAGCAGGTGGGAAGCAGCTTCCTGCTGCTCCTCCCCTCCTGGTCAATAAGAAGGGTGGAAGCAGTTGCCTCCTATGTCATCTCCAGACCAGGGTGAACATGGGCTCTGTAAGGCAAGGGAGTCTTTCCCCCACTGCCACTCCTTGTGTCCCCAGAATGAAGTAAGTCAGGGAAAAGTGCACAGATGTTCATTGTCCTGAAATAAACACTCCTAGGAGCAACTTCTCTCTTATTATAGCTTGGATATTTTTCTCCTGGAGAAGCTATTTTCGCTCTGGGAGAAAAAGGTTGAACATCTGCTCACTGGTTTCTACTGAACAAACAGTAATTCTCCTGATAGAAACTGAATGTCTGTACATGGCCTTTGTTCACTTTAGGTGCTTAATAGGTAGAAAAGAATCTAGTTCAAGGAGTCAGTAGCAAAGGTGGGAACAAATTGCAGGCCACTTCAGTGGACGGTGCAGAGGTCAATGAGATACAGTGTAGAGGTCATATAGGCATCCTCCCAAAAGAAGCCTAAGGAATAGATTTGAAGGAAACAGAAGGGGAAATGTGATGTGGAGAGGGGAGACTCCTACAGTGTACAGCACTGAAAAAGATGCAAAGCTGAAAATGAGCTTGGTGGCAGAGAGAGCCACGCACAGAGAAATGGAGAAAAATCAGTAAGCTTTCATTAAACAAGCTGCTTCCATCAGGCCTAGAGCCAGGCAATGTATTACAATATTTTTATAATTATTTCCCAGAGAAGTTTTGCTTGTCTCCTTTGTTCCTTCCTGCAATATAGTCACCCACTACAAAAAAAAAAGATACACCAAAGAGCCGGGAAACACATGTCAAGAGCTGGACTGGGTGAGGATCATGTCTGAACATCTCAGAATGGTAATCATTTATCTTAAATGTGTGTTAACCTCACATACTAAGAAGAGCTAAGCAAAATGGCTTTTCTTTAAGTCATATAACTGAATAAGAGTCCAATAGAAAAACCCTATTAAGCACCACTGGTTGCCCCTTAAGCACCACTGGTTGCCCCATGTAACAGACAGTTTGGCCATCTAAAAAGAGAGAGAATATTTGTAAGAATAACACTTTCAATATCAGCTATTATATGCATATCTTTTCTGAACTTGTGTGTGCAATGGATACCTGTAAAGCTCATTGAACTTTCATTTTTTTACACTGCTCTCTTGTATCAAAACAGGGACTCATGCTAAAAAGACGCTTGCAGGAAATATTAAACAAATAGATAAAATACTTCCCCACATAGGGAATTTCACATCCCAACTACGTGCTATTTCAGCAGGTGACAGATAGGCACAGCTATTAGTCAGTCTTGTGACCAATAATATCTATTTGAAATTATATCTGTGGAATTCATTGCTATAGCATACCACGAAGGCCAAGAACTGAAGCGGAATTCAGAAAAAGTTTAGATATTTGTACAGATAACATCCCTTTTTACAGTAAACTGAACTGAATGATATGGCAAGAAAAGACACATGAACAGTGCTGAGTGAGATGGACATTTTAAAACCTTCAGAATCAAATGTCTTTCAAAATAAGACTCCAGAGAGAATAAAATATCCACATTTGATTTTTCTAAGTTCCTTCATCTGAAAGCTAAGCAGTACCACATGCAATGCTTAGACCTATAGCTACTGAATCCAATCCTCAGTTTCAAAGTATATCACATGGACTGGTAATTCATCACACAGTCTGAACTTGCCCTGTGACAGAAGAATCCAAAGACAAAAGCTCTTTACTTCCTAATGCATCCAGAAATTTGGAGCCCTGCTCTCACATAGGATCCTGATAATGACTTGATTAAGCCAGTAAAGAAGATTCAAAACCTATTCCAATGCCTTATTGATTTGAATTTGCTTTTCATCCTGATAGGTCTTAGTTTGCCTGTTGGATGGAAATCCCTCTGTGTTTTCTCTAAAACTAGACCAGCTGAGCCAAACTGCATTTCTAGCTCTTTAGCTGACTGAGGATGGGGTGCTTTGTGATTCCTCTCAAGTGTGAAATCTGCAGCATGATTAAAATCTCCTGCTGCTAAAACCGAGACAAGCATACACTCAGGTTTAGATCCTCAAAAAAGCTCTGCAAGCAATTTTTAAAATGCAATATGGTCCCTGCCAATAGTAGGTGCACATATGTTAATAAAAGTACAACTAAGATTGCCAGCACCACTGCTTCTACATTAAGCAGTTTTCCTTTTACAATCTCTTGAATAGCAAGACTCGGCATTTCTGAGCTTTGCAAGAACAAAACTGCAATGACAGCACTCTGACATGCTCCCAGACTTCGCAGCAATTCACCCTTTCTGATTGCTTGACCACAGGTACTCACATCCTGGGTAGCCACAGACACATCTCCTGGTGAAAAAAGCAGTGCTAGTATAAGAAATATTTATACCAGCCCCAAATTACCTCTGTGCCTTTTTGGGTGCATGGGTGAGATCTTTGAAATGGTGGTGGGGAGAGAGAAGTAGATTTTGCCACTTGGGCTTGCTGAATAAAAGACCTATGGAAACAAATCAGTGACCTAGAACTGTGTGTCCAGTGTGTCCATGCCTCTGACCATTACTCAGCTTAGCTCTACCTCCTCTCCTGCCCCCTTTCCTCATGTGTTCATGAGGCAGGGGACAGGGTAGAAGAAAGGACTCTGTGGTATATGCCTGTGTGTTCCTATTAGTGTTCTGCTGGGAAAGGGAGTTATTCTTTGCAGGAGCCAATGCAGGCAAAGCATTTGTACTTGCATCACAGCAGTTGCCTTGCCACACAGCAACCTGCTCAGTCCCAACCTGTGATGAGTGAATATTTTTTCAAGCAAAGATACCTTTCCATTCTTTTTTCATAAGCCTGTAGAATAATTCCCATGCTCTGCATCCTTGGATGGTTTCTTCCCAGTCATCCTCACAACCCTGGGCAGGATCACACTGAGGGCTACTGAAAGAATCAGTGAGGTGCTTTCCTAGAAATAAACCTCCTACTTTACAGATTCATTTTACAGAAAAAGTGAGTAGCATGGGAGTTATCCTTTGGTTCCCTGTGTTTCCTCTGGCAGAAAGGGAGCTCATTCTTTGTACATGTTGCAGTCAGGTTAGCATTGGCTACAGCTGCCTAGCATTTTACATTTTATCTGGGGTCCATTCCTTAACTCAGAGCCCATGCAGTTACTTTCCTTGACACTTCAGTAGGATGCTCTGTCTCTTACTGGCCTCCAGTGCTCCCACAGACTTTTACCTTTCCTATGAGTTCTTACTGGCCCTCCACAGCCCAATTTTAAGAGAGAAGTTGCAGCCTCCCTTGCCTCAACCTGGGCCTTCTGTATGTTCCTATCTGATCTGCAGTACTCTGTAGAGCTTTCAGAAACAAATTTGCCTTAGGATAGTATAAACCAGGCTGGAAAAGGCTTATTAGGCACTACCTAGTTTATGTCACTAGGAATGGAAGATTGTGCCGTATAGCAAATACACTTATTAAGTATTCATTTTACTCTAGTACCCAAAGGCTCTGTTGAGAACAGGGCCCTGTGTTGTGTGCTGTAAAAACAGTTACAGAGATGATCCCTCCCCTGGAGGATAAGGAGCCACAGTCAATTTACTTATGCATTGTCCTTGTCAGGTTTCTCCCAGCAGTTAATTGCTGAAATCATCCCTGGTTCAAACGAGGTTTTGTTCTCCTGCTTCTTCCAGCAGTGAATTCACAAACCAATGCTCCTAACCTCACAGGCAGATTCAGTAGCAAAAATGGCTGCTACAAAAGTTGCTATTATAGATTTCATTGCAGTTGGAAGAAAAAGCTGAGCAGGAAAAAAAACTTGTACGTCAGGGGAAAGAATCAAAGCCAGCAATGAAAATCATTTGAAAGGTAAATAGGTTTGTGAATAAATGAGAACAACTCAGGTTAAAGATATCTCAATGCTTAAAACTCCCATTTAAACAACCAACATTTAAAACAACTCACAAAGCAGGTAATGATAAATATTATCTAGTATTTTGATACAGACATGTATTTTTTTAAAAGCTTGTTTGAAATCACACACTGCACGTTTGTCTTCTGAATGGTTTGTTTTACTTAGAGAATTTTACTTCCGGGGGGGGAAGATCAGTGAAACAATAGCTGAATTTAAAGTTCAGAACACAGAAAGGGCCTTTGCAAACTTAGCATTTTCCAAGGAAGAGTGCTATTGGAAATAAGAACTAACAGAAAAGCTAGATTGAAGACGATAATGCAGGAAAAAAGATCTCTTCTATCCACAGGTCTCCCACTTGAATTTGGTTTGCTAATTTTTCCTACTATAGCTTTATTCATTCTTAATGCAGAGTTAATGTTTCCATAGCCAACATTCTTACCGATTGCATCTAAACAGCCCTCCCCTGACACATTCCTATTGGGCACACATTTAAAGCCACACTTTCTGTTCAAACATCCAGACTCATTTACTTTGGAGCCCTTTATGGTGCTTGTACTCTTGACAAAGTCAGCACAAAATCACAATGGCCCCCTCCCCACGAAGGTAACAAATTGGATTATAAAAGAAGAAACTGGGGACATGGCAAAAGTTTTTTCCATTCTGCAGTCATACCCAAACACATAGTACTTTGAAGGACTGAGGGAACATGAAAGACAGACAAACACAGAGGGAGTATAAAAAAATAAAGAACAAAAAAGGTCAAGAGAGTCAGAGGAAAAAACTGGGGAGAGACTGACAGAGAAAGGAAAACTTAAACACACAGAAAGACACACAAGGTTCTGGAAACAGACATAGTAGAAACAGATGTTGATATGTAACATCATCTCATTGTGAATCAGCAGCTTGAACTTAACCAGAGGTCACCTAGCGTAGGAAGAGATTTCATTTTCATTTGGACAAAGATAAATGTCTCGGGTCAAACAAACTCTCTGCAGGAAACATTCTTCGGTACATGGATCTCCTGCCAGGCCTTCTTGAATACGATGCCTGGCCTCGCTAGTGAGGTTTAAGGGTGGGGCCGTAAATACTTCGTTTTGGGGTTTTTTTTAGTCTTGAGATTAAGAAAATGTGAATGGCTCTGTGGGATTCTGTGCTGGATTCTCAGGTACCTTTCCCAGCTACAGCTATCATTTCTCTCATATGTCCAACATGACCAGACACACAGAGCTGTGTTCCCCCTTCAGTGAATCCTTTTGTGAGGTTGTTTTAAGGCCAATGCCAAGAGCAGGAAGATTCTCTCTCCCCCTGTACTCTCAGTGCTACCTGGATAGTACCTAGTGAAAACAGAGCTTCTAGGGAAGAAGACTGCTGCCTCAGGGCCATTAAGATCAGGGACATGAGGGAGGTAGACTGGGGTGAAAGAACTAAGGATAGGAAAGAAAGAATGAGGATGCAATGGGGTAAGAGGAGACATTTTTGAGGGACATCTTAGGGAGAGATAATAGGAAATTAAGGCAGAATAAATGAGAGGGGATTCTCCCACAAACAAGGCTCAAGGCTCCAGACTCTCAATGACCATATTTTGCCATAGGTTATCCCAAGCATTCCCCCTCTGTCCTATAATTCCTTGTGGAGGCAAGCCCAACAAAAACCATTGTGACTATATTTGCTTGTAATATTTCATTAATAACTGATATATGTTTCCTCTCTAGTCCACAGGAAGGCGAGCCTGACTTGATTTGCTTTGATAAAAGTAGGACCTGACAGTTTTTTTCAGGCTGCAAAACTGAAATGATGTAACAATGCATATCCATCAGGCAAATGTTGCATAAAAAAGATGTAATCCAACCAGTGACCCTGAACTGTGGATCAGTCTGGAGGAAAAAAACCTACAATAAATAGGTACACAACTGCACCTCTGAAATTCAGCGTTTGTTCTGCAAGCACACTGAGTTCACATTTAACCCAGAACACCACGTCAGGGGCATTCAGGATGCAAACAGGGTGATCCCTGATATATCCAAACTAGGAGACAAGGAGTGTAAAAACAGTGTAATGCTTCACTGTAAAAGTAGTTAATTTTTAAGCAATATCAATACTAGGAATCCCCTGCTAATGAAAAATATGACATCACTACATTAAAAGGATATTCTCAAAATACATTGTACATGACAAACAAAGACCCTAAATACAGAGGCAATTTCAAGGGATGGTAGAGATTGTCATTTGATGTAAAATACATCATCTCCTCTCCTCAAGGATGCTCAGTACATAAGACTTGGCACTTGTTTAGACTTATGCCCCATGGCAGGGCAGCTCTCTCCAAGCCACATGGATATTGGGAATGATCCCAATCTCAGTGCAGCTGAGAAGCAGCTGTCCCACCCCTGGAGGCAGCTGCCTCCCAACCACGTGGAGATTGGGACTGGTCCTGATCTCCACATGGCAGGGAGGAAGCTGCCCCCAGAGCCAGGACAGCCCTCTCCACCCCATGGAGGTCCAAACTCCACACAGCTCAAAGCTGCTCTGGGGAGCAAGTGGGCTGCAGGGCTGTGCAAAGCTTCAATCCTTGATTCAATTTGGCGGAGATTTGGCCTGATTCGGTGGCTGAATCTCTGAATCTGAATTGAAACAGGAGACCCTTTAATCTCTCTGAGTCAAATTGGAGCCCTCCAAATCAATTTGCAGTGATTCAGAAAAATTCAGCAATTCAGACATAGACACAGCTTTAAATGTTTTTTCTATATACCTGAAGGTAGCAGGCGGCTCGTCAATGCTGTGATGGTGGGGCAGATGGAGCATCCCACAGGAGCATGGCAGCAGACCCAGAAGTGGACCAGAAGCACTTCTGGTCCACTTATGGGTCCACTGGGGGGCACACAGGGCCCCCTGCCCCACACCCTCCTGGCTTGGCAGCTAGTGCCTCTTGGGTCTTGGGGGACACCCAGGGTCCCCCCTTGACTGATCACTGAACTGGGAGGTACTTCCAGTCTACTTCCGGCTTTGCCATGCTCCTATGGGATGCT
>NW_017728947.1:79739979-79749077 GCF_001723895.1 Crocodylus porosus
TCTTGTGGGACACTCCATCCACCCCAGCATCACAGTATTCATGAGCTGCGCCTGGTACCTTGAGGTATGTAAAAAAAACATTTAAAGCTGTGTCTATGGCCAGATCGCTGATTCTCCAAATCAGCAGCAAATCTGCAGGTTCAGATTTGGCCGAATCTAACTGGGGACAGTGATCCAAATCAACGAATCAAATCATTGTCCCTGATTCAGGCTGAATCTGAATTGAATATGACCTGTTTCTCACCCCCTTAGTAGGCAGCTGTCCCCAGCTCCCTGCCCAAGTTGAAATGCTCGAGGCTAAGCTGTGACCCACTGTTGCTTGGGCTGACTGGGAGCAGTTTGCTTCTGGTCAGTGTCTATAGGTGCACTTTGGCACATTAATTTAATGCACCATTTTCTAGTACCTGTATCTACCCGTACTAGAAAATGGCACATTAGACTAATCCACTGCACAGTAATTGCTGTGCACACGTAGATGCTGATGCTGCATTACTGCACGTTAGACTAATCTAATGTGTAGTACCACCCCTGGGCTCAGTTGGCTAACATTGTATCGCTTGTAACCTAGTCGCGTTCTCCTCCTCTCCCCCATCCCTCTATTGTTAGTCCCTCACTCAGGCGCTTTGTATTTCCATCTCAGCTTTGTCATCTTTTTTCTGGATTCCCCATCCAAAACATCTACTAATAAAAGTACCTTGTGTAGACATGCCCTCCCTTATGCACGTGATGCAATGGAGTGCAAGTATGCATGCTGGCATGTAGTTTATGCCACTTTATACATAACCTCTGAATTTGGCTTTTGATTCAAAGTTGTCTCATAATTTTCTTGTGATTGCTTGTGGATGGAAGCAAGCACCACAAGCAATCACAAGAAGGCAGGAGTTTTTGGCTGCAGAGATAGTTGAGGAAATGACAATCTACCCAGTTTTCCCACCTTTTTTTCAAATTTCATTTTTGCTTCTATCTTAAAGAGCCCTTTTTGTTATGGCCTTCACATTTTCCAGAATACCAGTCACAAAAGGCCAGTTTCAATCATGTTTAATACCAGGAATGTGCCATTCTAACTTATTCAGACCTCCCCTATCAGAATATGGAAATAGCTTTACATTGCAGTGCTTTATTTGAGTGCATGTGTGAGCCCCACAACTAATATTTAGGTTATGCGCCTCCAGGGATTTTGTATATTTGAAGATCGAATATTTGCTCTCCTGTGTGAAAAGCCTCTATACTGTAGAGCTCCCTGCTCAGCAGAAGCTGTGTGTTATAGCAAACATCTGTCCCATAAAGAGAAGGTTAAAAATATGTGGAATGCAAATCATAATGGAAAATTATAGGGTTGAATGGTATGGTGTATGTTTTACTAAGGAGCAGAAGCAGTGGAAAACACAAGGAAATAAAATAGGTAAGAAATGCTAAACAGAAAATGAGATGCTTCTCCTACTAATTTATTATGTTGCCATGCACAAAGACTACTATTTACTTTCAGTCTAAAAGGACCTTTTGTTTGAGAAGCTTTAACAAGAAGATTAAACAAAAGTAAAGTCTCCAGAAAAGAGTACAGTGTGTATGTCTCTTCTGCAGCAGTCAGCAGCAATACTGAGAACAAAATGGCTGCTGCTTCAGGAGTACCTTGCTAAAATTCCAGTAATGAGATATATTATGCCCCTTGGCTGATTTAACTTTTTTAAGTCCAAGTTTATAATTTAGCATATTATTAGACAAGAGATGGTTCCTAACTGAAGCAATCGTACTGCAGTGGTTAGTGGTTGGTATAGTTCATGATAATCGACATATATATTAAGCCCCCAAATCAGGAAACATTGTATGATGAAGTGAAAAAGAAATGATGGTCACAGTCCTTGAGAAAGGACTTAAATCAAAACCTTATCAGTATCATTTTATCTTCTTTCTAGATAGATAAATGTTATTATATTTTATATGTTTAGAGAGATGCTCTGAGGTTTTCTTGTTTTGGTTCTCAGGGCAACTTAGATATAGACACTATGGGTGCATCCAGATGAGTGCACATGTGCCTCTTGCCCCACCTCAAACCCCTTTGACGTGGGGCAAGAGGCATGTGTGGGAATGAAAAAATGTTCCTGTGCTGCAAGTTTGCAGCGCGGGGAGAAAATAAGACCCCTGGATATCCAGGGGTCCGAAAAAACCAAAATAACAGAAAGTGGGACAGGGCACAGTCCTGGACCATGCCATGAAGCAACTGGAGGCTGGGTCCTCCAAGGAGACATTCTGGCTGCCACAGCATCTCCATGGTTGGCCCCTCACTCTGGTGCTGAAACACACAGCTGGCCAGGCTGCATATTCAGCACCAGGGCTCCAGTGATGGTGAGTAAGGAGTTGGGGAGCTGGAAGAATGGAGAGGGTACCATGGGGGGGGACTGCTGCCGGCTCCACCTGCTCCCCCACCCCTCCCCATCCCTGCCCTACCCAGCCCCTCACCCCACCAGCCCCCCAGTCCTCCCAATCCCTGCCCAGCCAAGTCCTGCTGCCCTTGGGGGCCCCTGTGCTGTGGCTGGGGCTCCAAGGGTGGCAGGGCCCAGCATGTGGTCCCCATGCACTGCACCGAGTCCTGCTGCACTGGGCCCAGGCTGGCCTGGCTTGGCGGCACAGGGGCCCCAAGGGCGTCAGGGCCCGGCACACGGTTCCCACACACCATGCCAGGTCCTGCTACCAAAGGCCTGACCTGGCAGCAAAGAGGCCCCAGGACCTGACTGGGCCTGGCATGTGATATCCATGTGCCATGCTGGGTCCTTCCAGCAAGGGCCTGGCCCGGCTGGGTGGCAGACGGTCCCCAGGACCAGCAGGACCCAGCTGGACCCTGTGTGTGGTCCCCACATGCCATGTCAGGTCTTACTGCCATGGCTCAGAGTGCCCCACTCCCACTGCTGCTGCTAAAGGTAAGTTATGGGCCCTGAGTGGGGGCGCTGGGGCCCTCCAGGGTGCCTGGGACCCTGGGCAGGTGGCCTATGGCTCTCCAGGGGGAGCTGGGACCCTGGGTGGGGGGGCTAGGGCCCTGTGAGGGATAGGGGCTGTAGCTCTCCAGGGGGGAGCTGGGGTCCTGTGGGGGGGCTGCACACAGTGGGGGCCAAGGGACCCACCCCTCCTAAGCAGCCCCCCATAAGGTCCCCCGCACCCATAGACCCCACAGCAATCACCCCACACCTACCCACACACCAACCCACATCCCTCCACACACACACACACACACACCTGTCTTCCCCAACACCCCTTCCCTTCCTGTAAACACCACATCCCCAGCATTACATACCCATCATGTGCAAAGAGAACCAAAAGTACACATCAACACATATAGGTATTTAGAATTTATTTTATCATGATGATAGAGACACTGGTAGAAGATAGAGACATTGCTTTAATATTGTAAATTTACCAATAAAGTATTGCCCAACTGATTGCTGTCTCTCTCTCTCTTTCTGTCTACATATATATATGTGTGTGCATGTGTGCACGTGTGTGTGTGTGTGTGTGTGTGTGTGTGTGTGTGTGTGTGTGTGTAGAGTGGTCTTTTGTGTTAATTGTGGAAAAACATGGATTTTGGGATATTTTTAAAAATAGATTTGGGATGCTGCTGCAGCAGTCCAGCTGGCACAGGGGGTAGTGTCCCAGGTACCACAGGACCGAACCCCAGAAGCTCTGGAGAGCAAATAGCCCTGAGCTTTTTGTACCAATGGGGCCAGGACAGGGCAGCTTTTTATACTGCTGGGGACAGCACAGGTGCTGCCCCAGGCCCTAGCTCCCCCTGGCTGCAGATCCGGGAGGAGCCAGGAAGGATTATTTTGCCCCAAGTGACACAATTTGCTCCACAACAAAGTGCATTTCTGAGGATGTGCACTGAGTTAAAAAGCCCCAGCTCAAATTTTCACTTCTACTTGAGCTGCCGCAAGCGCATGTGCTTGCAGGTGTGGATACACCCAGGGACAAGTAGCGACAGCGCACCTTTCACCACCACTTCTTGTCCCCCAGGAACGCCTGTGCCATGCACACTTTGATTTGTGGCAAATTGCCCTGGGTGGCATAGGGGAGGCTGGGGCCAGCACTCTGCTAGCCCCAGCAGCCTTACCTGGGGTTCTGGGGGCCTCCTGGAGGTGCAGCTGTGATAATCCTGCCAGGCAGAGCCTGGCTGGCAGCCACAGCACAGCTCTGAGTGGCCCAAATCCGCTTTCTAGCAGCACATACTGCCTGAGCATGCGCTGCTTCAGGTTTTTTTCCACAGCTTTTTTTTGTTTTGGCCCCTGGATATTCAGGGGTCAAGAAAAATACAGGAAAAAAACAGAGCAGCGTAGGGTCAGGCAACACACCCTTGCAGCATGGGGAACTCTGGACTGTGCAGTATGTGGTGCTGCAAACGTATTTGCACTGCCACATACCACACAGCCACGCTCATCTGGACATACCCTATGAGACCTTTTACTGACCAGTCAAGTACATAATTAGCTTGTACCAATATAATCATGAATGGGTCAAATGACAAGCGATCAAGAGTCTTTGTTTTACAAAATTAAATCTAAAAGAAATAAAGAGGGTAGAAGCTCTAGTAGGGTTAAATGAACAGGAAATTATAACAATGGAATAATAAAGCAGAGTGAGTCCAAGAACAAAGGCCAAGCAAAAACTATTACTAGAAGAGGAAACCAGATTAAAAGTTCATGTAACTGTAATGTCTACATTATACTGAGCCAGATTCATCCCTGGAGTTACACAAGTGTTGAATTTGGCCCTATTAAGCAGGATTCTCATTTATGGAGAATTCAGATGCTGGGAAAAAGTTATACCACAATACCGTTCTCAATAAAAACTAACGTCATTCAGGATCAGGAAGGAGAGAGTTCAAAATCTCATCTGAATTATACATGCTGTCTTCATCCAATTGTTCATTTTTCTTGGATTTGGCCAATAACATTTTTCATATTTTTATTAAATATATATATATAATGTTTTTACTAGCAACCATTAGTTTGGTTGGAAGTAATACACCACATCCCCCAAAGGCAAATTCTGTTTTCTAGGCCGGTCAAATCTAGGGAAAATGTGCTTTCCCTCTACTCCCCGTCAAAAGGAGATTGAATATATAAGTGTCGTCATCTGAGATTGGAACTAGTAACAGTAAGAGCCATAGCAGATTTGTAAAAAGTACTTAGATTGTCAGGTTTGTGGAGCAGGGACTGTCTTTTTGTTCTCTGCCTGTTCGGTATCTAGTTCAGTGTGCTCCATGGCCTGGGTTCTTACCCCTAAACCAAAAAATATATATTATAATAATTGTGATAGTCCTTCCAGGGTTATAGAAATGGACAGAAATGACATGTGTAATGGTTTGAATTCTTAGAGGGGCTGGCTTCTTTATTGGGAGTCTAGGTCTCAAGATATTCCTCCCTAGCCATTTTTATTTACAGTGAATGAGTTGACAGCAAGCACAAAACCTACTCACCCCTTCAGTCCCTATTCTGAGGGCTTCAAGGAGGCTTTCGGTTGCATTCACTTGCTGCATAAAGGGTAAGTCCTTCTCACTTTAATCAACGTTTGGGAAAAGGCAGCAGCAAAGTCCCATGGTGGAAATTTCCTGTCAAAGTTGCATCTAGAATAAGGCAGGCTCTGCATCTTACCCAGTACTTACAGCCTTCTGCTCCTAAATGCTGGCCTGGAAACATTCCCAGACTAAAGTCAGATTTCACCACACTACATCATCTCTTTTATTCCCACTATAGAGCATGGGTCGGTCCTGGTGGAGTCAGCTCTTCTCAGACTTTCCACTCAGACAAGAGAAAGCACTCATAGCCACCACAGTCCTCACAGCAATTAGGCCTCACCAAGTGAAGAAAACCCAGCTCTACTCAGTCAAATTACTGCTGGAAGAAAACACTAGCTTTACTTTATTATTGCTTCTGCCCAATATGTATCTATTTACAGAACAATGCTGGGTCATATTCCTTTTGAAACTTAACTTTTAACTTATCCAATTTATTGAAACTTAACTCCAAAGGGTTAAGACCTGACCCAAGTCTAGAAAACTCTCCTTAGTGGGATTTGCACAAAACCTTTCACATTCACATTAACAGTAGAACTAAAGGCACAGGTCCCATAGTGAAAGCACAGATGTGAAAACCAGGAGATTCAGGTTCTGCCATGGGGATCTATTATGGAGTCTGGGAAGTCATTTGCCCCTCTGCATCTCAGTTTCTCTAACAGCAATCTAGACACAGTACTGCTGTGCTACTTCAGGGGGTTGTTAGGGGCTTAATTCACTAATATTTGTAAAGCAAGTCTAATGAATAGAGAGACAGTCCCAGTGAGGAGCAAAGTACAGTAATATATTATGAGGAGAGAGTAGAGTAATGTGTTACAATGATCCTTCAATTATGAAGGTTAAAGAGATGGAGACTTTTTTCTTATGAAAGAAGATTAAAGGAGCTTGGCTTTACAAGTACATTCATGGGGTGATTATTTGGGAAGAAGTAGAGGCTTTCGGGGCTGAAAAACAACACCAGCACAACATTAAATGGCTGCAAACTGGCTAGGGATAAATTTAGCTTGGATACTGAAAGAAGATTTCTAACTATCAGAAGAGTGAGTTCTGAAATGGTCTTCTGAGAAAAGCAGTGAGGGAAGGAATCTGAATCTCTTCAGGATGAAACTAGATAAGTTTATGGAAGGGATAGTATGATAGGCCAGGTGGGTTTGACTCAATAATCAGCATGAGATATATGAAGTATTGTATACAGAATCCCCAGGTGGGGTTTTCATTTAATTCTTGTGGTGTGCAAAGTATCTGGTAATCCTATGCTTCAGAACTGTTTCTGGTCACCTCTAGGGAACTGGAAGAATATGTTTCCCCAGGACCCATTTCCAGATGCACATTCCCATTTCAGCCTTTCATTGAGATCTAACATTAGAAAGCTGGAAATTATTTTTAATAGTCTCTAAATTATAATGCAGTGGCACTTTGATTTCAGTGAGAGCTTCAGAACTTTCTCTTTGCAATCACTAACCTTCATTTTCTTCAGCAAGTCATGTAGTATTGCTCTTCAGCTGCTCTAGTATGAGCATCAGTGGAGATGCTACAGATATGAAGAGGCCACCCACCTGAACCCATATAAAACATTAAAGGGAGGATGACTCCATACCCCAGGAGTCAGGTAACTAATAGGACATGAGTGTGTCAATAACTGAGTAGATTTCATTCTTGTCAGTGCTATGTAGTGATATGGGAAGCATTTCTACAACATGTGCAAGGATTCTAAAACCTTGCTTTCAAGAGTCAATTTTAGCAGCAACAATTTAAAGAGTAGATAACACTAGGTTTGTAGGGAACAGAAGTAAATTGGGATCTAAAAATGAGTGACATACCTTATAATCATGTATTGTTGAAATGTGTAAACACATGTTTGTGAATAAGCAACCAATTTGTCATTTATTGTCTCTCTGATAAGATCCTCATAGTGCCTGTAACCAACAATAGACTTAAATATTGCATTTCTAGTGTTCAATATGCTTTCAATTCTGAGCAAATCTTTCTCTCAATCTTCCACATTACATCACTTTCAAAACATTCTGAAAAAAAACTTAAAACAAGGAAGCTGACGGTGTGATATCTTTTACTGCTCAAATAAAAATTAGCCAGTTTTGGACAATTGTTCACTACATCAAGCCATGGAAAATAGATAAAGGTCAAACCATAGCTATCATAGCTAGAAGTTCATTCAGACTTCGGCAAAAACATCAAATAATAAATATTGCAGTCGCTGGCATCTTTTCTGGAAGATGTGACCAGACTTGAGCACATACAGACAAGAAAAGGAATATGGCTCTGACCTATTATTTAGGTATCCCTAGTGTGTCTCCACACAGCCTCAGCTGTGTCTTTGTTCCTTTGAAATATTCCTCCTTCCCTGTCTTTGTTTTGTCTAATACTTTGCATCTCTTTAGCATGCTTACTCAATGACTTCAAAGTGCTGTACATATACTGTTGAGCCACACAAAACCCTAGAGTCACAAGTCATTATGAAGTGATTTGTTTAAAGTTACTGGCAGATTTGAGACTGGATCCTGCTAGTCTTTATTCTGCTGCAACTCCCATTTTGTATACTAAACTGACTCTGGGAGAAGGCATATGTTACGCATAGACCACACTCAATCTGTGGACTGGTAAATGGCGTTAAAGTTAGAATGTGCTGTGAGTAGCTGCACGTTAAGGGTTAATGGTTTCTTACCCACGCAGCTCTGACTTGCCAGAAGGAGGCTGATGAGTAGCAGCATTCCCAGGAGCCAGGACACCTGGCCTTTAGGGCTGTGGGAAGCTTCAGTCGCTGATTCGATTCAGCAGAGATGTGGCCCTATTGGGCAGCCAAATCTCCGAATCTGAATTGAATCAGGAGACTCTTTAATCTCTCCAAAACAAATTGGAACCCTCCAAATTGATTCGGAGAGATTTGACAATTTGGACATAGACACAGCTTCAAATGTTTTTTCTACATACCTCAAAGTACCAGGTGACTCGTGAATGCTGAGATGATGGGGCAGATGGAAAATCCCACAGGAGTGCGGGGGGATCCCCAGTGTACTTGGGAGCACACCCAGAAGTGGACCAGAAGCACTTCTGGTTCACTTCTAGGTCTGCCAGGGAGCACACGGGGGAACTCCCCCCAGCCCCTCAGCTCAGCAACTGGTGCCTCCTGGTTCTGGGGGGTACCCAGGGTCTCCCCATGGCTTGGTGACAGTCCTGGAAATGGAACAGAAGTACTTCCAGTCCACTTGAGTCCACTGCCAAGCACACGGGGAGAGCCCCCACACTCCTGTGGCATGCTCCATCCGCCCCAGCATAGCAATGTTTATGTTCTGTACCTGGTACCTCGAGGTATGTAGAAAAAACATTTAAATCTGTGTCTGTGGCCAAATCACTGATTCTGCAAATCAACATTGAAACTTCAGATTTGGCCGAATCAAACTGGGAGAGTAATTATAATTTTATAGCTTCATAGATTCTAGGGTCAGAAGGGACCTGAGCAGATCATCAAGTCCGACCCCCTGCCATGGCAGGAAAGAGTACTGGGGTCAAATGACCCCAG
>NW_017728947.1:79749177-79755107 GCF_001723895.1 Crocodylus porosus
CCTTCCAGAAGTTCCCTAACTAGTTCCTCACTAACCCTTGGCCTAGGTGCACCTCTCCTGGGATCTAAGGGGGGCCCAAAAGGGGGGTGACTGTTTCGGTCCCTGCTTAGGAAAATGGAGGCAAAGAAATCGTTAAATATGTTGGCTTTGTTGTCTGGTGTGACGTCCAAATTTCCTAGCCTGTCCTGCAGGGGGCCCACACTACCCGGAACCTTCTTTTTGCCCCCTATTATTTAAAAAAGGACTTCTTATTGGCCTTGATCCGGGAAGCTAGTCCCAGTTCCATCTCTGCCTTGGCCTTCCTGACCGCCCCCCTGCATCCTGGAGCAATCGCAGTATAATCCTCCCTGGTGATGGCCCCTCCCTTCCATTGGGTGTACACCTCCCTTTTAGCTAGGAGACATTCCCAGATGCTTTTGTTGATCCATGGAGGCTTATGTGCCCTCCTGCTCCTTTTGATCCGTGTTGGGATTACCTCCCTTTGGACTTGGAGTGACCTTAAGGAGCGACCACTCTCCCTGGACACCTGATTCCACTCCCCTCCGGGACTTCAGTGCTTCCCCAACTATTCTCCTTAGCTCGTTGAAGTCTGCCCTCCTGAAATCTAGGGCTGTTGTCTTGCTGTAGGCCTTTGCCACCTTGCAGTGGATGGTAAATTCCAGCAGGCGATGATCACTGTCACCCAGGTGGTCGAGCACCCGCAGCCCCCTCACCAGGTTGTCATCCATGGCCAGCACCAGGTCCAACAAGGCGTCTCCCCTGGTGGGGCTGTGCACCTCCTGGGTTAGATGGAGGTCCTGGCTAGGAACTTACGTGAGCACTCAGACCTGGCTGACTGCTCTTCCCACCAGATGTCTGGAAAGTTCAGGTCACCCATGATGACCACATCCTTTGACTTCACTACCTCCGTAAGCTGACCTAAGAATTCCTGGTCTAGCTTTTCCCCTTGGTTGGGAGTTCTGTAGTAGACTCCCACTGTTAAGTCTCTTCCCCCTCAACTGCCTTGTATTCTAACCCAAAGCACTTCAGAGTACCCCTCCTCTGATTCTTGCTAATTGATGAAGACGTGTATTCCTCCTTAATATAGAGTGCCACGCCCCCACCTTTCCTTCCTATCCTGTCCCTCCTGTACAGCCTATAGCCCTTGACATTCACCTCCCAGTCATCCGTTGGGTCCCACCATGTTTCAGTGATCCCCACTGTGTTCGGGTTGGTGTCAGCTAGCAGGAGGGTAAGTTCCTCCTGCTTGTTTCCCATACTACAAGTATTTGTGTAGAGGCATTTGAGGCCTCCTGTGGATGTATGCACTGGTCCCCTACTTTCAGTATTACCCTGGCCCCTGTTGCTTACCTGTGTATATGTTCCACCCATCGGTCTAGGCTGAGCTGTACTTGTGGGTGTTGCTTGGTCTGGCAATCCAATGTTTCCTCCACCCTCGTCTTCCCCTTCCCCCAACGAGCCTAGTTTAAAGCCTGCCAGAGGAGATCCGCCTAGAAGAGAACACACGCTTACCTTTAGGGGAAAGGTGGAGCCCATCCCATCCAAGCATGTCTCTTGTGATGTGCCGGTCATCGTGGAGGAAGATAAAGCCTGCCTTGAGACACCATTCCCAAAGCCACCAGTTGGTCTCCATGATGCGGAGTTGGTCTCGAAATCAACGAATCAAATCATTGTTCTCGATTCAGCCTGAATCCAAATCTGAATCAAGTACAGCCCATTTGACACACCCCTACTCGCCTCTATCCCCGCTCAGGGCAGAGAGGGTGACTGGGAGTGGTTCATCCTGGGATGCTGGGGGCTTATAAATTAATCATTTCATCTTCATGGAGCAGACTGAAGTTACTCCAAGACAATCTAGGTAGCATAGATTCATAGATTGTAAGGGGCTGGAAGGGACCTTGCAAGACCATCAGGTCCAGCCCCCCTGCACTAGGCAGGAAAGGCAACTGGGGTCATGTGACCCCAGTGAGGTGACTGTCCAGTGTCCTCTTAAAGATTTCCAGGGCAGGTGATTGCACCACCTCTGAAGGGAGTTTATTCCATAGTCTGGAGACCCTAACTGTGACGAAGTTTTTCCTGGTGTTAAGTCTGAGGTGGTCTTCCAGGAGTTTGTGGCCATTACTTCTGGTTTTCCCCAAGGGTGTCCTGGTGAACAGTTGTTCACTGAGCCTTTGATGTGTTCCCCTGATATAGTGGTAAGCTCCTACCAAGCCACCTTTCAGCCTTCTCTTTTTTAGGCTGAAGAGACCCAAGTCCTTCAGCCTTTCCTCATATGGCTTGCCTTACAAGTCTCTGATCATACTGGTGGCTCTTCTCTGGATTCTCTCAAGCTTTTCCACATCCTTGTTGAAGTGTGGCATCCAGAACTGGATGCAGTATTCCAGCTGTGGTCTCACCAATGCTGAGTAAAGCAAAAGAATCACTTTCTTGGTTTTCCTTGAGATCCATTGGTTGATGCGTACCAGAGTATTGTTTGCCCTGCTGGCTACAGCATCGCACTGATAGCTAATAGTCATACTATGGTCTATTATTACCCCTAGGTCCCTTTCATTCATGATGCTAGTCAGTTTGGTGCCACTGAACCTGTAAATATGTTGAGGATTGTTTGTCCCCAGATGGAGCACTTTACACTTCTCAATGTTATCTTCATCTGGTTCCGATCCACTTAGCTTGACAGCCTGTCTAGGTCTGCCTATTTTCAAGCATGAACATGCTCTCCCATAACTTGGTGTTGTCCTTGAACTTGGCCAGTGAGCTCTTCACCCCCACATCCAAATCATTGACAAGGATGTTGAAAAGCACTGGGCCAAGCACTGACCCTGCAGGACACTGCTGTACACTTCACACCAAGACAATACAGATCCGTCCACTAGAACTCTCTGGGTCCTACCCCACAGCCAGCTTCCTACCCACCTAACTGTCAAGCAGTTAAACCCACAATCCTCCACTTTTCCCATGAGAACATCATGGGATACCAGATTAAAGGCCTTTTGAAAGGCTAGGTATACAACATTGACCTCCACTCTCTTATCCAGGTGGAGAGTTACCTGGTCATAGAAGGAGATGAGATTGGTAAGAAGACAAGACCTGCCCATGACAAAAGCCATGCTGGCTATCATTCAGAATCCTAACTTCTGAAAGTGTATCACATATAGACTCCTTGATAAAAGTTTCCAGGATTTTCCCTGGGATAGAAATTAGGCTAATTGGCCTATAGTTGCCTGGGTCCTCTCTCCTCCCTTTCTTGAAGATGGACACAACATTGGCTCTCTTCCAGTCTTCAGTGACCTCCCACAAGCACCATGAGTTTTGGAAGAGTTTCGCTAGAGGTACTGGAATTACTTTGGCCTACTCCTTCAGTGCTCTCGGATGAAGATCATCCAGTCCTGCTGACTTATAAATGTCTAACTTTTCTAACTGATCATGTACCAACTCAACAGCAACAGTAGGAAGGCAGTCATTTCCACCATGCCCATTCTGAACCTTGTCTAATATGATTTTCCCCATAGTCTGGTGAAATACCAAAGCAAAGTAGTCATTCAGGAGTTTAGTTTTCTCCTGAGTGTTGATAACCAGCTGTCCTGAGTTATTAAGTAATGGCCCCATGCTTCCATTTGTTTTCCTCCTGTTCCCTACATACCTAAAGAAGGCCTTCTTATTGTCCTTGATTTCTGTGGCTAGTTTAAATTCAGTTGCTGCCTTAGCCTTTCTCAACTGCTCCCTGCAAGTGCGGGCCATTGTTATATAGTCCTCCTTGGGGACTGTCCCAAGCTTCCATTGTTTGTATGCCTCTTTCTCCTTTTTCAAGAGGACCACAATATACCTGTTAAGCCAAGAGGGCTTTCCTCTACATGGGAATCGACTTCTTTTGGGCTTCAAGGATCGTGTCCTTAAGGAACAACCACTCTTCATGCACTCCTTTTATCTTTGGTCCTTGGTCCCACAGTGCTTCCCCTACTATTTCCCTGAGCCTGTTGAAATGTGCTTTTTTGAGTTCCAAAACTTCAACCCTGCTAGCTGATTTTCCTGCCTTGTGACTGATAGCGAACGTGATGATTTTGTGGTTGCTGTCACCCAGGCTACCCTCTATATTTACGTCACTCACCAGATCATCTCCTTTGGCCAAGACCAAGGCTAGGAGGATGTTACCTCTGATTGGCCTGTGCAGTTCCTGAGTCAGGTAAAGCTCTTTAATACAGGTCAGGAAGCAACACAAGCAATCCAACTTAGCCGAGCATTCCTCCCAAGAGATGTCTGGGTAATTGAAGTCAAGCAATGACGACCATGTCCTGTGCATGCATGGCCTCTGCCACTTCTTGAGAGAATTCCAGATTCAGCTCCTCCACCTGATTTGGAGTTCTGTAGTATACACCTACAATTAGGTCTCTCTTACCTCCTCCCACACCCCTGTAGTTTAACCCAGAGGATTTTGGGCTGCTCTTCTTTGGAGCCGATGTTGGCCTCCAAGGAGGTGTACTGCATTGTCCAGAGCTTACCTAAAATGGCACAACTTTGAGATGCTCAGAGGGCACTTAGCATGAGTTAACAAATTTAATGTGAGGATGTTTGAATTTTAAGTGCCCTGAGTATGGCCTAAGTGTAATGTGTAATTTCACCCTCCCTCTCTCTCTCTGTCTCTCTGATTTGCTACTGGGATTTTATGTATGTGGCATCCCTACTTGTCTAGAAAGATATACACCTCACTTCTCATTTTTACTTTTTTGTATATATTAAGGTACTGTACTTGCACTTGGGGAGAGGGGAGTTGTTCCTACAGATTAGATTTTGGTAGATCCTCCAAGAGGATGTATTGGCATTCACTGCATGCAGCTGAGAATTGTTGAAGATCAGTCGAGTTCAGCCACACTCCGTCCTCTCTTCTGGCTTCTATACTAAGGGTTACAGGACTGGGTGATTTAGTAATAGAGCAGTAGGCAACTGTCGAACCTCAGGATTATGGTGTACATGTAAGAGGTCTAAGCCAGATGCCCAATGACTCTGTTTTTGGCTGACAAGCCCCATTCAAGAGCAACACAGCTTGTTACAAGTTTCACAGGCCATGTGTTGTCTAATGTGGAGTCCAATGTCTAATGTGGAGTCCAAATTTACAGCACACTGCTTTCTTCTTTCTCACTCTGCCTCCATCCTCTGGATCAAAGCTGCTCCATGTTGAGCTCCACCCAGTGCCAGATGTTCCCTCCATATCAGATGAGATTCTGAAGAATCTGGGATTCAGCTTTCTACGTTGATGTTAAACAACTTCATTTTTGTACACATCATAGTACTGCCATAGAGGGTGATCCTGCTTTCTAGAGCAGTCTTGAATTTCACTATACAAAATATTCTTGGGGATATAGTCTTCTTTCATTCTCTTGACATGGCCAATCCATTGCAAGCTTTTCTTCTTGATAGTGGTTTCTAAGTGTCAGTCCTGTATGCACCTGCACCAGCATGTGCACCTCTGTCTTCTGCTTTTATTTTCAGGATTTTACACAGACGTAGAATCATAGAAAACTGGCAATGGAAGGCTCCTCAGGAGGTCATCTAGTCCAACCCCCAACTCAAAGCAAGACCATCCCAACCAGAACATCCCAGGCAAGGTTTTGCCCAGCTTGGTCTTAAAACCTCCAAGGATGGAGATTCCACAACTTCGCTGGGTAACCTGTGCCAGTGCTTTACCAGTCTCTTCATGAGAACATTTTTCCTTATATCTAACCCAAACTTCCCTTGCCACAATTTGATTTCATAGATTTCATAGACATTAGGGCTGGAAGGGATCTTGGGAGATCATCAAGTCCAGCCCCACAACCGAAGGGCAGGAAGTCAGCTGGGGTCATAGGATCCCAGCAAGATAAGCATACAATTTACTCTTGAAGGTGTTCAATGTAGGTGCTTGAACCACCTCCGCTGGCAGACTGTTCCAGACCTTG
>NW_017728947.1:79755870-79788485 GCF_001723895.1 Crocodylus porosus
AATGTTAGCCTGGGCCAGTCCATCATTGCTCCTTGTTCTGCCTTCAGCCACCACTGAGAACAATCTAGCTTCAACCTCTTTGGAAGCACCCTCCAGGTAGCTGAAGGCTGCTATTAAAACCCCTCTGAGTCTTCTCTTCTCCAGAATAAATAAGCCCAGTACCCTCAGTATCTCCTCAGAAGGTATGTACCCCAGTCCCCTAACCATTTTGGTTGCCCTCCACTGGACTCTCTCCTATTTGTCTACAACTTTTCTATAGCAGGGGCCCCAAAATTGAACACAGTACTGCAGATGTGGCTTCACTAGTTCCAAAAAGTGGGAATAAACAATCTTCTGGCAACGTTCCTACTAATGCAGCCCAGTAAGCCATTATCCATCTTTGCAACCAAGGCACTCTTTCACATATATTCATCTTATTTTCTACTGTAACCCCCAGGTCCTTTTCTGCAGAGCTGCTGTATATCATCCCAGCCTGTACCAGTGCATGGGATTGTTCGATTTGAAGTGCATGGCTTTGTAGTTGTTCTTATTGAACCTCATGAGAGTTCATTTGGTTTAATCACCAAATTTGTCTAGGTCTCTCTGAATCCTAGCCCTACCCTCCAGCTTATCTACTACTCCCCCCATCTTGGTGTCATCCACAGACTTGCTGACGGTGTACTCTATGCCATCTTCCAAGCCATTGATGAAGATATTGAACAAAACCAACCCCAGGACTGACCCCTGGGGCACTCCATTTGATACTGGCTGCCAAGTAAACATTGAACCATTGATTACTATCCTTTGAGCCTTATGATCTAGCCAGTTTCCTATCCACCTTACAATCCATTCATCCAACCCATACATTCTTAGCTTGCTTGTAAGAAAGTTGTGGAAGACTGTATCAAAAGCCTTGATAAAGTCAAGGCATATCACATGCACTACTCTACCTGTATCCACAGAGCCAGTCATCTTGTCATAGGAGGCAATCAAGTTGGTCAGACATGACTTGCCTTTGGTGAATCCATGCTGACTGTTCCTAATCTCCTAATCTCATGTGGAAGCTGTTCACAGTCTCTTGATAAGTAGTCCACCTTTCTGAACCATAAAGCAGGGATGAAAGTACACACATCTCGTAGATTCATATTTTCACGCACTGCAGTTGCCTTTATAGCAAATGATGTTCAACAGTTTGAGGGGATAACCCAGTTTCTTCAGAACAATAAAAAGGGCTTGTCTGTTGACTGTATAAAAGGCCTTTTCTAGAAGATTGAAGGCTATGTATAGTTGTATTTGTTTTTCTCTACACTTCTCTTGCAGTTGCTTAACCAAAAATATCATATCAATGGTGGCCCATCCTGAGCAAAAACAACATTGACTTCCAGGATAGATTCTTTCACCTAGAGACTACAGCCTAGGGAGCATGATGTGAGTGACAATTTTTCCAATTATGTTCAACAGGGAGATGCCTCTATAGTTGTCAGAGTTGCTTCTATCCCTTTGTTTTTGTATAATTGTACAAACCGAGAATCTTTCGAAATCTTGCGGGACTGCTTCCTCTTTGCAACAAAGCAGTATAACTTCATGAAGCTTTCAAAGTAATCTGTCATTGTCACATCTGTAGGTTTCAAACAGTCATTGCCAGATGCGTTGTTCCCAGGAATCAATTTAATGGCTTTCTGTAAAGTATCTAAAGTAGTGTTATTGTCTAAATCCACCATAACTTTGAACTGTGGTAGTCCTTTGAGCTCTTCTTGTTTGATTTCAGCCTTACTGGAATATATAATTCCATAGTGTTCAATCCAATGCTCAAGTTGTTTTTGTTTATCAGTAATGACATTTCCATTTAAGTATTTCATCGGAGCTGTTTTCTTCTTAAGTGGACCAAATGCCTTCTTCATACATTCCATGGCTATCACCACAGGCAGCTGCTTTCTGAATATCATCACAGAGTTTCAGCCAAAAATCTTGGGCACACTTCTTAGCCTTCTTTTGCATTTCTCCTCAAGTCTTTATCAGATTTTTTAGGGTTATGGTGTTGGGAGATTTCTAATAGTTCCTTAGCACTGTCCTTTTCCTCTCAAACACTGGTAGAAGGATTTCAGAGTGCTCCTTAAACCAGCCTGTATTTTTCTTGCATTTTTTGCAATAAATTATAATAGAGTATTCTACTTCTATACCTACTGGGCCATCCTGTTACATGCAGATGCATAGGGGAGCATCCAATCTGAGGGATCTGTTTGCCTCCTCTTCTTTTTCTACCAAAAGATGGCAGGGAGAAGGTACAGAGGTGAGGGGGAAGAGGAATCAGCACTGAGCCCACAAGCCTTTGAACACACAAATCTTTCCTGTTATTAATAGAATATTTTTCAATATTAACCAGCAGGGGGTAAATCAAATAATATGCTATAAAGTATTAATTAAGAGTAATTTTGGAAATGGGCCACTCCAAGGCTGCCTCTGCCTTAGGATCTTGGTGTTTGTTATAATATGATTTAGGAAATATTTAAAATTTGAAAGGTATATATCATCTCTGTGCTTGCAGGTTGTTTTTTTAGCTCCATTACAGTGATTTACATTATTACATTTATTTTAAAAGTGCTTTGCAATTGTGGCTAAGAGGTGTTTCAGCTCCACTAGTGAAATATCACCTTGGAAGGGGTGGGTAGAGCCAGGGAGCATACATCCATCCTCCAATTGCCAGCTGCCAAGTTTTAGTTAACCCAGTTACAGTAAAGTCATTGTTGCCTGTTTAGTGAAGCGAGCCTGAAAATCCACACAGCATCCAGGATTCACTGTTAGCTGTCCCCCCCACTCCCACACACACACACTTGAACAGCCGCTCACTGACTTACACACTAGCAGAAAGGGGAAAAATGAAAGAAAAAGAAAAAAATGCCAACAAACTTGTAGCCGGTAAGAAATACAGTTTTGTACCATCATTAGTTCATTTATATTCCTGAGGATGAAATACAGTACTGGCTGGAGCATGCTGGCACAGCAGTCCCCTTGTGTATCATCAGGGAGCAGCCAACTTTTAAGTCTTAAAAGCTAAAACCACCAATCAGAAGTGAAATGAGGTGGAGGGGTAGGACTGGAAGGTGCAAGGGAATGGAGATGGGCTATCACTTGTCATTGATAGGCTATCACTTTAAATGTGGTCTGGAAGTGACTGAGAGTTTTAAAGTGCACACTGTTTGTTTGACAAGCTGCATGAAATCAGTATGTGCATTTGCTCCAGAACCTAGCCAGCAGGTATCAAAAGCACAAACACCACCACCATAACTGGCAGTCACAGCAGATGCCCAAGAGAGAATGGGTAAAGGTTGTTGTCTATTGATAGGCACTGAGACACTACCATTGCCTTTGATGAATACAAAAAAACCCAGCAAACTTTGGTTTCCCCTGCTTTCACAGCCTGATACCTTTCAACAACGGAAAGTTCACTATTAAAATGAAATTTTAAAAAATATGCAAGAGAGTTCCAAACAGCATTAGCTAAAAAAACTGTTCAAAAGAAAATGTTTGGTACACTCTAACACCAAAATAATGTAGAAAGATTTGTATTTACAAACCCTAAACATTACAACTAGGGCTCTCAAAGAATTTCATGAGATTAGCCCCAGGGCAAAGGTGAACGTTATTTTTTCCAGTAAAACACCTTATTTAAGTGAAAAACAGATTTTAAACAAAAACCATTTTTTTTCCAGAATGCAAAATATTCATCTTGGTTAAAGTATTCTGAGTTTAAAAAAAAAAAACCTAAAAACTAATATTTGAAAATTTTGTAACATTTTGAATTTTATTAAGGAATGTTTTTATGTTCAGTTACTACATTATTGAAAACAGCATTTAAAAATCATATACTGTTTTGGTTTCAGTTCTTCCTTTTCTTTTCCTTTGTTGTTGAATGCAAACATTTTCACAGAAAATGAAAAAAATACATTCCCCCCCCCCCAAATAAATTATACAAATATATGCTTTTGTAACCTTTTCTTGGCTCACACCCCTTAAGAAATGGATAAAATTATTAATGTTTTACGGACTAGGGACCTGAACCACAAAGACATTAAGTGACATGACCAAAGTTACAGAGGGTTTGTGGCAGAGGATGGGACTACAACCCCTATGTCATGCACTGGCTCCAGCATTAGCCTTTTTAACTTTAGAACTTTTCATTCTAATTAATAAAAAAGCTAAGTGCTAACTCTGGCCTCAGTTCAGTAAAGCACTTAAGTATATGTTTACATCCCATTGATGATAATCTCAGTTAGGGCAGGGTAACCACAGACAGCCAGCTAACTAAATCATTCCTTTATAACCCACAGTCCATAATAGAAACATAGGTACGTGAAACCTCTATTTTAAAATATGTTCCCAATCAGTGCCCAATTCTGTGGTTTTCCAAGCCAAACAGTATTTGAATGGGCCCTGTGTTTTTCAGTGATGTCAAGAAATTCATTGGCAGACACTGTAGGATATTGTAAGAATCTTCATGCACCAGTTCCCATGTCAAAACTGTGCATCACAAGTGCAGAACAATCATCCTGCTGCCCTTTATTCCAAGGCATTTGCATCACAACATTTCTGGCATGCACAATACAGCATCATGATGCACTTTGCTTTGTTATTAGAGTAGCATCAGTGTAACCTTGTCTAAAGACCTGTTGACAGCATTTTATTCCCAGTGAATTATATAAAAGGAGCAACTGCATTCTTGGAATTTCTTCCACAAACCTCTGAGCCAATGAGTTTAGAGAACCGAGAGGGCTGTAAGCTCCATTATTCAGAGGAGTGAAAGGCAAGGGAGTAACTGGAAAACAGATGTACTGTTGTCGCTTTATAACCTGAAATGCCTGCACAGAATCTCATTAATTTTAATCTGTGACTCTGGTTTTAAGATTAAGATGTAGCGTATTGCTGCTGGACAAGCGTAGTAAAAGCTCAGGACCTTCATCAGTTCCCACTTGCTAGACAATGCAGAAGAAAGCAAAAAACAACACAGAGGAAGTATGTACATCACACCGTAAGTCCATGCTTACAAGCTTCTTATTGAGTGAGAGCAATTTTAGGATCCTGATGCTCATACTGAAAGGTCATATAAGGTCCTGATAACCTTCAGCCCCCCAACATCCCACTCACCCTCTGCATCCTCCCCTTCCCCTGCCCCCACCACATAATGGATTACTTCAATAGGTATGTTTCTCCTGAGAGAGAACAAAGTGAAACATGAGGCCATGGGAGTCTTAAAGACAGGCCCCCGCCTACCTACTTTTGAAGTAATCATCCTGTAGAACTCCCTGTCCTCAGAGATCAGGATGAAGCCAAATCTTATTCTCTTTAGGACAGGATGTAAAAGCCAGCTGTAAATACATCTCTCCACAATAACAAAGACTAGAGAATGACTAGTAACACACGGCGTTGGGGGCAGGGGGGAACCCTCTGCTTAGAAAATGATACTAGCTATAGAAAAATGGAAACTAGACCCATGTCTACATGTGCATGCACTAAGGCGCATTAATGCAGTGTACAGACCAACTTGGGGCTAAAGTTAGTCCCAAGTCAGTCAATATGCACAGCATTAATGAACTTTAGCACATCTACATGTGTGTTAAGGTGTGAATAGCCTAAAATCACCCTTTTTAAGGCACATTAAGGGCAGACGTGTAAGCCCATGCCCTTAATAAGCCTTAAAAATGGCTAATATGCCTTAAATTGGCATCTGTAGGTGCACCCTATGATACTCTGACATTAAATGCTGCTTTTAGTAATTTTGTACATGATAGCTTGACACTATGATGAGGGCACACATGAGCAATGCCTAGGGAGATTAGATAGTTATAATAAGGACCTAATCAAATCACATTCAACTTGCATCTCTCCGGTATCAGCCACTGCCTCAAAACCATATCTAAGAAACCCAAGTATAGTTGATTATTAATGGGTGAAGGTGGGTGATTTTTATGGGTAGTTTTAAAGAAACTTAATCATGGAAGAAAAAAGAAACCAGTCCAAGTTCCAGCAAGTGAAAGTAACAGCTCCTGGCTGAGATCCCTCACTTGTAACACAAACTCTATTCATACATTTAACAATCTGTGCAAGGAAAAACTAGTGAAGGCTGAAATGTGAACCCTCAAAGCTTATTGTGTAATTATAAGGCCGGATCCTGGTCTGTGGCCAAACCGTACTTTGGGCAACTCAAGAAAGGGGTGGGAACAAATATACATAGAGAGTTTTAAAATTCAGGCGTGTCCCTGGAATACACCTGCTTTTGATGACCTCCAGGAGCAACTGTAAGAGCTGGGGATCCCCAGAGAACAACAGAGCCGTGACCATGCTTCCCATGCCATAACAACTGGAAAGGAAAGTCAAGTAAACATCCCTATAGTCGTTCTGCACCTATGTTGCTGTTATGGGGGTAGGAGAAAGATCTTCCAATGGCTGGTTCTTCCTAATTTAAGGATGCTTCAAGATACTGGAATATTACAAAATGTCTTTAACTCTCTTGGACAACTAGACCTAAAATGTTTAAAGATTAAAAGATCTCACCTGTGCAAAAATTCCATTGGGGTTATCATGTCACCAGCTTGGTCTTAATTGTGAGGTGAAGTAGTTTATTCTAATTTAATTTAATTTAACTAAAATTGATAAAACCATTTTAAAACCAGGGTGAAATTCTGGATCCTCTGAACTAATAACAAAACTCCTGATTTCAGTGGAACCAGGGTTTTCCCCTCCCTACATGATTTGATGGCTGGAAAGTACAATGAGGGACACACGAGGAATATTAAACAGCTACAACAAGGACCTCAAGTAGTGAACACTACATTGCCACTCACCAAATAAAAGATACATGGGAGAATAGGAAATAAGTCATCTGTACCAAAGGACAATCTGCGCATGCCTAACTCAACCATAACACCATAAGAAACAAATGTCAAACTTAACTTATTTTTAGCCTCAGTTGAAGGAATAGTAAAGTCTGGCATTTTCATATATGAACATTAGAATTGCCATAGGCAGGCAAGTTTCTTTGAGTAGATGTGATATCTTTTATTAAACCAGCTGAGTAGTTGGAAAAAGTTCTTGCCCATGGACCCCCCACTCCGTCTGCCAACTCCTAGCACCATGCTCACTGCAGACACATTTCACAAGAACAACTTTTTATTCCCCTAACATTAACCAGAGCCCTCTCCCCCCTCAACAAACAGTGCCCCTCCACCACCCATTGACAATAAACTTTCAGGTGCAACCACCCTTCTTCAGGCATAGGAAGTCTCTGCTGTTCCGAGACCCTTGGAACTGCCATTACATTTTTTTGATGGTTAGCACACAGCTAAAATTAAATAGTGAATTGAGACCACCTGGGCGCATCTGCATGAGGCATTTACTGCAGAGTTGACTAATTAGCTCTGCAGTAAACATCTCAGCATCTACATGTGCAGCCCTATTAGGCTTCAGGAAACTAATTAAATCCACCACAAGTTAGTAGTTGTAAATACAAGCACTGTCTTGCAACAGCATTCTTTAGTGTGCAGCATTGCACAAGTAGACACTGATGTAGCTGTTTGAGGCACAAGCGTGCTTCAGTGCAGGGCTGCCTGCCAGCTAGCCCTGTACTGGAGCACCCTTGTGCTCCAGCCAGCCCTTCCGCAATGTGTTGAGCCAGGTCAGAGCAGCTCCAGAACAGCAGGCTGACGTCCCAGACCATCTGCTAATTGTGACTGCTTCAACCTAGCTCAGTGTACTGCATTCCCTGGTGCACATGAAGACACGGAGCCCAGGAGCAATAAATTTATTGCTTTGCATTAATTTCACATATAGACGCGCCCCCTGAGATTCTGTTTAAGAATTCTGTCAATTAGGAACCACCTCAGTTTAAAATACGTGTTACTGGGCACATCTACACCTGCATTTCTTGCAGCACCAGTTTACTCATGAGTAAATAACTCGTGAGTAAATGGTGCCAGGCAAGCATCTGCATGTGCAGGGAAGCATGCACATATTTGCTACCAATTTGCTGCTGCTTCCCAGGGCCCTATAATGGGCCCTTGCTGCCATGGCAGGGGGGAGGGGGCTCCAGACTCCAGCTGCAGCTCCAGGTGCTGGCAGCCCTCTTCAAAAGGTAGCCATGCTCTACTCTTTGGCCACCCACTTATCTGGCTAGAAGCAGCACAGACAGCACAGACAGCACATAGCAGCACTCTCCTTGCTGCCTCTTCTTCCCCACACTATGGCTACTCTTGCCCATGCCCCTGGCAGTGATGACCAGAGCTCTGGGCTCCTACTGGCTGCTGCACTGGCTGTTCTGGCCCACCATGTCTACCACCACTTAGCCCACAACTGTCTAATCCCTCCCAGCTCCCCCATATGCAGTGACTGCCTCATGCTGTCCCCAGGCCACCATTTTGCACCTGCCACCTCTACCCCATCCACCTAGATGGACCCTGGCAGGGATGCTGTTACTGCCAGGGCTGCCATCATCCTCCTGGGCCTCCAGCCCCGCTAACTCTGGGACCACCAGACCAGCCAGAATTGGTGGTGGCACACCATTCAGCACACCTGGGATGTTTAGTGGCTGGAGGCCTTCTGTATGACCTGGGCCACCTTCCAGGGCCCCCTGCAGCTGCTCCAGCCACACCTGGAGTGGCCACCCCTCCCCATGGACATGCAGCTGCCCCTTTCCCTTGCCCACTAGCTTGTGGCACTTCACAGATTCACAGAAGTTTAGGGCTAGAAGGGACCTCATGAGATCATCGGGTCCAGCCCCCCTGCTCTAGACAGGAAAGACTGCTGGGGTCAAATAACCCTTGCAAGGTATACATCCAGTCTCCTTTTGAAGATCTCCAGGGTAGGTGCCTGCACCACCTCTGCTGCAAGTCTATTCCAGAGTCTGGTTTCACGAAACATAAAGAAGTTGTTCCTTACATCCAGTCTGAAACTTCCTTTTAGGAGTTTATGACTGTTGCTTCTGGTTTTCCCCTGGAGCGTTTGGTTGAATAGTTGTTTGCCTAGTCCTTAATGTTCTTCCCTGATATATTTGTAAGCTGCCACTTAATCCCCTCCAAAGTCTTCTCTTTTCTAGGCTGAACAGTTCCATATCTATTCGCCTTTCCTCATATGGCTTGCTGTTCAGGCCTCTGATCATATGAGTGGCTCTTCCCTGGACTCTCTCAAACTTATCCACGTCCTTCTTGAAGTGTAGCTCCCAGAACTGGATGCACTACTCCAGATGCAGCCTCACCAATGCTGAGTAGAGTGGGAGAATACCTTCTTTAGTTTTGCTTAAGATACATTGGTTGATGCATGCCAGAGTATTGTTTTTCTCTGCTAATTGTAGAATTACCCTGGTGGCTCATATTCGTTTTATGGTCAATTATGACACCCCCCCCCAATCCCCCCCCAAATTACCTTTCAGATTCGCTACTAGTGTAGCAGCACCGAGGCTGTAATTTTGTTGCAGATTTTTCCTCCCAGCTGGAGGAGTACTTTACACTTCTCAGTATTGAATAGCATTGGTTCTGGTCTGCCCATCTAACTAATCTGTCTAGGTCCACCAGGATCATCAGCCTACCCTGAGACGTGGTCACACTTCCCCAAAGCTTAGTGTCATAGACAAACTTTGCCAATGTACTTTTCACCCCCACATCCAGATCATTGATGTAGATGTTGAAAAGCACCAGTCCAAGTACCTAACCCTGGAGAACCCCACTGGTTACTAGGGCTGTGTGAAGCTTCAATTGCTGATTTGATTCAGAGCAGATTCGTCCTGATTTGGCAGCCAAATCTCCAAATCCGAATCACATTAGTAGACCCATTAAAAGGCCCAAATCAAATCCGAAGCCTCCAAATCGATTTGAAAAGATTCAGAGAGATTTAGATCAGTCAGGGAGAGGCAGGCACAGCCAGGCAGCTGAAGGTTCTCCCACAGCTCCTTTGAATGTGATTGCCTCTCCCTGGGCAGCAGGAGCCACGGGAGAAGCCCCCATGGCTATTCTGCCCAGCTCCAACCTAGTCCCAGCACTTAAAAAAAAAAAAAAGAAAGAAAAGCACCCCACACTCACCAGCTGCAGCAGGGGCTATGGCAGCTCTGGGGCCTCCTGGAGAGACCCCCCACACACAGCCCCCACTCTCTGATCTTTTCCTCCCCTCTCCCCCCGGGCCCCAGCTATCAGGGAATTAAAAAAACCCACAAATGCAGTCACCAGCAGTAGCAGTGGCTATGAGGGCTATGGGGTCACGTGCCAGAGCCCCCCATACAGTCCCTGCTCCTCAATCTCCCCCTCCCTGCCCCAATGGCTGCTGCACCTGGCCCCAGCATCCCAACAATTTTTTTTTAAAATGCCCCACACTCAACAACTCTGGTAGCAGGAATGAGGGCCTCTGAGGGCTCATGACAGAGCCCCCACACACACACAGTGCAGGCCAGTGGAGGGCAGTGGGGATCATCCTTCTGCCTGGCACCCATGCAGCAGATGCCCATGGTGAGGGTTCAGCCTGGCTGGGCAGGGCACTGGGCCCTGTCTGGGAGCTGCAGCGGCTCAACCTGGTAGCCGGAACCTGGCAGCACTGAGCCCCAGCAGCCCCAGGTCCCAGGCAGCACACGGCACACTGCCAGGCCGCACTGCACTCATACCATCAGGCAGCTGCCATGGGTGGCAAGGGGGAGCAATACCCCCTGCCATCCACTATGCCGCACTGCATGAGGGGCTCTGCCATAAGCCCTCAGAGGCCCCAATCCCCACTGCTGGAGCTGGTGAGTGTGGGGCTTGTTTTTTAAAAAAAAGGTGTTAGCAGGCTGGGCCGGGCAGGGGATGGGGCTGTGCAGGGCAGCCATGGGGCCTTCTCCCATGGCTCCTCCCCACCTGGAGATAAGCAGCCACAGCCAGAGGAGCCATGGTAGAACCTGCAGCCATGCGGCTGTGCCTGCCTCTCCCTGGCTGATCCGAATCTCCAAATCAGCACCGAATCTCCAATTCTGATTCAGCCAAATCAAATTCCCCCGAATTGGCCGAATCTGAATCAAAAACTTCCCTATTCACACAGGCCTACTGGCTACTTTCCACCAGGTTAACACAGGTCCATCTATTATAATTCTCTGAGTTCAAACCCACAGCCAGTTTCCCACCCTTCTGATCATTGAATTGTTGAGCCCATAGTCCCCTAGTTTTACCTTGAGACCTCATGGGATGCCAAGTCAAAGGCCTTTCTAAAGTTCAAGTAAGTGACATCGACCCCATCTCCCTTATCCAGGTGGTAAGTAACCTGATCATAGAAGGAAATAGGGTCAGTCAGACATGGCCTACCTAACACAAAGATGTGCTATCTGTTATTCAGAATTTTGCCTTCTACTAACTTATCACATATTGAGTCCTTGAGAATATTTTTGAGGATTTTTCCTGGGATTGAGGTTGGTTGATTGTCCTGTAGTTCCCTGGGTCCTCTCTCCTCCCCTTCTTGAAGATTAGCAGAGCTTTGGCCCTCTTCCAGTCTTCTGGGACCTCTCCTGAGTACCACGAATTCTCAAAGATGTTCACCAGAGGTCCTGTGATGACTTCAGCTAGTTTGTTCAGGACTCTCAGATGAAGTTCATCCAGTCCTGCTGACTTACAGATTTCCAGCTCTACATTGACTATTGGTAGGCAATCATCCCTACTGTGACTATTCTGTGTCATATTTGCTGCTGCAGGCAGTTCTGGCTCTGCACCTGTGTGGAGCTGGGATGAGCAGTGGGGCTGGGCCCAGGTGGTGGGGAGCTGGGTGGCACCAGACATGGGGCAGGGGCCAGGCCAAGGGTTACTGGCTGCTGGAGGTGACACAGGACCTCCTCCCATGCCAGGCAGGGTCCTGCTGCTGGGCAGCAGGTGGATGCCAGAGAGCAGGTGACAGCTAGGGTCAGGGGCCAGGTAGCAGGCAGCAGAAAGATGACCACCAGGGTCAGAATGGTGTCCAGGACCCAGCGGTTGTCATCCATGGCCTGCACTGCCCAGGCCACGATGGTGCTCTGTTCTCCACTCATTCAAGCTACAGGACCAAGAGCAGCACCTGGAACCCCCGGTCTGCCTTGTCCCGCACTTCCTTGTGGGCAATATCCTGTGCCCACCACCTGTCCTGGTGGGCCACATCCTTTGCCTGCCAGGCCCAACCATCCCCCAACCAGTTCTCCAATGCCATGACCAGGTGGTTCAGGAGGAAGGTCCTGTCCAGGGTCCTCCTCTGGTGGAACCAGTGCATGTACAAGGCTCCCTGCTGTGGGTGGGGGCCACCCTGAGGCTGCATCCTGGTGGCCAAGAGTGGCCTCTTCCTTTACTGAAGGTGCAGGCTCTGTAGAGCCATGAGACGGAAACAGTTTGTGAGAGCTTGCAACATTTCAGAGATAATATGCTCTATACCAGGGGCTGTGTGCTGCCTTGCCTTATATGAGAGATTAGGCATGCACAGGTGGCCAGGGACCATGGTAAGTCAAATGGGCAGGCCTTGGTCCAGGCAGCCACTGGCTTAGTCCCCTGTCCCTGCTTGCTCCCCTGGGGCTGGCGGGCTGCTGGGTGCTGGCCCCAGGCAGCCTACCTCCCCTACTCTGTTCCCAGGATGGGACAGGCCAGGATCCAGGTTAGGGTTACCATACATCCGGGTTTTTCCAGACATGTCCTTTTTTCGGTCCTCCCATGTCCAGTTTTTAAAAATATCAACAAACCTCCAGGATTTTGTTCTGCTGAGCACTGAAGTTTTTCCCTGCACTTCTTGGTTTGCCCTAGCAAGGAGCTGCTTGGAGCTGGGGGGAACAGGGGGAGGGCAGCCGGAAACAGGGGACACTTTGTGCATCTGTGTGCCCACATGCATGTGGCCAGCATGCAGTTAGGCAGGGTGATGGGAGCATCCCTGGAAGCTGCATGGAGGTAAGTCTATGGGGGTTGAAGGCTAGTGCCAGATGCTGGGGCTGCAGCAGGGCAGGGGAGGTGAGGGATGTGCCTGCTCCTCCAGCAAGGGAAAGTGAGTGGGGGGTTCCTTCAGGGGCAGCAGTCAGCTGTGTGCCTAGGCTGATAACACTGGGGCCAGTGCCTGTGCTTGCAAAGGCAGGGCAACTGGGAGATGCTGCAGGGCTGGGGGGAGCAGGAGGCTGAAGGTCAGGAGTGAGGGGCACCAGTAAGTCTGGGGGGACATGGGGCTGTGGGTTAGGGACACCAGCAGGGGCTGTGGGTCAGGAGTAAGGAGTGACTGGCAGGGCTGGGGGCCAGTGGCTTGGAAGTAAGGAGCACCGGGAGGGCGGAGAACTGTTTGTCAGGAACATGGGGCACAGGAAGTGCCAGAGGGCTGTGTGTCAGGAGTGAGGGGTATCAGCACAGATGGGGGAGCTGCTGGTCAGGAGTGAAGAGAACCAGCATGGTCTCGGGGGTGGGGTACTGTGGGTTGGGAGTGAGAGGCAGAAGCAGGGCTGGGGGAGGCTGTGGCTTGGGAGTAAGGGGCAGGGCATGGGCATATCACTGCCCCGCCACAATCAGTCCTTTACAAAGTGCTTAGCTGCAGGGGCATGGGGTGCTCAATAAAGTTTTGCACCATCTCCTGTGTCTCTGCATGCTGGAGGCGGAAGGACCCAGGGCCAAGGGAGTATAGGCAGGCCAAGCAGGGAAGGGGGGGAAGGGGCTGGGGCTGGGGATGGGACAGGGAGGGCCTTCCCCCCAGTGCAGACCTTACCACGTGGCCAGGGCATGGCTGGTGGCTTCCCATGGTCACGCTGGGTAGTGTCCTCAGATGGTGGGGGTGCAGCAGGTCAATACCCAGCTGGGGCCCACTCTGGGGAGGAGCTGGCACTGCTGGTAGCTAGCAGTGCTGTGACCAGCTACACCTTGTGGGGGATTGGAGCTACGAAGCTAGACCATCAGGTGCTGGTTCAGGCCCCCCAAGCTGCTGGTGGAGGACGCAGCTGGGGAGCTTAGCGGAATGGACTGCTGGATCCCTAGGGGGCCCTTCCCCAGTGACATGTTACCGAGGTGCCAGGCTGGGGTGGGGGCTTGGGCAGGTCACCTGTGCTGCTGCATCCTGGGTCCCAGGGTGTGAATATGTCCATCAGTTGCTGCATAAAGGGCATAGACTTCTGGGAACTCCCTGACTAACCATTGTGGTAGGCGATGGAAACCCGCTGTGCCTGCAAGGCCTTGACCATTATGTGGCACTGCCGTGCTGATCGGTCATGCCTGTGCTTACACATCTGGGCTGACAGCCCTTCATAGACATGGATGTTGGAGCACCCACCCCACTCAAACTGGCACTGCACCTCCTCTTTGCCCCACAGTACAATGAGGTCATCAGTCTCCTCCACGGACCAACTGGGGCCCTGTGTGGGCATGGCCACGGATGAGGAGAACACCATCGTGGGTCCCCACGTGGCTGTCCTTATGCTGCTGGGCACTGGATAGCAGTGCCCAGTGCAGGGGCCCAGCAGCTGCATGATAGAGGGCACCTGTGATTTCAGGGCAAGCTGCTGGGGGTGGACTGCTGGCATGTGGAGCTGGACCCAGCAGCCAGAAGCTGCCTGCAGCTGGACCCGGGGAAAGGCAGACCAGGCTGGAGCCTTCAGCAGCCAGGAGCAGCTGACAGGCCTGGATGGCACGGGACTGGCAGGAGCGCAGTAAAGCAGGGCCAGGCAGCAGGGCCAGGATACAGGCAGGCTAGGGAAGCTGGCCTGCAGCCTGCCCAGGGGGACATGGGCTTGGAGTGGCCTCCCTGCTCATGTGCCCCAGGGCTCAAAATGTTTGGAGGCTTTTAAAGCCTGAGGCAGTGGCTGCCATAGAGGCATCCCAGCCCTGGGACAGGAAAGGCTCCCAGCCCTGGGACTAGTCTCAGGCTGGCCCCTTCATGGCAAGGCTCACCTAGGAGCAAACCTGCTCCTGGGTTGCACCTACATGTGCATAACTGTGCAGTTACCTATGCTACTGTGCAGTTAAGCATCTCATGTAGATGCACCCACTGACATCTAAGTTAAAGATACCCTCTGCTCTGTTCTACCAGGACCAAGCTATGGTAAAAGAGGTATTACAAGGGGTTTTGGATGCCATTGTTAATATGATCTGGCAGCACTGGTATTATAATAAAAAACTCATACTTCTTCTTTCTCTTCTGTTTTTCAAGCAAACATCAAAAAGCCTGATGTAAATGCAATATTAAGGCCCCATCCTTTTATCCATTTATGAACACAATTAAGTTGTTATGTGTGAATGTGAAGTTATGTACATCAGTAAGTGCTTACACAATCTGGCCTACATTTGTGAAATCACTTCCAAAACCAGAACATTCTAAACATAAAAGATTTACCCCACTATCCCCCTGTATTATTTTCTATTCTTTTCCCGTTATTCTGCGTAAGTGTAATTAAACACTGTGCTTTTTTTAAACACCACAAATACCATAAAATAAACAAGGCAGCCAGTATTCATTTAGACTTAGGTCATCTTACATCACTTTAGCAGCAATGTGCTGCCTGAAGGGGAATGTAAATGTAATTTGCTCCCAGTTCAAGGCCCTTTTACAAAGCAAGAATGGTACTAAGTGGCTTTAGCATACACAAAAATTAGGCCCGCCCAAGACATGCAGGACAAATGAGGTAACCGTAGAAACCTTAGCGTTGGGAAATTTCTGGTATATGCAAGTTTTACTTCTCTGCCTTAACACAACATTTTTATTATCAACTAAATATCTGTCTTTTTAAACTTAGTGTAATTTTAATCTGATTCAATTAAATACAACCAAGACCAGAGAATATGGCACACTCACCTATACCCTGTGAAAATTTGTTGTATTGTTTAATGTTAACGTTACGCTACCTTCTGGCAGGGCAGGGCCCCCTGGGTAGGCACTGTATAAACAGAAAAAGCTAAAAATTCTCAAGTCTTAATCCAAGGTTTATTCAGGTAACTGGAGTCTTTCCATTTACTTCAATGAGCTTTGGACCTGGCCCAAAGAAAGCTTATGACCCATAGAAGATTAGGAGAAGGAGGATACAAGAGGTTACTTACAATTGAGGGACGGGAGTGGGTGAGTAGGGTGGGGCTATGTTGAGAAAAACGTTGAGGCAATCTATCAGAAACTACAGTCGGATGGATCCTGTAGGTACCCAGGTAAACCAAAAGACTCAGATTTCATCACATTCCAGTTTCGATAGCCTGAACTAGCCCCAGTCTTTATAAAAGAGAAGATTGTTGGAGGAATATAATATTCCAGTGAATTTCTTATCACAGTTTTTGTCACAAAAGTAACATGGTTCATCATGACTTCTAGCTTCTCCACTGCCAGATTTTCTTTCAACAAAAAAGTCTTTCTTTCCTCCTTCCCATGATAAATACCAGGTCCCAATGTGGTTTATGTAATACTGGGAAAGAGGTATTTACAAGATAAAGATACCTTAGGATGATTAACAGTGCTCGGCTGAAGTGCCACAGGGTGTGATTATTTCTCTTGAGCTACACCCCTTCTGTACTAATACAAATGATAAAGATAGAATAGGGCAGGTGAGATTAACTCATACAAGATTTTTTTCAGGTATTGTTTCATAACTCTTTCCTCCAGCACCACCTGCAATATTCATCATAGAAAACGGGCTGGGAGTGGTTTAAAATAAATATAGTGCTGGTGAAAGGTGTCAGCCTTGGGGGGTGAAGTCTTTTATCCACAAAACAGGTACAGCACAGGAAGCTGCAGTGCAAGCCTCCCCACACTCTCTTGCCAATATGCCTCAACCCTGCCCTGACAGGTACATCTTCATTATTAGATATGTATGAGTAATATTAGAGATATAAACTCTCACATTTCATAACTCAAGCACTAAATGGCAAGAAAGAGGGAGAAACTCCCCTAGAGTAGATCAATCCATTATTGCTTTTTATTTGTTTGCTTGTATTTGCTCCTTCTTCTCAAAGCTGTTAGATTTATTCAATATGAGACCAAAGAGACCACAGTTCTGACCCAGAGGGTCATTTTGGTGTTCTGTGTGCGAGTGGATAACTCTCATTTGTTGGACTGACTTCCAAAGCGCACTTTCCAGTGGGGAGGATATTGTTCTGTGGACTCTGATCCACTAGGGATTGGACTGAGATCATCAATTCATTTCATGAACTGAGGAAGAGGAAGTCTGCTCAGTAGTTAGCACAAGGCTGGGATCAGAGGCGAGTGGAATAGCTGGATCAAAGCCAAGAAATTGGAGTCTGAGGCAGCCTAGCTGAGAGGCAGAATCAGAGGCAGGAAGCTGGGAGGCAAGCTGGGTTAATACCTGAAGTCTAAGGCAGAGTAAGACATGAAGCAGAGGTGGGAGTCAGAGGCCAGGCTGGGTTGATAAGTATATCAAGCCAGGGGTCAGAAACAGGGGCACAAGGAACAGCAGAATGGCCTGGAAGCAGCAACAATAAATATTGTTGCTCAGCGACTTCCTTTTCCTGAAGGAACCAGTCCTCATTCGGTAGTTCCAGCCAGAGGCCAGAGTGTGGAGGCCTTTGCCTGGGAGATGCTCCTTTCCTACTGCTCTGCCTTTGGCTACAAACAGAGGCTGGGGGGTGGCTGTGCCAGACCTTTGGGCTCCCAGGTCTGGTGTTTGAGATTGCCTCCTGACTGACAAGGGACATCAAACAGATGTCAGATGGTCATAAATTTTGGCCACTGCCAACTGGTAAAGTAGGAGAGAGAAAGAATGACTCACAAATCCATTACCAATCCCCTTAGCAAGCCAGTCCTTCATACAGATGTTTTAATTCAAGCTATGAATTACTCTTATGCTTGGAACGATGAGTATGAGCATATTCTTATCTTACATACCATCATCACTATTTTCTTGTAAGCTTTGTCCTTCTCTGTCCTCCTCACTGATGTTATTTAGGCTGGTTGCATCTTCTTTCAAATGAGAGGGTAAGCTCTTTCAGAAAGGGACCAGATTTTTTTTCTGTGTGTATTTGTTGTCAAGCAGGATGCAGCCACAAATATGACCAGGGAGTTTCCTTCTCAATTTTAAAAACCAGGATGACATTCTAACAGAGCAGGCCTCAGAGTATCATCCTCAAGAACTATCAGCATTCAATTTGTGTGCTTTAGCACACATATTGTAAAACAGTCCTAGGTTTTAAATTGCAGTTTTCTTCTCCAGGCTATCTAAAAGTCCTTTACAAAATGAGGTAGTAATGGTAGGGCCAGAAAACTGCAACCACAATAAGATTAACAGTAACTCACAAATAGTTTTGGATGCTGAATGGTGTCTTATTAAGAGTAGAAGAACATAAACCAGGATACCAGTAGTCATGCTTTTTTTTCCTCTGAAAAAGTGACGTAGGCTTTTAAAATTGTACTTACCCAACAACTGCTACAGATTTCTGTCTGTGAATCTCTCAATGTATTTCTACACTGAGCGCTCTGTCATCTTACTGTAGGAACTCCTGATGAGTCTATCACTGTGGCATCTAATCAGTCACCTTCTCTAGTAGTTAGCTGTCCTTCTCTGGCAGCTCCTCAAAGATCTCAATTTGGTTTTTAACATTAATGATTTTTACTTACTCCTTTTCCTGCAAGGCAGGTTAACTTTATTTTCCCCCATTCACCAAAGCAGGAAACAGAGCTATGGGAAATGACTTGCCCATGATCAGACCCAGTGTTTGTGGCAGAGTCAGCAGAAGCCAAGTACTCTTCCAGCCCTGTGCTGCTACCAGAAGCTAATTTTTGTCCCTTTTGATAAGCAGAAAAAACTTTTTCATCATTAATTTCAAAAGAAACCCACTTTCTCTTCAGCAGATTGCATTTTATAAAAGAAAGGGTTCATTCCCTAGTTGAAAAGCAGTCAGCATACTCAGGACTGAACATTCAGCTGCTCTAGCAGTAGGGCTGGTAGATCTATTTCAAATAGCTTGGGCCAAGACATTGTTTTTAGGGCTGTGTGAAGCTTTGGGTGGCGATTCAGCTTGGAGGAGATTTGGCCCAATTCAGTGGCCAGATCTCCAAATCCAAATCAAATCAGGGGACCAATTAAAAGGTCCAAATTGATCCAAAGCTCTCCAAATCTTTAGAAAAGATTCAGAGAGCTTTGATGATTTGGGCAGTCCCCAGTGGCTGCAGTAGGGAGCTGCAGCCGACTCTGAGCTGGTAAGTACTAGTGGTGGGGGAGGGGGCCATGGGGGGACCCCTGCCAGGCCTCATCCCCTGCCTGCTCCCCCAGCCCTCCCAACCCCACCATCTCCCCCAGTCCCTGCCCCCAAGGGTGCCCTGCCAACCCCAGCTCCCAGCATTTTAAAAACAAGCGAGTCCAGGGTTTGTTCTTTTTTTTTTTCTTAAAGGGCTGGAGCCACAGCAGGCAGGACAGCCATGTGGGGGCTGGGATGGGGCGGGGGGCGCTCATGGTAGAGGCCCCATGCAGCGTGGGGCAGTGGGACCCAGCAGGGATCTCCTCCCCCGCCCAGCAGCACCCACTGAGTCGGGGCTTTTTTTTAAACAAGTGTAGGGAGGTGGGGCAGGCAGGGCAGCCACTGCCATGCTGGCAGGGATGGGTCTGGCTGATTCAGAAATTTGGAGGTTTGGCAGCAGCTGAATCTCTGAATCATATTTGGCTGAATCAGTTTGGAACAGTGATTCGAATCACCGAATTGAATCACTGTCCCCCAAATCGGCCAAATCCAAATTCAAAGCAAATACTAGCCACTTCACACAGGCCTAATCATTTTTACAGCACTGGTGGGGATTACTTTCAGAAACCCCCATGCAATGACAGAAAAAGAGATTCACCTTGCATCTGACCATAATTTTTAGAACTTATGTTTCTAAATTTGGAATTTTCTCACATGTAATCAGATTTATTTTATTTGTGGGACCCCTGTAAGAAAGTAAATCTGGAAGAAGTTGGAAAAATTTCCTGTATTTATAGTGGGACAAGAAGAATTAAAGGTTTCAGTATAGATTTTTACCTTCCATACCCCATGAACTAGCAGCACTCTTTCAAAGGCAACTTATCATTGCCATTTCTCCAGCATACAGAACTCTCAAGGATATTGGTATATACATGCCCCCTGGGGTCCCCTTATGGTACAACAGTTGGTCTCATGAGCTGGTCAAGCTGACTGACTCGGTCACCCAAACCTACAAAAAAAGGGATGTCTGCTGCCTACTTCTTGCCTGCCCCCTTGCATATAAAAACTGTCATGCATTAGTATGCAGAAGACAAGGATTTTTGGGGATGTTTTTTATTAGACAAACTGCATAGTTGGGAGAGATTTTGGACAAGTTTTTGGGCAGAAGACATAATTCAGTATATCATTCCTTGTGTTTGCTAGTAAAGGCAACGAGGGTGTCAGAAGGACAGTGGTATGTGAGACAGCAAGCACCAAACTGGCAGATGCAATCTTCTTCTGAATCCCATTACGTGCTCTGCCATTGGCTTTATTTTGATTGAGGGCATAAGAGAAGTTAATTTAATTTCTGTGTGCTTCAATTTCCTCTGTCTAGAATGGGAGTCAGGAGTCATCAGAGAGTGGGGGCACTCATTTGGTTAATGCTTAATAGTTTGTAACAGTTTTTGTCTACATGGCCTTACACACTTTTCTTGCCAGTGCCAGTCTGGATCCTATTTATGCACGGAGCCTTTTGTACCGAGTGGAATGCTTGATGGAGACTGGCTGATGAAGTATTATTCAATAATATCATAATTGTCCTCTTTGTTTTGTTTTTTTTCTTTAGGCATCTTGCTTCCGCATCTCTAAACATTCTGACTCTGACTCACCTCAGACCCATGGAAACCTGAAACAAAAATGCTGTAACTTTTGGGAAGAAATGCCTGCCAAACAATAGTCACAATGTAGGGCAGTGGGTGCTTTGGTTCCTGTCCCATAGGGCATGGCCAACTAGAATTAACAGTGTCTTTTGAGTCTTATTTAACTTTTGGACAGCACTCAAGTTTCAGTGCAAGCGGGCAAACTACTGAGCTTTTTTAAGCATTTGGAAGCAACAGCCAAGTGATATATTACATTTGCCTGATAAATAGCCATAGACAAGATTAAATATTAGCCTTTTCTGAGGGAAGCTCATCCAAAAAGCAAACAGCACAATCCCTTCCAACTCTCAGTTGCTGGGCTAAATATTTTATCTGATGTCTTCATTTATTGCATCCCTAATGCTCTTCCCATATGAGTTTTCATATTATAATGAGCAATAGTAGGTTCCTACACAAGGCTTTGGAGTAAGAATGAACTTGCCAAATGTTATACCTGGGTGTTTTGATCCTGTGCACCTGCAGCAACAGGGAGTTTGGGGCTTTTAAAGGTTAGACGCTTTGACCATAATGCTGTGCTTATTTTTGTTGTTGCTGAGGATCATAACTATCTGACCTCTGGGATATGGATCAGCATGGTACATTAGCCTGCCTTGCGAAACAGGAGTAGGAAAATGAAGCTGCTTCACCCCATTCAGAATATTACATCAGGTTGTTACCTTTACACTGGAAGTTCATGATATAAGTGAAATTCCACAAAGGTGAAAGGGTTTCACACAGATGAAATTTATCTAATCTCTGCTACGCTTCCAAACCTTTGCACTGTATTCCTGGAAGCATAGGTTTCCCTCCCCCCCCCCTCCCTTTTTTAAATTAGCTGGAGCAGATTCAAAACCGATTCAGCTGCTGAACATTGAAAGAGTTGAAGGTCTTATATTTCTCTGGGAAAAGTGGAACATCCAAAAATTTCACAGTACTCACTTATCACTTTTATGAAAACTGAGGTGAATCTGTGTCCAAGGCTCAGATCCTTTTTGGTATAACAAAATGCACAAAGAGCTCAGACCTTGGATTAGTTCTTCAGAAACTGATTTTTTTTTCAAATGCCATCTGCTACTTTGTAATTTTTTTTAAAGCTTTCACAGTATTTAACTCTGTACCTGTAAAATGGTTTCCTTTTCAAATAAAATGTTAGTTAAAATATAGAAGCAGCTGAAGACCACAAAAACTACCCATCTCTTGGGATGGAACCAAGTGTTTCCCAGAAGCACATAAATTTATATAAACTTGCATAATTTTAATGGCTATATTAGTCTGTTATTGGTAGAAATAGACAAAAAAAGGTCAGAGTATGGACAAACAGCTAACTTTCTTTTTTAAAAATAATTTAAATAAAAATAAGGAGCTTGAATAGATTAGCAGAAAATACTAAATGATGAACAGTTTGCATGCCAATAACATCTTCCCTCTGAAGGTCTCAAAACACTTTTTAATGTTTATCACAGTGCCCTTTGAGGTCGGTATTATCATCAGTCTTGGTTTATAGGTGGATTAAGACAGACTCATAGAAATGAAATGATACGCTGCAAGTGACATAGTCCGTGAAGACCCAGAGATGGAATCTAGGACTCTTGGATGCTAAGCTCATGCTCTAGCTGAAAGACAAAAATATAACAGGTTTGCAAGGTGTCCTATTACACTTCAGAAGAGTGAATTTTTATTTGTGGTTCCCAGAGATTACATGCAACTGGTTAATTAGATAAAAGTTTTTTCTCACACTTTATTATCATTTCCCCTTTTTCCATACTTCTATTACTTGCAGCCAATGGTACAGAATCTTTGTGATACAAAATGAACGATACAGGTCTGTCTCTTTTCAGATGTGTAGCTGGTAATAATATAGTGCTGTCCCTACCTCATACACTTCCACTCATTTACTGTTTTCATTTTTTGAGGGAGGCCCTATAGAGCCCAGCTGGAGCTCTGCTGTTCTCTCATATTTAATCCTCTCACAACTCCCTATGGAAGCAACCATTCTTCTGGTTGAAAAGGACTTCACAGACCTCCCTTTGAAAGCCAGTGGTATTGTTCTGATCTATTGATTTCTCTGTACTTTATTCCCAGACTACAGTGGACACTAACTACATTAATAAAGATGCTGACCCACGGCTCCCATTAAATCTATGGACTTCCGTGGCGTGGTGCTTTTCAGAAGAATGAGATGGAGCAGTTTTACAGCACAAGCACCGTATTAGGGCTCAGAAGATCCGAGTTGAGCTTGAACTGATACTTCCTGAGTGTACTTTCAAGTAAAATACTTTCTCCATTTGTACAAAGGGAATAACCGTTCGTTCCTCCTACCATTTGACTTGTCAGTCTATTTAGATTTTAAATTATTTGGGTGAGAAACTGTCTCTCACCAGCATTTAGTGCCAAGTATTAAAGGCATAGCAGAGTCAAGTCATCTGCCAGTCTAATCTAGGTCATTACACCGCAGCCAGGTGTAGGATTCTTCACAGCCTGTTTCTGTGCACATGCAAATGAATGATGCCTTTAACTTGGAGATGGCTGCATTTTAGTTGGGAAGGGTGACAAGGGATGAATTGCTTTGTACGGTATCCTGTTGGTAGAACATTTGGGGATGTCTGAGATGTTGTTATAAATATGTCATTATTATTTATTAAACTGGGTACACATAATGCACACAAGGCTCCTTCGATTTATTTATACTGAACATTGATAATATCTCCTAGGTAAAGGTGAGCAAAGAAGCGAAGACTGACTTTAACAACCAGAACCTATGTTAAAAAATTAATAGATTTGTTAGTGAAAAGAACCCACAGACCACTTAGTATCTTCACTCTTCATCTTTCTTTATTTATAATTGGCATTTTTAAATGAGTCCAATAGCCTTCCTAGGTGTATGTAAGTAAAAGCAATTAAAAGTTTACAAATATATCAATATTAACTATTTCCATTGCAGGCTATTTCCTCACATTGCAGAGTTCATTGTCCTGGGTGCTGAACAAGCACTTAAAAAAAAAGACATGGCAACTTGCCCAGAGAGTATACAATTTAGAGTGGCAACCAGCATTCAAAGAGGTAAGTGGGAAGAGAAGTAACCAAACAGAATTATTTTCTCCATTTCTCAGGTAAGGAATCGACTATTCTTATGTGAGAAATTTCTACAGGAACACTCAGCATTACCCTATGGCTAGGGTGTCGACATATGGCCACAGGCTGGATCGTAGCCACAGAGCTATTTCACTGGGTCCACAGAACTCCTGGAGTGACCAGGAATTTAGGGGCAACTGCTGAAATCTGGGGTATGAAGCCTTGATGTGTCTTGGCAGTGGGGAGACAAGAAACAAGTAGTGGGTCCAGATCCGACCTGCAAGGCTCCTTGCAGTCCAGAACTAGTCTGCAAGAATACTTGTGATCCAGACCCCGCCCGAGGGCTGGGCAAGCTTGACACCCCTGTCCTAGAGGAATGCTCAGGAGGAAAGACTGGAGGTATTCAGGAATGACTATTTGTCTGATACTAGGGTCTGTATGCAGGCCAGTGCCATCTTGTGGTCACCTGTATTGAAGGCATCCAACAAATCTGGAAAAGTGTGGCTACTCTATCACTGAGAGGGTTCATAACTAGGGTGGCCATCATAGAGGACATTCCGGTTTTCTGCTACTCTGTCCTTTATTGATATGAAACCTGACGCCTTTATGTCCTCTATTACATAAAGGCATTAGGTTTCATATCAATAGACAACAGAGGACAACCGGACTGTCCTCTATGATGGCTACTCTATCATAACCATCACTGTCACTATATGATGTATGATCAAAGTTCTACCTGATTGTGTCAAAAAGACCAAAGGGATCCAAGAATTGCTGGAAACACCCTACCACAACCTTCTCACTAACCTTTTTTTAAAGACAAAAGATTCAAAACAGGGAGATAATTAGAGAGTTTGGAGTAGGGTTGGCAAGCTAATCAATTGACTGGTCAAATATCATCTATTAACTAGTCAATTGACAATATTTATTTTTTAACCAGTCAAAGACTACAGAAATTTTACAACCCCCCCCCCTACATTTTTGTCATAGTTTTCTTGACAGAAATATGTTTTAAAATTGCTCTTCTGGGTATTATTTGGTCCCATTAGCAATGATTTTTTTTACAATTTTGACTGATATTTGACCAGTCAATTGACCAAACTTTATTTCACCAATCTAAAACCCAATCCTAGTTTGGAGATGGCTTCTTGAGCAAGAGTCCAACAAGTGTTTTCCTCTAGATGAGAGAAGTTTAAAAATAAACTCCAAATATTACCCTAATGTGCAAGAAAGATAGAAGGTGTAGTAATGTAATAAAGGACAAACTAGACTAAATGTTGAGATATTAAATGAATTTCAGAAAGAATCATACAACAAAATGGAAACTAGATCAAATTACTAAGGATAAGTATAAAGGTGTAGCATGTAGGGACAAAATCAGAAAGCACAAATTGAGATACAACTTGCCAAGAAACATAAAAGGTAATAAGTCAATGGTCCCTAAGTACATTAGCAATGAAAGGCAATCCAAGGAAACAATTGATTCACAACTCAATAAACAGGGAATTTTAGCATAGGAAAATGACAAAGCCAGTATCCAAGGCTTCTTTTGCTTCAGTCTTCACTAAAAAGTTTAACTTTGGTCAAGTGGCTAAACAAAATTAGCATCAGTGACAAGGGCGTAAGAACTCAGGCTAAAATAGTTTCTAATCTGTTCCTTCCCTACTTAGACTAAGTCAGATATTTTCAAATCACTGAGGTTGATAAAATTTGCCCTAGGGTACTTAGAGAACTGGCTAAAACAATCACAGAGCCAGCAATTATCTTCAAGAACTTGTTGAGGATAGGTGAGGCTCCAGAAGAATGGAAAATGGCGAATATAGTAGCTATCTTTAAAACAGAAGGAAAAAGGAAGAACCAGGAACCGTAGGCCAATCAGCCCAACTTCAGTTCCAGGAAAGATACTAGAACAAATAATCAAACATTCTATTTGTAAGAAGCTAGAAGATAACTAGGTGATAAGTAACAGCCAAAATGGATTTATCAAGAACAAATCATGTTAATCCAACCCAGTTTCCCTCTAAAATAGGGATATGGTTCTTGTGAACCAGGGGGTAGCAGTAAATATGATATATGCAGATTTCTGTGAGGTTTTGGACACACAACATTTTCATAAGCAAGCAAAGAAAATATCATTTAGATAAAACTATTGTAAGGTGGATACACAGCTGGTTGAAAAACTACTCAGAGTTATCAACTCTTCACTCTCAAACTGAATCTTCGAAGTGGTGCTTCACAGGGTCTGGTATTATTCAATGTTTTAATTACTTAGGTGACAAAATAAACAGAGTAGTATTCTTCTAAAAATTGCAGTTGTCACCAAAGTGAGGAAAGAGGGGGGAGGGGTAAGGAGAGGAAGTTGCAAGCACTTCAGAATGAAAAGACAGAATTAGAATGAAAAAGTGAACTTTGAAATAAGAGAAGTGGTCTGAAATTAATAGGATGCAACCCAGTAAGGACAAGAGCAAAGTGCAACACTTAGGTAGGACTAACCTGCCTGACAAATACAAGGTGATTGACCTAAGGGAAGCCATTTTAAAATAACTTTTTCAATCTTGTCTAGGGAACATATGACAATAGTCTTCAAAAACATAAAAACTTCAAGAAGATAGTTTATAAATTTTTTTCCATGCCCACTGGGGATAAGACCAGAAATCATGGGTTTAAATTATAGAAAGGGATATTTAAAGTGCAGACAGAAGTGACAATTGTTGCCCAATCTGGCCCTGAAAGTGCCCTACAGCCATGACCTAACACAAGTGCACAGCTGCTGAACACTTTAAAAAGGTCCAGTCCCATGACAATCTGAACCCTCATGATATGAGGGTTCAGATGAAGGCAGTCGAAAGCAGAGTGAACTCATTAACTTGTGTCTGTGCTCGCCTGGAGCAGAGCTGAGCTGATGCTCCTGGCACTGGTTTTATAATGGGAGAGGGAAAGAGAGCAGAGGGAGCTCATTCTGGGGGACGCCTAGCCTGTGCTGGAGTGGGGTAAGGTGGTGGACTGGAGCCACTCCCCCTTCCACAGGGTGGGGGGGCTCCAATCCACCCACCCCACCCCACCCCACTCCAGCACAGGCTAGGGAAACCCCAGAATGGACCTGGGATCCCTTCCCTGTCTTCTCCCCCTCCTATCCTGGGACAGCACCAAGGGCTGGAAGGGGCTGGGGGGCAGAACTAAGGGAAGAGGCTGCAGAGACATAACCTCTCTCCCTGGATTGGCTCCGAATTGAAGCTCGATCCCCCACCTTTCTGACCAATGTTCTTTCTAAGGAGTAGAGGTCCATGAGTGTGCTGCTTTGGTCTGTGAGCGCACCACTTCAGTCCATGAGCATGCTGCTTCGGGCCCCCTGCCAGCTGGTGCTGCTCCAACTTGGTTCAATGTGCTGTGCTCCTGGGTGCATGTGTGAATTCAACACCAGGAAGCAAAACTCGGGAGCAATAAGCTTGTAATTTATTCATGCACGCTAATAGCACGTGTAGATATGTCCTTTGAGAGTTATTTCCATGTCAAGTTGCATCTTTCATATCAACCATTTCAGCTATATGCCTGCTTTTATAAAATAATGTTCAGAATTTTATTGAATTTGTTTTTAATGGGAAGTGTCTCTCCCTCCATTCTCATGCTGCAAAGTAGCTGAGCTATTTTTGCTGAAACTTTGAAAAAACAAAATATTATCTTCAAGTAAAGACCAGGCATGAAAAAAAATATTCTGAAAGACAGTTTTGGAAGGTTGTAATGTTTAAAATTCAACCTGGCAGATATCTAACTAGACAGATTTCTGTCAGGCAAGGCATGAAGTTAGGGCTTTGATTTTTGCCTTGTGGTATAAAGTATTGACAGTTTCTAAGTCGTGTAGTACATAGGCACATCCTAGTGGCTACTCTTTTTAAATTCCTTTCTTATAAAATGTAAATATAATATTTACATATTAAATATGGGGGTTAGGGACTGGGGGCTGGGCTTGGGGCCTGGTGCAGGCTAGCAAAGGCTCCAGGACACTGCTCCATTCCCCCACTTCGCTTCAGGGAGCAAGGAGGCCTAGGGGCTGGGGCCTGGCATGGGCTCTTCCGGCTCTGGGGAACTGTACCATTCCCCAGCCCTGATGCCACGTGCCTCCTCACTCCCTGAGGTGAAGTGGGGGAGTGGAGCAATTCTCTGGAGCCGGCAGAGCCCACACCAGGCTCCCACCTCCACCTCCACCTCATCTTGGGGAGGAGCTTACCTTCTGTGTCCCACGCCACAGCCCAGCTCCTCTCTCGGCAGATGTGTGACCTAAAAAACTTTGTGCATGGCCAGACTCTTACTTGTGCATGGCCTTGCATGCATGCACCTTAGAGGGAACCTTGCTTCTGACCCAACAGCTAACATCTGTTGGGTCTGAAGGATTGGTCTAACTCATGACACTTTCTGTAAAGTGCCATGAGTTAGACTGGGAAGCTGCACTTCTGACTGAGCCTTTCGATTAGACTTTAGAAAACACTGGAATGAATTATCTAGGGAAGTTGTAGAATGTCCAATAGTTTGAAATTTTAAGAACAGAGTAGACAGATACCTGTCAGGAATTGCTTAGCTTTATCTGATCCTGCCTTTGTCAGGAAGATGGATCAGAACAGTGGTTCACAGCCAGGTGTCTACAGTCCACGGGTAGGCCACAAATGGATTAGGGGTCGATTGACCAACCTGAACATTCCTCAAGCAGCACTATGCAGAGATGCCACCTCTCTGATAGGAAGCACTATAGCTGTCGTAGTGCAGCAATGTGAGTAGGCTGTCTAGGTCTGCTAAAAGGTAGCACTGGACTAACACATATATATCACTTTCTGTTTGGAAGGAGAGTACAAAATTACTTGGATAATATTGCCTTGTGCTATACTACCCTAATTCTCACTCTGGAAGTCATGCAGGTGACAGGCTCTGAAACGTTAGATTTAATGATCTCTCAAGGCCTCTTTCAGATCTATGTTCTGTAATTTTCTAATGGTTCCAGTATCTCCCTACTAACTTGTACCAGCTAAGAAGGACATGACTCTAACTCCTGTCACGGCTCAAAACTCCCTCAGCACCTCCGAAACATCAATGTACAATACTGACTGAAACTTAGCAGCAAAGCCAAATGCGTTTGTCCAGCCAAGACTCAATTCTGCATAAACAGGAGCAGACTTTTCAGCAATTTTATACACTCATTTCCACTGTTGAGTATAAATACTGCTAATTACCAAACTGCTCAAAGCCTGGATCAGTTACAATGCTATTTTCAGCTCCTACTTTCCATGTCAAATTAAGGAGGTTTGAGCTATGTAGTTGTGGATCTGTGCTTTGCAGGCGAGGTAGAAAATCTCTGAACTATACTGAAGATAAACAGTGTTATCATTCTGTTTGAGGTTCTGTACACCAAAAACCAAAACCAAGCCCCACACCTCCTGTTTGATCTTTCCTAACATCAGGAAAGCAGTATATTACATATTCTTTGCAAGAAAACAAGGCAGCATCACAATATCTGACTCCATTATCAATATTTCCTCCTAACTGAAGTAACTCGCAGATTTTGGCTAACTGTTTGGGTCAAAAGGGCTAATACAATTCATTCCAAAATGACTAGCAGCCAACATCTCTCAGGAGGATTGTATGTTTAGAAATGTAATGACAACTTAGACTTACAGTGATAGCTCAGGCCCTTCCATAATATTGAATATGGCACAATGGAAACTTCTGAAAACTAGGAAACAAAGAGTTAAGATACACACCAATTTAACCTTAATCCTGCCTCTCTGGAGCTGACAAGAAGCAATGGGAATTAGCTGCATGTACTCCAGAGGCATTCATTGTATTTTTTATTGCTGCACTATATGGTAGAGGGATTAACTGGAGCTACTAGAAAGAGCTGTGGTTTTGATATGAGGCCACCTAGGTGGGTTCATCCCTGGGGTGGCTGAGTCCCTTTGCCTAACCTTATATGCATTTGATCAAAGGAAAGAGGTGCCTGCTGTAAAGACTCTGAATGTATCATTTCAGCTGTGTCAATGGTGGGGCACAGGATGTTTTTTCCATGGAAATTGCCTGAGAGCTAGGTGGGAGATGAGTGTGGTCCGTGGATTTAGATAGCATCCTGTGCATAAGGCAAAGGGATTGCAAATTGTAAATCCCTTGTAATATCACAAGGGATTGTGAAATGTAGCAGATGCCATGTTCTTCTTGTGAAGTAGGCTGCATCTGATTTCAGGGTAGATCTAGGTAGCTTTTGTATATAGCAGCATTAAAAATGGATCCACCTGAAGGAATAGGAAGGGCTGCCCTGCAGAGGGACAGAGTGCGAAGAGACAGAGTTTGTCCCAGTAGGTACACCATTTGCCCCGAGGGTGAGTGAAGCTGCTTTGGAGGTAGCCCTCTTGGAAGTGGGCGGGGTAATGTTACCCCAGCGGGGTTAGCAAAAGCCTGGGAAGAGCCCTGGCCCAGGATTGGCTGAAAGTCTTGGTTAAAAGAGGGGAGCAGTTTTTCCCAGGGGAGAGAACAAAGAACAGAGAGAGAGATGGGGGAGAGAGACAGGCTGGAGACCAGGGAAAGGATCTCCCCACAGCTGCCCCTCCGAGACCCCCTGGCAGAGCCCTACAGAAGGGGCTGCAGAGGCTGCAGGGAGAGTGCTGCAGTGTTTCTGTTCTCCCTCCTTTCCCCTCCTGGGCTTGACAAGAGAGGAGCTGCCTGTGAGGAGACTCCAAGCCTAGGAAGACCCTCCTGCAAGACCCTGTGTGGCTGGGTGAGCACAGCAGGGGAAGGGCAGACTCAGGTGCCAGAGGGAGCCCTAGGCTAGAGGGGCAGGGTTTGCTCCAGCCACCAGGCAGGTGAGGCCCCAGGCAGGCAGGGCCCAGGGTGGGGCTGCATTTGCTGGGTACTGTGCAGCTGTGTGGGGCAGGGGAAACTTACAACCTTCAGTCCAGACACTGCTCCCCGCTGAGCCAGGGAAGGGGTCTGGGTAGGGATAAGCTGTCTTACAGGGACTGCCGGGGGGAGCCATTGCCTGCTACACAGAAACTCTTGGAGCTGATGTGAGAGATGCCAGTACCAGGCACCACCCACAGATCCTGTGCAGGGGTACAGACAGTCCTGCTCCCTGAAACACCCAGCCACAAACAGTGCACACAGGGTCCTCAGTACACATTGTTCAAATTATAGATGGTGTAAGTAAGTTCTTGATGGTTTATTAGTCGGAGCATCAATGTATTTATGTACTGGTTCCTTATTTATGATGAGCAATTTGTACACCTTCCCCTACTGTAATGTGTATCCAAGAAGCATTAACCCTTAAGCCACTATCCCCAAGTCATGCAGTGTAACATTTGTTCTATTGCATTGGTTATATGTTACCTTGTAAATAATTAAATCCTGTAAATAGCTTTATAACAATCTGCAAGGGTGTTTGATTGTAAGGGGAGGCTCTCCACTTAGGGACCCTGTAGGAGCTACCCAGGGAGCTGGGCAGGGCCACTGGCTATCAGGCACCCCAGGATCCCACTATTCAGGTGAGGGTGCAGGTAGTGTCATGCCCAGTGTTGCACGTACAAAGTACAAAGTCAGACAGAGAACATGGGCATTATGGTGCACAGCTCAAAGATGGCAGAGTTGAGGCTGTGCAAGCATATCTTAACTCTTCATATGCTGGTTTCCAGAAGTTTGCATTTCACTGCACTCAAGAGCACAAGCCACCACTGGGATGTATTCATTCTCTCTGAAAGTTTCTTTACGCTGAACTTCTTAGTTCTTTAAATAAAAAGAGAAATGCTATTTAAAGGGGCTGGCCAATGACCCCAGAGACAAGTGTCATTTTGATGCAGGTCTTTAGCTGAGACACCATCATGGATAGCTAGAAGTAAAGGACGCTTTGTGATTCCCAAGTATTCCTTCCCCTGTTGTTCTCTTTACTGTGGTGGAATAGTGATTACAGCTGTCCCTTGAGACATGTGGAATATGTAACTGCTAAAATGGCAATGAAAGAAATCACAGAGATCTTACAAGTCCCAAGTAGTGACAGTTCTACCATGGGATGATTGCTGTATTTTAGGCATGAAAACAAATACTGATGTCCCTGCCCCATCATAGTCTACAACATGCACATCACATAGATCACTTTGCCTTTCCTGTCCTGTTCTGGCATTAGCATTTTAGAAGCAATTACAATGTAGAAAAAGCTGTTTCTGGCTCTCTGGCACCCCCTGTTTCTGTGTTTCTACAACAGACAGCAGTTTGTTAGATGGTCATGTGTAACTGACTATGTTACCCAGCGGGGGCCCAGGGGCCACATAGGGAGTTTTGATGAGTTGTCATGAGCCAGGTCAGCAATCCCACACCACCAGAACAACTCACCAAAACTTCCTAGCGGGATGGGCCGTGGGCAGGAAGCAGTGTTTAGGAGTGAGACAGGTGGGCAAAGCCAACATCATGGGGTGGGTTTGCGAGGTGGGGGGGGATGTGCTCATGTGTGTATGTGTGCATGTACGTGTGGGGGGCTGCCTGGGTGCTAGGTACCAGGAGTTAGCCGGGGGTGAAAAGAGGGAAAAGGGGACAGAGGGCATGTGCAGCAGAGCTTGCCCAAATGGCATGGTCCATGGCTGTCTCTGCAGCACCTCACATGGCAGCCCAGCTGCTCCCACCCAGAGCAGCCCATGCCATAGATTCATAGATTCATAGATGCTAGGGTCGGAAGGGACCTCAATGGATCATCGAGTCCGACCCCCTGCATAAGCAGGAAAGAGTGCTGGGCCTACATTACCCCAGCTAGATACACATCCAACCTTCTCTTGAA
>NW_017728947.1:79788496-79797460 GCF_001723895.1 Crocodylus porosus
TCTGCTGCTGCTGCCGCCGCCGCCGCTGCCTCGGGTCAAAAGTTAGTTATGGGGCACACGTGCGTGCGGGACACACGTGTGCCTAACTCCTCTCCTTCCCGCTGCTGCTTCCCATGATCCAGCCTGCACTTGCCAGCCCTGTTCCTGGCCCCAGCCAGCATGGACAGCCTCTGGAGGAGCTGCTCCCAGTGCAGCTGCAGCCACCTGGGTGCTGGTCTGCTCCCCTCACCTCTAGCAGCTTCTCCTCTTGCTTCTGCTGCACCACTTCTGGCTGGACAAAAACTTCAGCTGCGTGGCTCGTGCCCCAGTGTGCAGGGCTCTGGCTCCACTGGAATCAAGGATAACAAAAAGTCATTCTTCAGATATGTGGGAAGTCAGAGGAAGAACAAAAGCAACATTGGCCCTTTGCAAGGTTAAATGGGGCAGCTGATGTCTGATGCCCAAGAAAAGGCCAATCTCCTAAACAATTACTTTACATCAGTTTTCCACCTGCCCAAGGTGGTCACACTGTCAGACAGGAAGCAAAGCAACCAGGGCTCGGGAGATGGGCCCACAATTAATATAGATCAAGTAAGAGAACACCTTGAGAGGATTGACATCCACAGATCCATGGGCACAGACGGATTACACCCAAAAGTCTTAAAAGAGCTGGCAGACATCATAGCGTGCCCTATGGACAAGATATTTGAAAGCTTGTGGAGCTTGAGTGATGTACCAGAAGACTGGAAAAGAGCCAGTATGGTCCCAATCTTCAAGAAAGGAAAGAAACAAGATCCAGAGAATTACAGACCTATCAGTCTGATGTCTATCCCAGGAAAGATCTTGGAGAAAATTATCAAGGGATCCATCTGTAACAGGCTAACAGAAGGCAACCTACTGAATGCCAGCCAACATGGTTTTGTTACTGGAAGATCTTGCCTGACCAACCTCATCTCCTTCTATGACCAGGTGACACACTGCCTGGACAAGGAGTTTGATGTCATTTATCTGAACTTCAAGAAGGCCCTTAACTTGGACATCCATGACATCCTCATGACCAAGCTGGGGAACTGTGGCCTTGACCATCTCATGATCTGATCGCTGGGGAGCTGGCTCTGGGATTGGACCCAGTTGATGGGAACAAATCAATGTGCCGCAAGGTTACCAGTGGAGTCCCCCAGGGCTCAGCGCTCAGAGCTCACTGCTCAGGCTGGTACGCTTCAATATCTTCATTAATGACCTGGATTTGGGCATCAGATGTGGATTGGCAAAGTTCACAGAAAACACTAAACTATGGGGGAAGGTGGTCACACTGCAGGACAGCCTGGGGATACAGGTTGACCTGGGCATGCTTGCAAAGTGGGAAGACCAAAACCTGATGGCAGCCAACATGGAGAAATGCAGGGTACTCCACCTTAGGAGAAAAAAACAGCATCATACTTACAGGCTCAGCTGTGCTGTGCTCACTAGCACCACAACCAAAAGGGACTTGGGGGTCTTGATTGACCACAAAATGAACATGAGCCCCCAATGCAATGCCATGGCTGGCAGAACAAACCAGAACTCTCACATGCATCTCCCAATGCATCTCAAGTAAAACCAGGGATGTCAGCCTCCTGCTTTACTTCGGGTGCCACACTTCAAGAAGGATATAGACAATATGGAGAGGGTCCAGAGGAGGGCCACTCGCATGATCAGGGGACAGCAGGGCAGGCCCTATGAGGAGAGGCTACGGGACCTGAACCTGTTCAGCCTCCAAAAGAGAAGGCTGAGGGAGATCTAGTGGCCTGTTACAAACTAGTCATAGGGGACCAGCAGGCCTTGGGGGAGTCCCTGTTTCCCTGAGCACTACCAGGAGTGACTAGAAACAATGGTCACAAGCTGGCAGAGGGTAGATTCACACAAGACATCAGGAGGTGCTACTTCACTGTCAGGGTGGCTCGGATCTGGAACCAATTTCCAAGTGAAGTGGTGCTGGCTCCTACCCTGGGAATCTTTAATAAGAAGCTAGACAAACACCTTTCTGGAATCATTTGACCCCAGTACTTTTTCCTGCCATAGTAAGGGGTCAGACTTGATGATCTGCTCAGGTCCCTTCCGACCCTACCAACTATGAAACTATGAAATTATGAAACTACTCAGCCTTAGTGAGGCCATAGCTCATAGCTTCATAGATGCTAGGGTCAGAAGGGACCTCAGCTGATCATTGAGTCCTACCCCCTGCCTGGGCAGCAAAGAGTGCTGGGGTCAGATGACCCCCAAGGTAGGGGACAGCACCAACCATCACCCTTGGAAGCCCATTCCAAATTCTGGCCACACTTACTGTGAAGAAGTTTTTCCTGATTTCTAGCCTAAATCTGCTCTGTGTTAGTTTGTGACCATTGTTCCTTGTTACCTCAAGAGGCGCCCTGTTGAACAGAGCATCTCTGATTCCTTGCTGTGCCCCCCTAATGAATTTGTAAGCGGCCACGAGATCACCTCTCAGCCTTCTCTTGTGGAAGCTGAAGAGGTCCAGGTCCCTTAGTCTCTCCTTATAGGGCTTGGCCTGCAAACCCTTAACCGTATGAGTGGCCCTCCGCTGGACCCTCTTGAAGTTATCTACATCCTTCTTGAAGTACGGCACCCAAAACTGGATGTAGTACTCCAACTGCGGCCTGGCCAATGCCGTGTAGAGGAGAAGTATCACCTCCTTGTTTCTATTTGTCATGCATCTGCTGATGCATGATAAAGTGCAGTTAGCTTTGCTGATGATTTTGTCACACTGATGACTCATGTTCATCTTGGAGTGCACTATGACTCCAAGATCCCTTTCCACTTCTGTGCTGCTGACAGTGTCATTTCTCAGCCAGCAGGTGTGCTGGATATTTTTACGCCCTAGGTGCAGCACTCTGTACTTGTCCTTGTTGAACTGCATCCTGTTGTGTTCTGCCCACTTTTCCAACCTGTCATGGTCTGCCTGCAATTGTTCACCAGCTCCCGGTGCTTTAAAAAAAAGCCCCTACACACTGGGTGCTGCTGGACAGAGGGACGATCCCAGCTGCCCCGCACTGTCCCATGTGGCATGGAGGGCTCTGCCATGAGCTCCCTGACCCTCCCTGTCCCAGCCCCCCCACCCCAGCTCTGGCCCTTTAAGAAAAAAAAAACCCAACACCCCACCCCCCTGAACTTACTGGCTTCTGCAGCAGCCTCAGGGCTTTGGGGGGTTCATGAAGAGCCCCCCACCCCCTGCAGCACGAGGCAGTGGGAAGCAGCAGGGATCACTCCCCCACTAGGCAGGAACTGGTAAGTTTTGGAGTTTTTTGTTTGGTTTTTTTCCTTAAAGGGCTGGAGCTTGGGCAGGTGGGGCAGCCATGGGTTGCCTGAGGGAGCAGGTGGGGGTTGGGCGCGGGGCAGTGGGGGCAGCAGGGATCACCCCCCACCCCACCCAGCAGCACCTGGTGAGTCAAGGCTTTTTTTTTTTTTCAAAGTGCCAGGAGCTGCGGCGGGCAGGGCAGGGCAGCCATTGATGGGGCTGGGAGAGGTGGGGGATGGGCCTGTGTTGATTCGGGACAGTGATTCGAATCACCAAATCGAATCACCATCCCTGGAATTGTCCAAATCTGAAGCAAATACTAGCTGCTTCGCACAGGCCTACTATGCACCAGCTTTAATAAAATGTTAGTGATTGGAACTATTTGGGGACTGAGCCATTATTTGCTCTCCATTGTTAGCAGGGGCATATGGAGAAATGGGAAGAAAAAGTCTTCACTGAGCCCCAGTGAAATGCACTTTATTTCAGGAGAATCAAAATAAGCATGCATATTTAAGATGCCTTAGACTAGACTACCATGATACGGAAAGTGGTTCTCAACCTTAACCCCATAATGATAATCCCCAACCTAAGATTAAGTTTCTCATCTGAACCAGCAAAAATGAGCTGGAAATCTTACAAAAAATCTTTCCATTTCTCCCATCTTCTGATGAGGTTAGAAAAAAAGCAGAGGAAAAGCCATTCTCACAGAATCTTAGCATGTCTAGTTTCAGTCCTGCCAGGACCAAGCAGCAGAGATGTGAAAAATGATACATTATTATTTTAACAAATTCGCTGAACTTATTTCATTACACCATTCTAGGGAGTTAAGTGAGGATCGGAGGTTCAGGTCATTCTTTATTTGTTTTCTCTATTTAGAAGATGTTTCAATTGCACTCTCTTAGTGCTCAGAGCTGGGGGGCCAGCCATTCCCAGCGTGGGCCTTGGCTTCAGGAATACATTCCTACTGGATCCACAGTGTGTCTGAGCCCAAACTAAGGCTCATGTGAAAATGGATCTCCAGGCTAACTTGAGGTTAGAAAACCTTTACTGTTCAGCCTGCTGGTGGGGTTGTTTCTTTCTTTTTTCAGATGTGCAAGGGTTCACAAGACTTTCTCCCCCTCCTTCCCCTTGCCCAATGTTATGGGGGAATCTTTACTCCTAATCTAATCCATGCACAACAATGTAGCCAGATACTACGTGGCCATTCTTTTGTGTGTGTAGTACTGCCTTATCCTCCTTCAGATGCCACCACCAATAACCTCATTTATAATGCATACAGCAAACTCTGCCAAATGACAACAACAAGATAGGTGATGTTTTGTGATTACTGCTAGCAACTGACTAAGGCCATTTGTAGACATGCTCAGTGTTTTCTAAACCATGTTAACTGATTCACATCACATAGTTTGAATCAAATTTCAATTCAAATTAAGGGTTAATAGATGATCATTGACAGTGCCTTAGCAGACCCAACTCAGTGTAGCTGGAAGTAATTAGGAGGTGATAATAAGCCTGTTTAGATAACTGTAGCACTGTTCAAAGCACTGTGCAAATGACCTAATACTTAGTCACTGGGAGATGCTGGCATATTTAACTTTGCAAAGGTTTGAGCCTGGCAGGATCTGTTGTGTTGCAAAATTCCAGTTGAGTTTCCCTTGATGGGACTGATATTTGCAATGCTTATCTGAGTTCCTAAAGGCAGTTTTTCCTAAAAGCAAAACTGTATATACATGTTAATTAATACAGCTTAACTTGCCAAATTAGACTGCCCTAGTCTATATTAATTGCAGTCCTCATTCAGTGAGGATTAGTTGATTCAGACTGGAGCACTGGCAATGCATAGGGGGTGCACATGGATGCACATGCACCCCCTGAGCATGGCTGTGCACCCCCTATGAAAAGGCATTGTCGATACTGTCAGCGGCACTTGCATGCAGTTGCCATTTACTACACCCCCTCCCACCGCTGACACCACCAGCCATGTCTGGAGGCAGTCAGCAATCGATGCTGACTGCTGATGATGCTGGCAGCAGCATCTGTGGGTGGTCACTGACCCCTGGTCAGTGCTTGCCACCTGGCTCCCCCACACCCGACAGCACCGGCGGCGTCTGCAAGAGCTTGCCACTTACCGCCACTGTGCTCCCACCGCCGCTACCATGCTCCTGCCACCACTGTGCCCCCCCAGCCACAAGGGGCCCACGTTATTCATGGACTGGAGTGATTTTTAATTCAGACTATAAATGTTCATGTCTATATAGTGATGGATGTAGTCCGAATTAAACCCAGAAAAAAATGTAACATCTATAAATGCCCTAAGAAGCAGCATTGGTCTTGCTAGTCTAATAAAAGAGATCATCTCTTCAAACAAGTCCTGATTGCCTTTTCCTCTAGACCAATACAGTTACAACCTGGATACCTGACACGTGGAAGATATCAAATTTTAGCAGATTTAAAAAAAATGAAATCTTCATATTTTCCCAAGCAGGAAGCAAGAGACCACCTGAAACCTGAGATCCTGCTCCTGCCTTTTTTTCAAGGTAATTTGCATCATCATAGATCCTCACAGGAGGTGAGAGGCTCTATACAAGTTATGAACTGAATGCCTAGAGGAGTTTTCCATCTATTGACTCCTGTGAAATCCTATGAAATATGAACTTTCATTTCTACCCAGGAGAACTTCTACAGTCTTTTCTCCAATGCCAGATGAATGGTGTTTGTGCCCTAAAGCTTGACACTAAAATTTTTTTTGCAAAAATCTTGTTGGTCTAATAAAAGATATCTCTACTACAAGTCCCGATTGCCTTTTCCTCAAGACCAATATGGCTACAACCTGGATACCTAAGAAGCTGCAGACATAGCTAGCCCATATTACAGCATTATTTTTTTAAATTATTCTCTACATACCGTACTTGCTTTTTTTGGCTCAGTCACTTGTTAGGTTTAATTTTTTATACTATAGAATCATTTTCATTGTGTGGTACCACATCTAGCACAATGGGGCCCCAGTCTGGCTGGCCTCTAGGCACCATAACAATTTAAATGGTAAATGCCACCATTTATGGTTTATAAAATTCACACACATTAAAAATGTACCTTTCTATAATAGGATGTCAGCTAATGATAAGATACATTTTAAGTGTTATCCAAACCAAGTTATAGCACCCATCTCTAATATATTACTGACCTCACCACATTAATGCAGAATTAAACTCTTCTTTCCTAATTGGGAGAAAAAGGGAGCTTCTTTTCTATAGGACTGTAAAGCATGGTGCTATGTGAGATAAATGGTACTCATAATATCAAGCTCCACATAAATCTATGGTTCAGCCTGAATTATGTGTATGATTTAGGTAAGAGACCAAACTCAAACTCCCAAATCTGAGCTATGGGGTTTTCAAAACCTGAAACAAGCTCCACATTTCTTAGTCCAGTTTTAGTACTGGTCCCTGTTCCATTTGGGTTTTAGGAATAAATATTATTTATTGGATGCAGGTTGACTACTGTTACCATGCTCCTATTGAGAGTACAGCCCAGTTGCACTAAAAGATCTTGTGCCCCAAGGAGTTTGCAATCTCAGTAAATAGGAGAGCTAGAGGGGGGCAGGCAGGAAGTTTCATCTGAGGCAGAGGAAGATTAATTGACTTGCATAAAGATAAACAGGATAAACTCCTGGTCCCTCTAAAACGAGTAAGTCTTTTGTTATGGAATAAAATGAAGCCAGGATTTTACCCACAGTTCATCTGCTGCGGTCAGGAATGAAACCTAGCTCCTGAATGCCTTTACCATAAAGTCATTTTCCTTTTAGGTACAGAGGGTTAAGGTAGGCCAAGTTTCTTTTCTGCCTGCTTGACTGAACAGGTGGAGGCTCTGCTATTCACGCATGTCAGGACTTCTCCTCTCCACCCTTTCTCCACAATCTCATTTTTCATGCTACATCTGAATGCCACAAGTTGTGGGAATTAAAAATATCTTCCAGTAAACATTACCTATATAAACCAATGACATAAAGGTGCAAGCGCAATGACTGTCTAATCAATTCGATTCAGGCACATCAGGTTTCATTCATTCAACTGGAAAACTAACATTTGTTCAGCTTGGCAACTGTTTGCGTTTACTGGTATTTGAACATAACGTACAGATCTCTCCATCGTGCTCTGTTTGTTCAGGGCCTGTGCAGACATCCACTGCACAGTTAGACCATGCTGCCAAAGCTTCCGAGGGTACTTGGTAGTCTCAAAAAAATGTGAAAATAAAAGTAATAATAAACACTTAACACCTGCATACTTCCCCACTATTCCCACCTCTGACAGCTCTGCATTGGGTACAAATTCTGTACTCCACATAAAACATGAAGTAACTGTCACGTGTGTATCACTGCAGTCAGGTACGGTTAGTTAATGCATGCTAAGCTCTGTTCTGCCATGGCTGGACTGCTACCGATGCCCAAGATAACTAGTTTAATTTCTGTGAATAGTGTAGATATACCCTTCTTGTTGTATTTATGAAGATGCATGGCTGCTTTCTCTTCCTCCTGTGTGAATAAAGAAAGATGCTGAAGTATGGTGGTAGCATAAGAGTGGGTGGGAACTTGCTGTGTGCAACACAAAATGCATTTTTAATTCCTAGTTGGCAACTTTTATTGTTCGTCACTAGGCTTTTCACCACCATGATACAAAATGATGATGCAAAATACATATTAGTCATAAGGCTGTGTTATTTCTGTTCTCCCCAGAACTTTCTCCCCCTCCAGGAAATTAAGAACTGCTCAGGACTTCTTAATAATTCAGTATCTTATTCTGTTTACCTCAAGACCTGACTGCCCTCCCATTTAGTAGCCTTGTTGACTTGTCCAAGGGGTCAGGACTACATTCAGCTCCTCCTTTCCTTTTACTACTACCATTAGCTTTCACTTTCTCTCTGTCTCAGATCATCTTACTTTGAGGCCTGCTCTGTCTTTCCTCTGAGTTGTTATTGTATTGTTTTCATAGATCTCTTCCCTTTGACCACTCTGCCTGCTGCCTGCCGCATTTACTTTTTGCTCTACCCTCATTCTAAGGTAGAACATCCATTCACTTGCATCTATCTGAACAGATCCCCCCCCTCCTTCCCCACATCCTTTCATTACTAACTATACACCATTCCCCCATTTTAGGGCATCATACACTTTTTCTAGTTATTAATCAACACCTCTCTTTCTCTCTCCCTTGGCCTGTCAACCTCAGTTGGAAATTCTCCTCTTAGATCCTGATTGCTGACCTAAGATGCCCTCCTACTCTTCTACTACAGCCTCATCCAGACCTGGTGGACCTCTTTCTGGCTAAGACCCCGTGGCAGCTGCCTGCAGTTTCCAGAGCTGCTGCAGGAGCCCCTGGTCCATAATCTGGTACTGCAGCAGGGGGCACTGAGCCTCACCTTCAGAAGCCTCACACTTCCATGGTTTGGCTGTGCATCACCAAGCTGATCCACCTCTTCATCTCCACCCAGCTGTCAGCAAAAGTGCTGGATGAATAGCTGAGCCTGAGCTGTCATGGTTCACCTCCATGTAGGTCAGCTTGCCTAATGGGTAGATCTGGGTATGGAGCTAGGGGTTTCAGGGGTAATGGTCAGAACCCACAGATCTAACCCAAAGTGCTTTGGGTTAGAGTACAAGGCAGTCGAGGGGAAAGGGACTTAACGGTGGGAGTCTACTACAG
>NW_017728947.1:79797471-79807954 GCF_001723895.1 Crocodylus porosus
AACTATGAAACTATGAAACTAGACCCAGCCATGTCTGGAGGCAGTCAGAATATCAAGCCAGGGTCAGGAGCTGAGACTCAGAAACCTAATTACCAGGTCTGAAGGATAACCCACAGGGTGAAGTCCAAGAATTAGCCACGATGAGGTCAGGAGCTAGGAAACAGGTCTGCAGGGAGAATCCAGAGGCAGAAATCCAGGAGCAAGCGGAAAGCAGGGTCAGGAACCAGGGAAGCCAGAGTTGCTACTGGAACAGGAGCTGCTCAGAGACTGAAGACCAGTATGCTGTGCATCAAGGTGCTGGAGGAGTTCTTTAAATACAGCTCCAGAACCAACCAGAGGGAAGGGACTGGGGGTCAGCTGTCCTTGATTGGTAATAACTAGGTCAGGATACTTAACAAAGCCTGCCTTAGCCTTACAGACCTGACCCTGACTGGAACCTAGGAGCCTTACACATGTTCTGTCTGCTCTGTTTCAAGACTCTTGGCTGAAGTGAAAGCTGCTCTCCTTGCAGATGTGCTTGCTGCCCTGGAGGGCTGCCTCTGCACATAAAGATCGCTGCCTGGTAGCAGCTTGCTAGACAGACCTCCTTTCCCCACCCCCCCATCGCTGCTTATTTCTCTGGCTGCAGACAGTGATGAGAGTAGCAAGCCCAATATCCTGCTGGACTTCCCATGCCCAATGAGAATAATGGTGGGATCTGCTTTGAGCTCCTGTGTGGGATGTCCCTATACATATAGACAATCAAAGTGTATCGTAACTATGTTCTTGCCTACCCTGACACAACCTGGAAGCACTGCCTAGTGGTAGCAACAGCAGAGCATGCCTACCCAGCCTGGCACATCCTATACAAGCTACTCATTGCCAAGAAAACTGGAGACCTCAAGTGATGGCTGCTGCATGGAGCCTTGGTCACAGACACTTCTGTCCACCACCTAGATCCAGTGGTGTTAGAGTTTGCACAAACAGGTTGCAGAGTAATGATTACAATGTGCACACACTGGCCCTTACTTACATGATATCAAACTTTTAAATCAAATTATTCTATTTTTAATTCACTAGTAGTTCACAGTTACCTTCTATCTGTGGAGCTCAAAGTGCTTTTCACACTAGGGTATATTTTTGTATGATATGGAGAGGAGAAAACTGAGGTACAGAGAAGTTAACAGATTTGCCCAAGATCACATAGGGCACCTATACATGTGCAGCAAGGCTGCTCTGATGTGCTGTGATTATAGTATGTTGGAGCAGACTCAATTAATTATTGTGCTCCAGCAGACTCCAGTGTCACACATATTGATGTCCTTGCACTGAAAAATGGCAGTAGGGGCACTTTAACTAAAGCTCGTTCAACAAGCTTTAGTTAAAGCACCCCCACTGCCATTTTTTTAGTGCAGGGCTCCTGATACACATGATGCTCCAGGCACTTGACAATTGACTGAGTTTTGACTGATGTTTGTGGTCAAATATAACTATGTGGGAAGAGAGCATCCATCTTCTCTCTTAAACTATGAACAGTTTTTCTGGCGCACACGGCACCAGAAACAAAGATTAGGAAGACAGCTTGCAAAGGCGATAACTGGACTAGAATTCTGAGGTCTATATTTTCAAAGGAATGGTTAGGAAAAGAAGTCTGAAATCCTCAGAGGTGTAGAAAATAAATCTAAGTCTTATCCATTTCTCTGTATTGATCGAAGGAAAAGGGAGGGATGAAGTTATGGAAATTAGTACCCTCTTACACAGTCGTCCTTTTTATCTGCTATTGTTCATCTGTGGAAGTGTGCTCACACCTTAAACTCTCTTGTTCCTCAGTAACAGAATATTTCTTCCCACTCATTCACATATGACAACATATTTAGGAGGATTTAATGCAATCTAAATACATAGAGAATGCCAGGGTGTAGCTTTACAGTAATTACTGCATTTAGAGTGTTCCTATGAAAATAAACTTCAGCTGGAAAAGTGGGGAAGGGCAATTTAATCATTATGGCCTTTCTAAATCACCCTCTCCATTGTACAGCTAGCTTAGGTTACAATGCATTTGTAAATGCCTGTTTTTATAAGACACTTTTTTTTTAAATGCAGGAGGTGGATAAAATCATATGCTGGACAAAGATCACTTCTGGCTGTATCAACACATCTTAAGTACTTGGGATGATTATTTTAAACAGAATAAAATGTATCTTGCCAGCACAGTTTCTCTTGCCAGGACATGTGCCTATGGGAAGCTCTGATAAACTTTAGAAAACAAAAAGCTCTTTCTTCACTGATCAGTCTCTAAGGAAGGTAAATGAAACTGTTGGAGTCTGAAGGCAATCATTATTTCTTAAAAGTCCTAATTAAGATATGTGGCCATGCTGCCAAATATATTTAGAATCATATGTAATTTGATTGCATTGCCCTATTATAGATAAATTGCCGTGAAAAGATGAACTGGCTACATAAAATGTTTAGAGGGCCCACGTTTTGTTCCTGTGTGTTGAGCTGTGATGGATGTGATGGCCTTTCATAACAAAGAGCTTGCTTGGTAAGAGACATCCAAGTATCAAAGTCTGTTTCAGAAGGAGCATTGAAGTAAAAGCCAGTCACCAAGGAAGTGAAAGGGCACTGTTGTGAGGTGGTACAAGTACCTGACTCATCAATAAGGAGGTAAATGGGTCAATACATTATGTTACTTAAGCCACAAAGGCTTAGGACTTTTTCTCCTTTGACCTAAAAATGCTTGAACTAAAAATGTTTGGGGTGTACATTAAGTTACTGATTTGGTGACACTGGGTTTTCCTGTGCAGGGTTTGGAACATCTGATGTGGAGAGAGAGACATATTTACATGCCTAGTGTTGTACCTCAGAGTACACCGAGATAATATAGGGATTCAACAAGAACAAACATAGCCAATTGAGGTACTAGTTTTTATGGTACTACTATGACTCTACATACATGAATGTGGGGCTCTCAGGGATCTGGCAGGCAGAAAATACACGCAGCCTAAAATCTGTCATTCTAATCTGTCATTGCATGGTAAATAATACAGGATGGATGTAGAGTCTCAGTGCAGCTCCTTTCTCCACAATTCTTCATCAATGTGTCTTGGCCATATTACAGCGATCAGGTATCATGGTAAGAGATTTCATTTTCCACATCCATTAGCATCTTCTGAACCATCATTATATGGTGCTGACAAGGGCTGGATTCACTGCAGTGAAAAAGCTGTGAAAGGAATGGTCCTCTGTTACCATTCCAAAATCATTCAATCCCCACAGCGGACAGTGATATTAGTAGTATGAGCTTTAATTTTTTGTTGCATTAAGTGCAACAGACAATGCAATTTTTTGTTGTATTAGGTGCAACTGTCTTTATGTACTATAAATTATTTATGGTACTTCTCCATAGTCTCTGTCCTTTTTTGTGTGTGTAACAATTCACCAATTTAATGGCATGGACCAGGGACAATTTTAAATCCTTCAGGTCCATCTTTCCTATGGAACAGTCTAAATTAGGGGGCAAAAGAGCAGTTGATTTGTTCCATTCAGAATAGAGTAACCCAAGGATAATTTCAGGGCCCAAAGAGGTACAGGAGTATATAATTAAACAGTTGATTTATAAACACCTGGAAGAAAAAAACATGAAAGGAACCACCAACTTGGGCTTACCGGGGGTAAAGTCTATGAACAAACCTGAATTTCTATAATAAAGTAATAGGCTTTGTGTATGCAAGCAGAGCAGGGATATGACATATCTTGATTTTAGCAAGGCTTTTAGCACCATCTCCCACAACATTCTTGTAAGTAATGCAAGGAATTACTGTCTAGATGAAACTACTATAAGGAAAGTTCATAAGTTGCTGAACAATGGTGGTCTTTGATGACTCAGTATCAAAGTAGAAAGAGGTATCAAGTGGGATTCCCCAGCAGTCTGTCTTGGGTGCAGTAGTGCTCAACGTTTTCATTACTTGGGAGATGGAATTGAATGTACATTTAGTAGATTATGGATCACACTAAGCTCTGTGTGGTGGCAGGCATTTTAGAGGACAGGATTAGGATTCAACATACACTTGATAAATTGGAAAAATCTTCTGAAATAAATCTGATGATATTTAGTGCAGGCAAGTGCAAAGCACTGTACTTAGAAGAGAACAATCAAGTGCACAAATACAAAGTGATGAACAACTAGCTAGACTTCAACACTACAGAAAAGAACCTGGGGGTTACAGTGAGTGAAGCAGCACATGTGAGTCAACAATGTAATATTTTTGAAAAAAAACAATAGTTTAGTATGTATTTACAGGTATAGCATACATAATTCTTCTGTTCTGTTCAGTGGTAGTGAGGCCTTAGCTTTTGCTATCACACTTCAACATATGGGCGAAGAAGACAGAATCCAGAGAAGAGAAATAGAACATAATTAGGGGCCTAGAAAACATGACATTGGAAGATAGATTGCAAAAATTAGGATTATTTCATTTGGAGAAGCGAAGGTTGGTTGGGGGGGCAGGGGTGGAGAGTGGGTGGTGAGGTGGATTTAACAATAGTTTTCACATACGAAAAAGGTTCTTATAAAGAGCACAGCTATCAACTGTTCTGTGTCCAGAGGAGACAGGACACAAAGTAATGAGTTTAGCTGACAACAAGGTTGTTTTCGTTAAATGTCAGGGAAAACTTTCTAAGTATGAGGGTTGTTAATCACTGGAACAGAATACCTAAAGAGGTGATGGAATCTGTCACTGGAAGTGCAAGTTAGGTCACCATTTTTCTGGGATGATTTAGACAGGTCACAGTTTGCACTAGATGACCACCTGAGGTCTCTTCCAGACCTGTTTTTCTATTTATACATAATAGGCTTCTGTCCCCAGACCTGCAGACTGATGGGGCAAGTAAAATGGTCACATCTGAAGTGACATAGCTTTGAACAGCTATCTAAACTAATTATATCTTGTCTCTCTCTCAGACCAAAGTAGAAATCATACTCTCCTTTGATCACCACTTTTACCTGGTGTTTCTATGCACTTAAAAAGATAAAGAACTTGAGGTTTTTGGCCTTATTTTTCTTGTACTTTGCTCTGCTTATCATGTGATACACCTAAAGCTCCCTTGCAACAGTTTAGCAGGATAATTGTGAAACTGCCAAGACAAAAAAAATTCTCTTTTGGACTGGAGGTGCGGAAAACACAGTAGCACTCCTTGACACTGTGGCGTTGTAAAAGAATAGCTCCTGAAAGTGTTGGTAACTCCATGTCAGCTGATGGACTATTTCCTAACTCTGTCCTCTTACTCTACATCAGCTACTCCATGGTTTTAACCCCTTTTTCCTAGGTGGGTGCAACTGAAAGTTATGGGACAAGAACTGAGAAGATGAGTGCATTTGTTTCATTCTAACTCAGAGTACAAATATTGCCCTTTCCTAAGCCTCAAAAGTCCCAAAACACCACTCCAAGCCTGCGGTTTCAATTGTGATCTAAGCTCATGTCAGCAAAATGGGACACCTGGCTGAGTTTCATGAACAGCAACGCCAAGGAGGAGAAACAAGGTTTTTTCCTCTCAGGCTGATTGTGGTTGATTCCTTTCTTTTTCTTATTAAAGGAATAGGCTGAAAATGGGGTGAGAACATTGCCCTAGTTGGAAAGCAAAGGAAATATGTTGCCAGCTTTGCATGGCTCAGCGGCGACTGCACATACCCTGGCATTGCCTGGAGGTTTCAGTGGGAAGCTTTTCTTATTCCAGGTTTTCAGACCTCCAGCCCTAGTTAGATCTGGCTGAATATTGTGCACCTAGCTTTCAGGGCTTATTAAAGCATACAGATCATGTTGAAGTTTGACCTAGCCTACCTCTCCCCACTCGAGAGGAGACAGAGGAAAGGAGAGCAATAGGATTTGTGGAAGTTGTTATGATAATTAATTGTGAGCCGATACCTGGAGCGCTAATCAACCCAATTTCCGATTCATTAATCAGGTTTAAAGCATCAGGAACAGAGTGTTATGAGACTAAAGCAGAATAATCCCAAAGCCTTGGGGGACTGCAGTTCACATGACAGGCATGTATGGGAACTCCCAGCTATGGGAGCAAGCAAATTATGTGAGACATTACACACACGGTAGGCCCTAGTATGCTGTACTAGCATGTTATTTTATATAATTAAAATTAAATTCTTCAGAATTCTTTTCTTTCATCAAATAGCTAAGAAGATTGGGAGCTAGACTGATATTTCCTACAGCTGTGACCAGCCACTGGATTCCTGCTTTTGAAGTATTTTTCCTTTCCTGACTCATGCATTTCCTGTCAAAGTTTGGCATATATTGATTTGCTGCCACTGCCTACTCCCCTAAGATATAACCAGCTCTTCTCTGGGTCTGGCATTAGTGTGCTTTCCCACTGCTCAGTCACTGCACTTTACATCAGCAATGCAAAGTCTTCAATAGATCATGCCATCTCTTTCAAGGTCTTCTCAATATAAAGTAATAAAAACATGCTTTCAATTTTATGGTGAAACAAATTGCTATTACATTCTTTCATTCTGCTGAGTCTACTAACAAAGGCAACTTGTTATATTGTTTATTACTACTTTTAGTTCAGAGTAAGAACTTTGCCCATAAGTACCTTAAGTACTTACATTAAAGGCAATGAAATACTATGATTAGAACAAGGGGGACAGAAAGGAAGATCTCCTGGGTTCTGTGTCTGTTTTAGCCAGTGGCTCACAGTTAGACTTCTGCAAGTCCCTTCACATCTGCAAGTCACTCCACATCTGTCCAACTTTCACAAATCCTATTCCTGCTCAGTTTCCACAGCTGTACTTGCCCACCACATGGGAAGCATGAGGATTAAGTAAATTACTGGTTTGACCTTTCATGAAGAGACCTATAAAAGCAATATGAATATTTAAAAATGTTGCAGACATACTAACCCAGTGAGATGACTCAGTGTGCAAAAGGCAAGCTGGTATACTAAAGAATGTCACATATAGTTCTAAATTATTTGATTTATGGAGGATTTTCACTTCATCAGAAAGTACTTGGTACACAGGCTTAAAAGTGTAATAATGATTAAGACTTTAAGAAGATGTATAATAGAAAACACAAGCAAATATTAAACAGACAAATGGAGCCTTTAAAAGTGGGCCTTTAAATTTCATCCACAACTTGGCTCCCAGCATGAAATCCTCTCTCGGAGGGAAGAGCAAAGACACAGTACCACCTAGCACTAGCTACTGGTATGTGTTTCCCCCCACGTCGCTATTTGTGGCACAGATACTTTTTAGCATTGAACGTTGAGCTTGGTGGCAGTACTAACTGCTGGGGAAGAGCACTTCCATGCAGCACAAAACAATGGATTGCTCCAGAAGTCAGCCACATTTTTGGTTGCAGACTTTTGGATCGTTCAAAAGAAGGTGTTTTAGATAGGCAGACAGCAGGGCTAAATCAGCCTCCTACTTTTACTTTAGTGGCAGGTAAAATCACCCAAACCAACCTGCATAATTATGGATGCATCATGGGATTGAGATCTTAGTCAAGATGGCCACCTGGGTTTTACATTCCACTAAAAACACCCAACTGTGTGTACTAGCTTAATCAAAAGTAGGTGGTAGAGTACTGATCTTTTTTGGTTAAGATAAGGAGGGTCCTTCCTCCCTAGTCCCAGATTTACTTAGAACCACCTCCTGCAAAACTAGCCAGCCATTAATACTGCCTGCTGGGCCTTATTTGTTTCAGGTCCTTCTAAGCCAAAGGATGACGTCTTCTCATTTCTTTCCCCAGTGGCTGGTGGTGGGTGGCCTCTCCAGAACTGACACTCTGGGTAGGTCTATACTTGTTGTTACTCTCTCAGCTATCGTACAAGGGGATTGTTTCTGACCAAAGCAGGTGCCAGAGAAATAAGACCTCTTGCAGGGGGTCATTAAATACAGGGCCACCCCATCATACTCTCTGCTTCCCACACAACAGGACTGTCAGTTCAGTTTCTTTCTCTTCTAATGTCTCTCCCTTCCAGAGGGGAAAAAAACTATGCCCTTCCTGTGATCCCATCTGATGCACTGTGTGGGTCACCTGTGCTAGGCCCCATTCTGCAATGTAGGGGTTTGTCTTTTTTTATTGCCGGCGTCCACTTCAGAAGAGCAGCACCTTTCACCAACGCTGGTGAGAGGCTGAACCCCTTTCTTTCAGATTCAGATATGGCCACCAGCATGCTGCCTTTGTAATCTCATTGCCAGAGTACTGCAATGTATTTGCTGCCCTTGAAAACCATCCAGAAACTGCAACTAGGACAGAAAGCAGCAGCCTTCTGGTGGGGGTGGGATGGCCAGGAGAACACAACTCTGGAGTCCGTACTGGCTCCTACTAGCTTATCGTTCCGGGGGGATGCTGGATAACAGAGCTTTTACTGTGTGTATATATATACAGTAGCAGTATACAGTATATACCTATATATATAGGTATCAGGTGAGGACAATGTTTTATTGGTGTAGCAGGCTTGAGATCCTGCTGTTTTGGTTGGTAGAGCCCATCCACCAATCAGGAGGCAGTGGGAGAAATAAAGTCATGCCCCTTTCCTGAGGGGAGGGGGAGAAGAGCTCCCTTGGACCTGATTGAAGACTGCAAACTGTCAGGTCTGGAAGACTGCAGGGGCGGAGCCCTGGAGCGTATAAAAGGAGCTGTGTGCCCAGCACGAGGGGCAGACGCAGTGAAGAATTCAAGAAGAGCGGAGCTAAGAAAAGCTAGGGAGCTCTCCCTCAGCAAGCAATAGGCCCAAGGCTCCTGAAGCTGCCACTGGAGGAGCAGCCCTGGGGAGCGGTGTGAGGCTGCTTGGCAGTTGACGGCGCACAGGGACAGTGCGCAGAGACCCAGCCCTGGGAGCAGCATGAGACTGCTCAGGCCAATCACAGTGCAGTTTGGTGCATGGAGCCCAGGCTTGAGCCTGCAACCCTGGCAGGGCCTTCAGGCCCGCAGTGAGGCAGCTCAGGCCTCATCTCCCAGCAAGTGGCCAGGTCCCATGGTGCACAGGGCGGCGCATGGGCCTAAGCCTTAGGAGCCAGGGAGCGGTGGAGGCTGCTTGGGTTAGCCACCTGGCATGAGGATGGCTGGCCAGAGCCTGAAGGGCCAGGGCATGGGGAAATGGTAGTGTTGTAGCATGAGGCTCAGCACGCAGGAGCCAGCAGCAATGGTGCAGCAGCTGAAAGGAGCTGAGCCCTCGGTGCCCAGAGTGGGGCACAGGGTGGAGAGGAGCCCAGTGGCACAGGAGAGGCCTGGAAAGGCACTCCAGCAGAGGAGACCCCATTGAGTTGTGCCCTGACCACTGCCACCTGAGGGAGCGTGAGTCATTGGGCCCTTGGGTCCCACAGGGGAAAGACATTTGGGGCAGGGAAAATCCAGAGAAGGGGCTAGATGAGCAGCCCCCACCCCGCACCTAGTCAAGGCCCTAAAGGAAGGGGCCCCTGGTGCTTCCTGGACACCCCACCAAGGGACACCATTGGAAGGAGGACTATCTCTTGCATTGGGTCAGGGACTATATTAAGGAAATAGATGTTATTAAGTTTGTTCATGTTTGCACCTTATATTTTGCAATTGAAATGTATTGTGATGTTGTAAATAGTGTTATTTAGGGTTTGACCTTGGTTATTGGTTAATGTTCACTGTGTACATATATGTATATGATTTTTAGTTTTATGTTTATGCATATTATAACTCAATAAATGTATATAGTTAGGAATTTTGGGCTTGGGCTAATTCTATAGAGGAAAGAGGGATCTGCTAGAAATTCTGGCATACCTTTCACAGCATCCTACCTACCCATCCCATCCTATTGAGAATGGACCACACCCTTGGGTGTATCCAGGTTCCATTGATATATTTACCATTTTAAAGCAAATTGGAAGCCTACCAGTGCCTCTATCACTGTAATGAGCTAAATTCTAAATGCTAGTCAATTTTGGTACTTGATTTTGGGTTGTTTTTTTTTATCATGGAAAATCAGAGCTCCCTCTGCTCCCTTAGCTCACCAGGATGCAGGTCCAGGCCCCCCACTCCCAAGCCACAGCTCCCAGCCCTGTTTGTGCCCTCCACTCCCCACCCACAGCCAGGACTCTGGGGCCAGGGTCTGCAGCCCCTTGCCCTCCCCCTCCCCTGCAGTAGCCTCCAAGCCCCAGCTTCTGCCCATGGGAGGTGGTGGCTGCTGCAGCAGAGTAGAGAGTGGAGCTACAGAAGAGCTCATCAGGGCCATGGATGAAGGCTGCCTGCTGTGGGCTCGGGCTCCCCACCCTTCTGCTTCCTGGGGAAGATCTTAGAAAACTTTATTAAGGAGGCCATCCTTGATGCACTGGCCCAGGCTAACATTCTAAGGGACAGCCAGCATAGGTTTGTTGCGGGTAGGTCTTGTTTGACCAGGGAGAAGAGATTGATGTCATATATCTTGACTTCAAAAAAGCTTTTGATCTGGTATCCCATGATCACCTCTTGGCCAAACTGGGCCTTGGCTCCACCACGATCCGCTGGCTGGGAAA